>NW_028318176.1:1734574-2040612 GCF_062004578.1 Staurois parvus | reverse complement strand
CGGAAGGCCACATTTCTCAGGTGGAAGGTGTCGTTAGAACTGACTCTACTGAGCTACGGCTTTGCAATGTCAAGTAAAGGCTCTTTAATCTTCTTTGCTGGGCATATCGGAAATGGACAGAAGGCCTTTTTCCTGCTGAGACCTTCCTAACTACCCTGCTGGACATTATAGATCTTCCATCAACCTTCGTGGTAGAGCATATCGTATTCCCCCAACACCACCGATCCCAAGACCCTTCCTCATCCAGTTACTAAACTATCGATATTGGAACTTGATCCTACCCACTGCCAGAACCTTCCCAGGTCTTGTTTTCCGAAATGGGAATGGGCAGAAGGCCCTTTTCCTGCTGAATTCGTGGAGACCTTCCTAACTACCCTGCTGGACATTATAGATCTTTCATCAACCTTCATGGTAGAGTGTATCATATTCCCCCAACTCCACCAATCCCAAGACCCTTCCTCATCCAGTTACTAAACCATCGAGATTGGGACTTGATCCTAGCCACTGCCAGAACCTGCCCATGTCTTATTTTCCGAAATGGAAATGGGCAGAAGGCTCTTTTCCTGCTGAATTCGTGGAGACCTTCCTAACTACCCTGCTGGACATTATAGATCTTTCATCAACCTTCGTGGTAGAGTGTATCATATTCCCCCAACTCCACCAATCCCAAGACCCTTCCTCATCCAGTTACTAAACTATCGAGATTGGGACTTGATCCTAGCCACTGCCAGAACCTGCCCATGTCTTATTTTCCAAAATGGAAATGGGCAGAAGGCTCTTTTCCTGCTGAATTCATGGAGACCTTCCTAACTACCCTGCTGGACATTATAGATATTCCATCAACCTTTGTGGTAGAGCGTATTGTATTCCCCCAACACCACCGATCCCAAGACCCTTCCTCATCCAGTTACTAAACTATCGATATTGGAACTTGATCCTAGCCACTGCCAGAACATGCCCAGGTCTTGTTTTCCAAAATGCCAAGATCTCGCTCTTCCGCAGTTATGGATACAACAGGTTCAGGAGATCCTTCACTGAGGTTCAGAAGAGTCTTCAAGGTAAAGACATCAAATATATCCTCATCTGTCCCAGCCGGCTGGAGGAAAAGACGACTAGGTTCTTTGATGCCCTAGGTGCCATATCCGCCTGGCTGGACACCTAAAAGTTCACGCTCCTCTGATCAGCACACTTCATTATTGAAGACTACCTCAGTCTGGTCAATTGAACTTTGTGTGTTCTCTTCCGAAAGCTCAGGACATTTAATTGCTTTTTTTTGGCTGTTCACCATGAAAACTTACATACCAACCAGCTACTGAAACCAGCCTCGTATTTCTGTCAACGTGTCACCTCAACTCCTCTTTCTGCCCTAACCAATCTCCAAAGTAAATGTCAACATTGACATACCAGATACAATTGATGAGGACCGGACAGGAATTTGGGCCCTTCAAACAGATGGTACCTATCAGAGACAGGGGGACACGGTTCAAAATTATTCATAGAGCGTACTACACTCCCCATAGGCTTCACAAATTGAACCTTGCCCTATCTTCTGCCTGTTGGTGTTGAGGTCACCTTGATGGGGACTCTTTCCATAGACCTGCCCTTACTTTTCTGTATTCTGGAAGGAAATAGTAGACTTTGTAAATAAAGAGCCTTTGGCCCACCTTACTCCCAACACCGAAAATCTGCTTACTGGGTCTAGTAGAAGACAGGACATCTATTACTCCTCAAAGGACACTTCTAGGCCTACTGCTCTTTTATGCCTGGAAGACCATCACCATGACTTAGGGCGCCCCCTAATATCTCATTTTGGAAATGTTTGGTAATCTCTGACCTTCCTCAATATCAAGACACATACGAAGACAGGGGTGGAGGAAATTCACCAAAGTCTAGGTGAGGTGGCTAGAGGAGCCATCAATGACTATGGATCCAGCCCCTTTAATCCGAACTTCAGGAATTCAGCTACTTTGTAAAAACTGTAGGCATGCCGTGAATTCAGTCTAACGAGGTTCCCGCCGCCTTGTAAACTCATCTCTATTATTCACATCTGACAGGTTTACTGTGCTCCAGGAACTTCTGGAGCTCCAATGCTGCTCACTGTGGTCACAGTTTCTTCAACAGCATATTCACTGGACTGCTATACCCACCCCTCCCCTCCTTCTGCCCATTCACAGAAGCCTGTGTTTTATGTGAAGTTGTTCACGAAATACAAAGACTTCTGTGAATAGACAGCAGAAGGGAGGGATGGGCATAGCTGCTGTTTGTTCTTCTCTCCTCTCATATAAGTAATAGAGATGAGTCCCAGAGGTGATGTGCGCCCAGTGGTGTATGCCCTAGGCAACACAAAAATCGTCTGCCCCCATGGACACCGACCAACACAACCCCCCTTCCCCCACCCACAGGGAAAGCCTGACATTGACCAACAACACCCCTGCCTCCCACCCAAGAGAGTCTTCCACTACCCCCCACCCGGTGATAGAGAGACACTACTCTTCACAGCTCCAGACATCCCCGGAAACGAGAGTCAGGCTCAACATACACCATCAAGCAGCCCGCAGCCTCTCTCGGATCCCACCTGGTTCCCAAGGTGTGTGTGTCCTTTCTTTCATCCCTTCTTCTGGGGGAGGTGCTGCACCCCTGAAAAATGCTGCCCTAGGCAAGTGCCTTGTTTGCCTTGTGGTAAATACTCCGCCTAATTGGACTTACCTCTTTTGCAAAGTTGCTGAATGTCTGGAATTCATCTTTGGTCCTCTCAACTGGGTACATCATAACGAGGCCGGGAGCGGGTTCCCTGTCTTCTGGGGAGATGCTGTGATCTCTTTGACATTTTTGCTGTGGACCACCAAGTTGTGTTTCACATTGTCTTTCCTTTTGTTGTAGATTGTACGTTGTCACCAGTGGCCTCCCTTGCGTGGGCTGCGTCATTCGGAGTATGTAGCAACCCTAAATCTCTCAAAATCCCAATAAAAAAAGATTTATAAGTAAGAAGAAAAAAATGCTCTGGGACTCAATTGGATATCGGGAAGATTAAGGTCGAGACACTTAAGGGGTTAACTGAATTGTCATGGGGACCGTCAAGGACGGTAGTCCCTATCATCTCCACCAGGTGGCGGTCTCCCTTATATTGAGAGGCACACACACAAGAAGTCTCTATGACCCCGTACAGACAGGAAGTGGTGTCAGGTATAAATGGTAATTTCCAGTGAGAGGCGAGTTGGGAGGAAGTAGACAGGAGACGTTCCTGGGACAGACAAGGAGGTACTAATGTGGAAACATAATAATATCACACTATATAAATTCATAATTATATCTCCTTCCATTCCAAATACACGTATTGACATTTATTACATAATCAATACGTTGAGTTAGACCCAGTTTTGGAACCCACCAATACACGCCCTACGTACTACGTCTGGGTTTATCGGTGTTCTGTGGATCTACCAGCTCCGGGAGCCAATTTACTGAGCGTCTGGAACCTGGAAACGATATAAAGAAGACTCGTCTGAATCCGCCGTTGTGTAACTACATGGAGGAGGCCATGTGTGACATCACTACTTATGACTGAAGAAGTTAACCATCACCGTGTCAATCAGGACACATCAACCATCCAACACGCTTACCGTCCAAGCTGTGTTGAGGGTTCCCGGTCATCCGGTAAGCTTGCCGCATTGTATACGTCTTGGGTTAATGTCTGAGGTGGGATGGGGTAGCTGAGACTAGTTTTGGAGGAGGTCAGTTGAGGTTGGAGGTGGCCAGGACTTCAGAAGGGTTCCCCAATGCTCTGTCCTTGGATGTGTTTCATTCTCTGTCTACACCTCCTCCTGGGATGGTCAGCCACGGCTTCAAATACCACCTCTATGCTGAAGACACCCAAATCTATCTCTCCACTCCTTGACTTACCCTTCAGATTCCTCACCCATAACTACCTTACTATCTGACATGTCAGTCTGGATGTCTCACCACTTCCCCAAACTCAATCTTTCCAAAACAGAGCTCGTAATATTTCCTATGACTGCTGGATAGGAACACAAAGGGTTCAATGAAGTCTCTTGGTATTAGTATTACAAGGATTCTCAATGTTTAATTTTATCATTGAGAACTCGGCTGGTAGTGATAATCCTTTCGCCTGATGGAGATGATGTAATGCGGCAGTAGGAGAGTCCCGAGATGGAGGACTTTGTAGAGTTTACACAACCATTGGTATTCTGTGTGAAATCAGAGTATGGACCACGCTCGGCACTCCAGGGACTTTCTCTTTATTCTGAAATTCTGAGATTTTAAATTGATATAAAAATTTCAGTTTGTAGCCTTCAAAGAGGAGCATCCTGTATAGATGACATGACCACCTCAATGATGATGGACAAGGACTGGAGTCACAGCATGGAGAACATATTAAACCTCACCCTGGAGATCATCTACCTGCTGACAGGAGAGGTGAGGAGGATTCTGGGAGGTCACATGACATCACTCTTATCTATTAATAAAACACAGACCTGACCGGAGAGGTGAGGAGGATTCTGGGAGGTCACATGACATCCCACAGACCTGGCCAGAGAGGGGAGGAGGATTCTTGGAGGCCACATGACATCCCTCTTATCTCTATTAATACAACAGACCTGACCGGAGAGGTGAGGAGGATTTTGGGAGGTCACATGACATCACACAGACCTGACCGGAGAGGTGAGGAGGATTCTGGGAGGCCACATGACATCACTCTTATCTCTATTAATAAAACACAGACCTGACCGGAGAGGTGAGGAAGATTCTGGGAGGTCACATGACATCACACAGACCTGACCGGAGAGGTGAGGAGGATTCTGGGAGGTCACATGACATCACTCTGGTCTAGTCTGGCCAATAGACCATGTTCTTCTTGTAGACATGTAGATGATGTCAGATGATTGATATCGGTTTCTCTTTCTCCTGATCTGTAGGATTATGTTGTAGTGAAGAAGTCTAGTAGGGAGCCAATCTCAGGAGGATGGAGCAGGACCCAGAGCCCCACCATGGTGCCTCCCCCTCGTTCTCCCATACCTGAGAGGAACAAAGAGCAGAAGATCCTGGAACTGACCACCATGATGGTCCATCTGCTGACAGGAGAGGTGAGCGGTGCTGGGAATTCTGGGACATTCTCCAGTAACAGACAAGGGATGTGTCTGGATGGTGACTGTATCATTGTGTGTGTCAGGTTCCTATAAGGTGTCAGGGTGTCACTGTCTATTTCTCCATGGAGGAGTGGGAGTATTTAGAAGGACACAAGGACCTCTACAAGGACGTCATGATGGACAATCAGCCGCCCCTCACATCACCGGGTAAGAGGAGACTTTATTGGAAAGGAGAGAGCAGTATGGAGGCTCCACCTAGATCCCCCATCATCTGATAAACACATAGAAACAATGGATTCAGTCAGTGTGTGTATTTCCTACAGATGGATCCAGTCATGGGAACCCACCAGAGAGATGTCCCTGTCCTCTGTATTCCCGGGATTCCACACAGGAAGGTCACACCATCCCTCACCATCAGGTAGATGAGCAACAATCACCAGTAGTTGTGCTTTATACACAAGTATGTTTGTTACAATGAATGTTTTATATTTTCAGAGTGGAAACCATGAGAATTTTAATATTGTTGTTAAAGAAGAGTATAAAGTGGAGGATGAGGAGTATGGAGTGATGGAGTATTTAGAAGGACACAAGGATCTATACAACGATGCCAGGATAGAAAATCTGCTGCCCCTCACATCACCGGGTAAGAGGAGTACTATACTTAAATTTCATTCCTTGTTTATCTTTGTCATTTTAGGATGGTGTGTATATATAAGACCATAATCCCAACAAATGAGGAGGAGATACTGGACACCATATGAAAGGTCCATCTCCATCCCTCAATGTAACGTCATGTTCCCAACCAATGAGGAGGAGATACTGGACACCATATGGAAGGTTCATCTTCATTCCTCAATATAACGTCACGTTCCCAATAAATGAGGAGGAGATACTGGACACCATATGAAAGGTCAATCTCCATCCCTCAATATAACGTCATGTTCCCAACAAATGAGGAGGAGATACTGGACACCATATGAAAGGTCCATCTCCATTCCTCAATATAACGTCATGTTCCCAACAAATGAGGAGGAGATACTGGACACCATATGGAAGGTCCATCTCCATCCCTCAGATACATATTACACTGTTGCCTACTAGACCAACATCCACAACTTGAACAATGAAAATTCTTTTGATGCTGATACAATGTTTCTTTCTAACAGATGGATGTGATGTTGGGAATTCCTCAGAGGGGCCCCAGATTCCATCTGCAGATCATGAAGAAGATAAAGGAGTCCCAGCATTCTCTCCAGAAGAAAGGTCTTATTTGTGCTCGGAGTGGGGTCAAAGCTTTAAACAGAAAAAGGATCTGCAGAGACATGTGAGAGCTCCCATGGGTGAGACTTTTCCATGTGAAGAGTGTGGGAAATGTTTTTTGCAGAAAGAAAGGCTCATGGCCCACCTGAAAACCCACACATGGGAAAGACTGCATACATGTAAAGAGTGCGGGAAGGGGTTTGTACAGAAAGGGGCACTCACCAAACACATGAGAACCCACACAGGGGAGAAGCCGTATTCCTGTTCAGAGTGCGGGAAACGCTTCATCCAGAGAGGCAATCTTACCGTACACCAGAGAATTCACACTGGGGAGAGGCCCTATTCATGCCCCCAGTGCCTGAAATCATTCATCATAAAGTCAGATCTTGTCATACACCTGAGAAGTCACACCGGCGAGAAGCCGTTTTCATGTCCAGAGTGCGGAAAATGTTTCTCACAAAAAAAACGCTTAAATAGCCACATGAGAACACACACTGGTGAAAAGCCATTCTCCTGTCCGGAGTGCGGGAAATCTTTCAGTCAGAAAAATGAACTTGCAGTACACCTGAGCAGTCACACAGGTGAATATCCTTTTTCCTGTTCAGAGTGTGGGAAAGGTTTCACAGAGAAAGGAAAACTTTGCATACACCAGAGAATTCACACGGGTGAGCGGCCTTTTTCATGTTCAGAGTGCGGGAAGAGTTTCACACAGAAAGGAAAACTTCATAGACACCAGAGGATTCACACAGGTGAGCGACCTTACACCTGTTCGGAGTGTGGGAAAAGTTACCTACAGAATACACATCTTCTTGAACACCTAAGAACGCACACAGGGGAACGCCCCTTTTCTTGTTCAGAGTGCGGGAAGTGCTTCATACGGAAAAATGAACTTGTTATACACTGGAGCAGTCACACGAGGGAGCGTCCTTTTTCATGCCCAGAGTGTGGGAAATGTTACAAGAGTAGAAAAAACCTTCATGCACACCGGAAAAGACACGCTGGCAAGGGTTCTCATTCCTGACCAGAGTGCGGGAAATGTTTCATTGGTGAACGTGACAATCGCTCAGTTGCTGTTAATCAGAAAAGTCCCAAAATGATACGCTCTACAGAAAGGGGCCCTTCGTGTACACCTAAAAAGCCATATATCCCAGCATGCTTTTTCATGTCCCCATGTGAAAAGCCACCCGAGTGAGCTCCCTCTACCATGTTCCACCAAAAATCCACCCAAGTGAGCTCCCTCTACCATATTCCACCAAAAATCCACCCAAGTAAGCTCCCTCTACCATGTTCCACCAAAAATCCACCCGAGTGAGCTCCCTCTACCATGTTCCACCAAAAATCCACCCGAGTGAGCTCCCTCTACCATGTTCCACCAAAAATCCACCCGAGTGAGCTCCCTCTACCATTTTCACCAAAAATCCACCTGAGTGAGCTTCCTCTACCGTGTTCCACCACAAATCCACCCGAGTGAGCTTCCTCTACCGTGTTCCACCACAAATCCACCCGAGTGAGCTTCCTCTACCGTGCTCCACCTAAACTCCACCCGAGTGAGCTCCCTCTACCATGTTCCACCAAAAATCCTCCCGAGTGAGCTCCCTCTACCATGTTCCACCAAAAATCCACCCAAGTGAGCTCCCTCCACCATGTTCCATCACAAATCCACCTAAATGAGCTCCCTCTACCATGTTCCATCTAAAATCCACCCGAGTGAGCTCCCTCTACCATGTTCCACCACAAATCCACCCGAGTGAGCTTCCTCTACCGTGTTCCACCACAAATCCACCCAAGTGAGCTCTCTCTAGCGTGTTCCACCACAAATCCACCCAAGTGAGCTCCCTCTACAGTGTTCCACCACAAATCCACCCGAGTGAGCTCCCTCTACCATGTTCCACCAAAAATCTACCCAAGTGAGCTTCCTCTACCGTGTTCCACCTAAAATCCACCCGAGTGAGCTCCCTCTACCATGTTCCACCAAAAATCCACCCGAGTAAGCTCCCTCTACCATGTTCCACCAAAAATACACCCGAGTGAGCTCCCTCTACCACGTTTCTACCTAAGAAGTCACCCAAGTGAGCTCCCTCTACCATGTTTCCACCTAAAATCCATCCGAGTGAGCTCCCTCTCCATGTTTCCACCTAAAATCCACCCAAGTGAGCTCTCTCTACCATGTTCCACCAAAAGTCCACCCAAGTGAGCTCCCTCTACCATGTTTCCACCTAAGAAGCCACACAAGTGAGCTCCCTCTACCATGTTTCCACCTACGAAGCCACACAAGTGAGCTCCCTCTACCATGTTCCACCAAAAATCCACACGAGAGCTCCCTCTACCATGTTCCACCAAAAATCCACACGAGAGCTCCCTCTACCATGTTCCACCAAAAATCCACCCGAGTGAGCTCCCTCTACCATATTTCCACCTAAGAAACCACCTGCGTGAGCTCCTACCACATTTCCATCTAAGAAGCCACCTGAGTGAGCTCCCTTTACCATGTTTCCACCTAAGAAGCCACCTTAGTGAGCACCCTTTACCTCGTTTCCATCTAAGAAGCCACCCGGTTGAGCACCCTCTGCCATGTTTCCACCTAAGAAGCCACACAACTGAACTCCCTCTACCATATTTCCACCTAAGAAGCCACCTGAGTGAACTCTCTCTACCACGTTTCCACCCAGGAAGCTACCCGGGTGAGCACCCTCTGCCATGTTTCCATCAATGAATTCTGTGACACCAATTAATGGATCCACACAGACGCTGAGGACAAACACAACAGGATCTCCAATTTACCTACCGCCCACATGAACGTCTGCTTGTGACTCCTTTTTCCACAAAGGAGAAGAGTGGAGAGGACCCATCTTGACCTGAACTTAGAATCTAGGGTAGTTTGGTGGTTAAAGACAAAATATCTTTCTGTATGTCCAGTTATTGTTCTAGCTCATTGTTCTCTGTAAACACTAGGCCTCTTTATGGGCTGAAATCTTCCTATTATTTCTGTATAAAAGACTTCTGTGATGACTCTCAGGCTGGTATCATTTGTGTACTTGTGGTGGATGTGTTTCTGAAATACGTTCCTGATGACTTGCTGTTCCAGGGTCCTCTCCTCTCTGGTGTCTTCCTTCCCTGTCCCATGGCCCGGATAGGAGGTAAAGGTGAGAGGAATCATCTCTAGGTAAGGCTGATACGTTCCCTACACCGTAGGAGTCATCTCCAGATAAGGATGATACGTTCCGTACACAGTAGGAATCATCTTTAGGTAAGGATGATACGTTTCGTACACCGTAGGAGACATCTCCAGGTAAGGATGATACGTTCCGTACACCGTAGGAGACATCTCTAGGTGAGGATGATACGTTCCGTACACCGTAGGAGACATCTCTAGGTGAGAATGATACGTTCCGTACACCATAGGAGACATCTCTAGCTGAGGACGATACGTTCCGTACACCGTAGGAGACATCTCTAGCTGAGGACGATACGTTCCGTACACCGTAGGAGACATTTCTAGATGAAGATGATGCGTTCCGTACACCGTAGGAGTCATCTCTAGATGATGATGCGTTCCGTACACCATAGGAGTCATCTCTAGGTGAGGATGATGCGTTCCGTACACCGTAGGAGTCATCTCTAGGTGAGGATGATGCGTTCCGTTCACCGTAGGAGTCATCTCTAGGTGAGGATGATACGTTCCGTACGCCGTAGGAGTCATCTCTAGGTGAGGATGATACGTTCCGTACACCGTAGGAGTCATCTCTAGGTGAGGATGATGCGTTCCGTACGCCGTAGGAGTCATCTCTAGGTGAGGATGATACGTTCTGTAAACCGTAGGACACCTCTAGATGAGGATGATACGTTCCGTACACCGTAGGACACCTCTAGATGAGGATGATACGTTCCGTACACCGTAGGAGACACCTCTAGATGAGGATGATGTGTTCCGTACACCGTAAGAGACACCTCTAGATGAGGATGATGCGTTCCGTACATCGTAGGAGTCATCTTTAGGTAAGGATGATACGTTCCGTACACCGTAGGAGACATCTCCAGGTAAGGATGATACGTTCCGTACACCGTAGGAGACATCTGTAGGTGAGAATGATAAGTTCCGTACACCGTAGGAGACATCTCTAGGTGAGAATGATACGTTCCGTACACCATAGGAGACATCTCTAGCTGAGGACGATACGTTCCGTACACCGTAGGAGACATCTCTAGCTGAGGATGATACGTTCCGTACACCGTAGGAGACATCTCTAGCTGAGGATGATACGTTCCGTACACCGTAGGAGACATTTCTAGATGAAGATGATGCGTTCCGTACACCGTAGGAGTCATCTCTAGATGAGGATGATGCGTTCCGTACACCATAGGAGTCATCTCTAGGTGAGGATGATGCGTTCCGTACACCGTAGGAGTCATCTCTAGGTGAGGATGATGCGTTCCGTTCACCGTAGGAGTCATCTCTAGGTGAGGATGATACGTTCCGTACACCGTAGGAGTCATCTCTAGGTGAGGATGATACGTTCCGTACACCGTAGGAGTCATCTCTAGGTGAGGATGATGCGTTCCGTACGCCATAGGAGTCATCTCTAGGTGAGGATGATACGTTCTGTAAACCGTAGGACACCTCTAGATGAGGATGATACGTTCCGTACACCGTAGGACACCTCTAGATGAGGATGATACGTTCCGTACACCGTAGGAGACACCTCTAGATGAGGATGATGCGTTCCGTACACCGTAAGAGACACCTCTAGATGAGGATGATGCGTTCCGTACATCGTAGGAGTCATCTTTAGGTAAGGATGATACGTTCCGTACACCGTAGGAGACATCTCCAGGTAAGGATGATACGTTCCGTACACCGTAGGAGACATCTGTAGGTGAGAATGATAAGTTCCGTACACCGTAGGAGACATCTCTAGCTGAGGACGATATGTTCCGTACACCGTAGGAGACATCTCTAGCTGAGGATGATACGTTCCGTACACCGTAGGAGACATTTCTAGATGAAGATGATACGTTCCGTACACCGTAGGAGTCATCTCTAGATGAAGATGATGCGTTCCATACACCGTAGGAGTAATCTCTAGATGAGGATGATGAGTTCCGTACACCGTAGGAGTCATCTCTAGATGAGGATGATGAGTTCCGTACACCGTAGGAGTCATCTCTAGGTGAGGATGATGCGTTCCGTACACCGTAGGAGACACCTCTAGATGAGGATGATGCGTTCCGTACACCGTAGGAGACACCTCTAGATGAGGATGATGCGTTCCGTACACCGTAAGAGACACCTCTAGATGAGGATGATGCGTTCCGTACATCTTAGGAGTCATCTTTAGGTAAGGATGATACGTTCCGTACACCGTAGGAGACATCTCCAGGTAAGGATGATACGTTCCGTACACCGTAGGAGACACCTCTAGATGAGGATGATGCGTTCCGTACACAGTAGGAGCCATCTCTAGGTGAGGATGATACGTTCCGTACACCGTAGGAGACATCTCTAGGTGAGAATGATACGTTCCGTACACCGTAGGAGTCATCTCTAGCTGAGGACGATACGTTCCGTACACCGTAGGAGACATCTCTAGCTGAGGATGATACGTTCCGTACACCGTAGGAGTCATCTCTAGGTGAAGATGATACGTTCCGTACACCGTAGGAGACATCTGTAGCTGAGGACGATACGTTCCGTACACCGTAGGAGTCATCTCTAGATGAAGATGATGCGTTCCGTACACCGTAGGAGTAATCTCTAGGTGAGGATGATGCGTTCCGTACACCGTAGGAGTCATCTCTAGGTGAGGATGATACGTTCCGTACACCGTAGGAGTCATCTCTAGGTGAGGATGATACGTTCCGTACACCGTAGGAGTAATCTCTAGATGAGGATGATGCGTTCCGTACACCGTAGGAGTCATCTCTAGGTGAGGATGATACGTTCCGTACACCATAGGAGTCATCTCTAGGTGAGGATGATACGTTCCGTACACCGTAGGACACCTCTAGATGAGGATGATACGTTCCGTACACCGTAGGACACCTCTAGATGAGGATGATACGTTCCGTACACCGTAGGAGACACCTCTAGATGAGGATGATGCGTTCCTTACACCGTAGGAGACACCTCTAGATGAGGATGATGCGTTCCGTACACCGTAGGAGACACCTCTAGATGAGGATGATACGTTCCGTACACCGTAGGAGACACCTCTAGATGAGGATGATGCGTTCCGTACACCGTAAGAGACACCTCTAGATGAGGATGATGCGTTCCGTACACAGTAGGAGCCATCTCTAGGTGAGGATGATACGTTCCGTACACCGTAGGAGTCATCTCTAGGTGAGGATGATACGTTCCGTACACCGTAGGAGTCATCTCTAGGTGAGGATGATACGTTCCGTACACCGTAGGAGTAATCTCTAGATGAGGATGATGCGTTCCGTACACCGTAGGAGTCATCTCTAGGTGAGGATGATACGTTCCGTACACCATAGGAGTCATCTCTAGGTGAGGATGATACGTTCCGTACACCGTAGGACACCTCTAGATGAGGATGATACGTTCCGTACACCGTAGGACACCTCTAGATGAGGATGATACGTTCCGTACACCGTAGGAGACACCTCTAGATGAGGATGATGTGTTCCGTACACCGTAGGAGACACCTCTAGATGAGGATGATGCGTTCCGTACACCGTAGGAGACACCTCTAGATGAGGATGATGCGTTCCGTACATCGTAGGAGACACCTCTAGATGAGGATGATACGTTCCGTACACCGTAGGAGACACCTCTAGATGAGGATGATGCGTTCCGTACACCGTAAGAGACACCTCTAGATGAGGATGATGCGTTCCGTACACAGTAGGAGCCATCTCTAGGTGAGGATGATACGTTCCGTACACCGTAGGAGTCATCTCTAGGTGAGGATGATACGTTCCGTACACCGTAGGAGACATCTCTAGATGAGGATAATACGTTCCGTACACCATAAGAGACATCTCTAGATGAGGATGATACGTTCTGTACACCGTAGGAGACATCTCTAGGTAAAGATGGTACGTTCCGTACACCGTAGGAGTCATCTCTAGGTGAGGATGATACGTTCCGTACACCGTAGGAGACACCTCTAGATGAGGATGATACGTTCCATACACCGTAGGAGCCATCTCTAGATAAGGGTGATACGTTCTGTACACCGTAGGAGTCATCTCTAGATGAGGATGATACGTTCCGTACACCGCAGGAGTCATCTCTAGATGAGGATGATACGTTCCGTACGCCGTAGGAGACACCTCTAGATGAGGATGATACGTCCTGTACACCGTAGGAGACATCTCTAGATGAGGATGATACGTTCCGTACACCATAGGGGTCATCTCTAGATGAGGATGATACGTTCCGTACACCATAGGAGTCATCGCTAGATAAGGATGATACGTTCTGTACACCAAAAGTGTTCTATGGGGTTGAGGTCAGGACTCTGTGCAGGCCAGTCAAGTTCCTCTACCCCAAACTGGCTCCTCCATGTGTTTATGGACCTTGCTTTGTGCACTGGTGCGCAGTCATGTTGGAACAGGAAGGGGCCATCCCCAAACTCTTCCCACAACGTTGGGAGCATGAAATTGTCCAAATGTCGCCTTAAGAGTTCTCTTCACTGGAACTAGGGGGCCAAGCCCAACCCCTGAGGAACACCCCCACACCATAATCCCCCCTTCACCAAACTTTACACTTGACACAATGCAGTCAGGCAAGTACTGTTCTCCTGGCCACCGCCAAACCCAGACATGTCCATCGGATTGCCAGACAGAGAAGCGTGATTGGTCACTGCAGAGAACACATCTCCTCTGCTCTAGAGTCCAGTGGCGGCATGCTTTACACCACGGCAGCCGACGCTTTGCATTGCACTTGGTGATGGAAGGCTTGGATGCAGCTGCTCGGTCATGCAAACCCATTCCATGAAGCTCTCTACGCACTGTTGTTGGGCTCATCTGAAGGCCACACCAAGTTTGGAGGTCTTTAGCTATTGACTCTGCAGACAGTTGGCGACTTCTGCGCACTGTGCGCTTCAGCATGCGCTGACCCCGCCCTCTCATGTGACATGGCCTACCACTTGGTGGCTGTGGTCCCAGTTGCTCCCACTATGTTATAATCCCACTAACAGTTGAGCGTGGAATATTTAGTAGCCAGGAAATGTCACGGATGGACTTATTGCACAGGTGGCCACCTATCACGGGACCACACTTGGAGTCACTGAGCTCCTGAGAGCGACCCATTCTTTCACCAATGTTTG
This sequence comes from Staurois parvus, assembly GCF_062004578.1. Classification (NCBI taxonomy): domain Eukaryota; kingdom Metazoa; phylum Chordata; class Amphibia; order Anura; family Ranidae; genus Staurois; species Staurois parvus. The sequence goes on along the minus strand of NW_028318176.1, from coordinate 2,025,953 downwards.
AAGAAGCAGTCTGCATGCCTAGGGGCTTGATTGTATATACCTGTGTCCATGGAGGGGATTGGAACACCTGAATCACATGATATGGAGGGGATTGGAACACCTGAATCACATGATTGGGAGGGGATTGGAACACATGAATCACATGATATGGAGGGGATTGGAACACCTGAATCACATGATATTGAGGTAAAAAGGTTGTGCAAACCACAATCGGGCTCAGGGTAGGATTTCTGCTGCTGCTCCTAATTTTGAGATATGGATTGCGTGCACGCCGGAAAATAATTACACGGACAACTGTCCAGTACAACCACTTTCACATCATCTCATCTCTGTTTATTGCAGTGCTTAACCTTTTATACATAGAAAACAATAGAGTATACGTCACTATTACGTATATACAGTCACATTCTAAAAGGCACATTTTGCTTGGCTGAAATATAGGAGAAATGTAGAAACTTGAAGCTTGCTTCTCACCCGTTATCTTTTTCACTCCCCCTCACATACTCAAAGCCCAAATATAAGGTCCTCTCAGTGCGAAGGGAGGGGTTGAAAACATCGCTCTGAGCAAAACAAGTTAAGGAGGACTGCAAAGCCCAGCAGACAAAAATATATACGCACAACACATATATTTAGAAATATGAAAAAATATAAAAGTAAATATGTATAAAATGTATATTTTAAACAGGAAACAGAATAGGCATTTTACCAAATCCATCACAGTCCCCCCTTAAAATGACTATTTTCCTCTGTCCCTATAAAGCCTAGCTCATCTGTCCTTATGTACCTTGGAACTCTTTTATGCTGTACGTTAGACAGGTGATGACTATTTCATCACCTCCCTTGCCACAGACTTTGTACATAAAGAAGTCAGATGCTATCCCTACAAAATTGTGAAATTGCTGTTGACGGGGAGGGACCGTAGAGGAGTGAAAAGGTTTATCCTCTTCCATCACAAAAGGGTCCTCCTCTTCTTGATGGAGAAATATAGGTGTGCTGTTGTCTACAGCCTTGCTTATTAACTTCTTTACAAATGGTAGAATACAACATACAATCAGAGCTAAAAGAACTAGAATTATTAATACCGTTACACCTATTTGGGCGAGCACTTTTTGCCACCCACTCATCCAGCTAAAATATTGATCCCACGGGTCTGAGATACCTGAGTTTTTTTTCAGCTCCACTGACAAATCTTCTAATTTCTTTATAGCCAGAGTAACCTTACCATTCGGGCCAGTATTGTCAGGAATATATGTACAACATGTTCCAGTTCCTTCTATAATTTTACAGACACCTCCTTTTTCCGCTAAAATTATGTCCAGAGCCATCCTATTCTGGAATGTCATGTAGGATGTAGGGGCTAACTGGTCAACGATTCCTTGGAGGGCATCTCTGGTGTAATTCACAAACCTCTGTTGGTTGTAGTATATGTAATTTATCCAATCTACATTTTTATTAACCATTATTATGGGAATCAGGAATTCAAAGCCTGCTTTTACTTGGTCTCTGGCTTTGAATTCATTAGGCACCCCCCTTGGGACTCCAATGGCATCTATATATACAGTTGCAATAAAAAGTATGTGAACCCCTTGGGATTACGTGGAGTTTTGCATGAAGTGGGCATAAAATGTGCTCTGAACGTCATCTAAGTCACAACAGAAGAACACAGTCTGCTGAACATAATACTACACAAACATTAGATGTTGCCATGGTTTAATTGCACATAACATGTAAACATTCACAGTGCAGGGAGGAAAAAGTATGTGAACCTTTGGACTTAATAACTGGTTGACCCTCCTTTGGCAGCAATAACCTCAACCAAGCGTTTCCTGTAGTTGCAGATCAGACCTGCACAACGATCTTGAGTAATTTTGGACCACTCCTCTTCACAAAACTGTTTCAGTGTAGCAATATTCTTGGGATGTCTGGTGTGAATCGCTCTCTTAAGGTCATGCCACAGCATTTCAATCGGGTTGAGGTCAGGACTCTGACTGGGCCACTCCAGAAGGCGTATTCTGTGCTGTTGCAGCCATTGTTTTGTTGAATTACTTGTATGCTTTGGGTCATTGTCCTGTTGCATCACCCATCCTCTGCGGAGCTTCAGTTGGCGGACAGATGATCGTATGTTTTCCTGCAAAATGTCTTGATAAACTCTGGAATTCATTTTCCCATCAATGACAACAATCCGTCCAGGCCCTGAGACAGCAAAGCAGCTCCAAACCATGATGCTCCCTCCGCCATGTTTTACAGTGGGGATGAGGTTTTGATGTTGGTGTGCTGTGCCTTTTTTTCTCCACACATAGTGTTGTGTGTTCTTCCCAAACAACTCAATCTTGGTTTCATCTGTCCACAGTATATTTTGCCAGTAGTGCTGTGGAACGTCCAGGTGCTCTTTTCCAAACTTCAAACGTGCTGCAATATTCTTTTTGGACAGCAATGGCTTCCTCCGTGGTGTGCTCCCATGTACTCCATTCTTGTTTAATGTTTTCCTTATTGTAGATGTGTAAACAAAAATGTTAGCATGTGCCAGAGATTTCTGTAGGTTTTTAGCTGACACTCTGGGATTCTTCTTTACCTCATGCAGCATTCTGCACTGTGCTCTTGCAGTCATTTTTACAGGACGACCACGCCTAGGGAGAGTAGCAACAGTGCTAAACTTTCTCCATTTGTAGACAGTCTGTCTTACCGTGGACACATGAACATCAAGGCTTTTGGAGATACTTTTGTAACCCTTTCCAGCTTCATGCAAGTCAAAAATTCTTGATCGTAGGTCTTCTGAAAGCTCTTTTCTGCGAGGCATGGTTCACATCAGACAGTGCTTCTTGAAACCAGTAAACCCAAAACAGGTGTGTGTTTTTTAAGGGCTGGACAGCTGTCAGCAACACATCCAATATCATCACACTGATTGGAGTCAAGGTTGGCTCACTCCTGGCTCCAATTAGCTCTAGGAGAAATCATTAAGCTAGGGCCTCACATACTTTTTCCTCCCTGCACTATGAATGTTTACATGTTATGTGCAATTAAACCATGGTAACATCTAATGTTTGTGTAGTATTATGTTCAGCAGACTGTGTTCTTCTATTGTTGTGACTTAGATGACGTTCAGAGCACATTTTATGCTCAATTCATGCAAAACTCCACGTAATCCCAAGGGGTTCACATACTTTTTCTTGCAACTGTACATATGGGTCAAAACTTCCGGAGGGAGCTGTCTGCTTCCTCCTGTGCCTAGATGCTGAGTCAGTGTATGTGTCAGGGGTATCTTCTGTTAGGATATGGAGAGGCATAATGACCTTTTCAAGAGCATACTCACCAGCCCAAATCCCTTCCAATCTGATTCTAATCTTTTGGTCCCCAGTAATCATCCATGACACATATATATATCTGGTCACTACTATCGGAACATGCTCGTTGTGTCAAGATCATATGGATCACGGTCATAGCACCACATGGGATCTATACTACAGAAATCAAAGGTGAAAATAGCTACATGAGTGTTGGATGAGTTGTACCAAAATATAGTGGTGTCACCTATTTTGGTGATTGCCACCTGTTGAGCCTCTGTCAGACTCAGGGGTTGGGACTTTCTTGCAGTGGGAGGCGTGTATCCAAGTGTTCTTCCTGGCCACCTTGACAGAAGGGGCTGTGGTCAGCAGAACTTGGAATGGACCATCATATCTTGGCTCAAGGGAATGTTTCCTCATAAATGTCTTTACTAATACCCAATCTCTGGGTAATAGGCTGTGAGTTCCTGTATCTGACTCAGAATCTGGAATGTAGAAAACACTTGGACATGGATACGGGTTAATTCACGTGATAATGCAGTCACATAATCAGTTAACACATCAGATTGTAATTGCAACTGTTGTGGAAAGTAACAGCCAAGTCTGGGGGGCTGAGCTAAACAAAATTTCATAAGGGGAAAGGGCATGCTTCCCCCAGGGGGTGTGTCTGACACTAAACAGAGCAATGGGCAAACTGTCTGGCCAACTCATGTTAGTCTCTTGGGCCATCTTTAGCATCCTGTTTTTTAGAGTCCCATTCATCCTTTCTACCTTCCCACTGCTTTGAGGGTGATATGGGGTGTGTAGGCCAACTGAACCCCCAGTGCTGTCCAAATCTTTTTTGTAAGGGTTGCTGTGAAGGCTGGACCCTGATCACTCTCTATCACCTCTGGGACCCCAAATCTACAGACTACCTCACTCAGTAGTTTCTTAGCCGTGGTCTTGGCTGTCATGTTTGTAACAGCATAGGCTTCCGGCCAACCAGAGAACATGTCCACCACCACTAGAACATATTCATATCGGCCACTTTTTGGCATCTGTATATGATCAATCTGTACCCTCTGGAATGGATAGAGGGGTTTTGCCAGATGTTTCTGCGGTGTCTTTTCCATCCTCCCCGGGTTGCATTTTGCACATACTACACACGAGGCGTAGTAATTTCTAGTTAAAATGGTTATCCCTGGAGCCCAGTAATACTTGCTGATCAATGAGTTCATTAAGTTCTTAGAGAGATGTGCATGTCCATGCGCCCATTGGACAACTGCTGGATACATACTGTATGTTTTGGTAAACAAGTTTTTCCTTTCATCGAATACAATTCTCCATCGTAGTCCGCTCCTTTATCGATCCATTCCAACCTTTCTTCTGTATAAGCATCCATTTGCATAGAGATCAGGTATTGCTTGTCAGATGGCACATGCACCGCCAAAAGTATCTGTACTGAGGTCTCACTCTCCTCTTCAGCCATCTCAGACATTTTTCGTTGGTTTTTCACTGCTTCTTTGGCAGCTATGTCCGCCAAGTGGTTCCCTCTGGCCTCTTCAGAATTCAATTTACCATGTGCTTTAACCTTCAAAACAGCCACTTGGTCAGGCAGGAGCAGTGCATCCATTAAATCCTTGATGGCTGGACCATGTTTTACCGGTGTTCCAGCCTCTGGCTTTTCAGATGATACCGAAGTCATTAGCTACTCCAAAGGCGTACCTTGAGTCTGTGTAAATATTGGCTATTTTACCTTCTGCCATCTTACACGCTGTAGTGAGGGCTAGAAGCTCTGCTTCCTGGGCAGATAAAGTTGGTGGTAATGCTCCTGCTTGTAGAATTTCAAATTCCGAGGTCACAGCATAACCTGTGTGGTACTTGCCTCCTTCATCTGCATATCTGGAGCCAAGTGTGTAATCAGGGTTTTCCAGAGGAATTTCACTCACTGTAGGGAGATGTCTGGTTTCCATGCGCATCATTTCAAGGCAGTCATGTGGAGTAGTGCAGGGCTCTCCTTCTTCACCTTCTTCTCCCCCCTCGAAAAATGGCAGAAAGGTGGCTGGGTTGAGGGTGAGACACCTTTGGAGGGTCACATTGTCAGGAATGAGGAGGGAGATTTGCAACCTTAGATGTCTGGCCGTGGACAGGTGTCGGGGTTGTACCTGATTGAGAATGGCAGCAATGTCATGCGGTGCCAGAAGAAGCAGGGGGTGTGCTAAAACGATGTCTGAAGTTTTGTCCAACAGTGCTTGAGCAGCGAAGACAGCTCTTAGACATGAATAACCCCCCCTAGCTACGGGGTCCAAATGGTAAGAATAGTACCCAATGAGTCTGGTTTGTCCTCCATGTTCTTGAGCTAGGACCCCCGTGGCATGACCTTGCTTTTCTGACACAAACAGTTTGAAAGATTTCTCATAATCTGGAAGTCCCAAGGCAGGAATGGTGAATATTGCTTGCTTCAGCAGAATAAAATTGTCCAGGGCCTCACTTGACAAGGTAATGGTACAGACTTGAGAGCATCATAGAGTGGCTGCATAAGGACCGATGCATCAGGGATCCATGCCCTGCAGTAGGATATGAGTCCAAGAAAGGCATGCAGTTGTTTAGCTGCCTTAGGTTGGGGAATATCCTGGATTACAGCTACACGGTCCCCCAGTCTTGTTTGAGGATACTGCCATAAGGGGTGACACGGGTTTGCCCATTTCCTAACAAGAGTTGGGGCGTGGTGGTTGATGTTCGCGCTGCCCTTCCCGGGGGTCCCTGTCTTGTCTGGGATATTTTGAGGCTTTGCATTCTCTTCTAAAGTGTCACCGTTTCCCATAGTTATAACAGGTGATCCTTTCCCTGATATTGGGCAATGGTGGTGTACCAAACTTCTGTCACGTTCAGCAAACCTTTATCACATAAAATTCCTCTCTGTTCCTGCAATAATTTACGCCAGTCCTCCGGCTGAAGTCAGGCAATGCTGACCTTCAGCTTACAAACTTTCGCTACTTTAGATAACTTTTTAACTGCTTCACTTCCTTCTCTCCTCTTCACAATATCACATGCTAGCAATCCTTTCTGGCTTGGCTGTCTTCTGACCCATCTTCCCCCCCTCTCTCTGGGTCACCCAACTCGTAGCCAAACTCTTCTCACTCTATTCTGTTCTTTCACCATAGTCTCAGCTAACGGTTTCAGAGGCAGCGCGGGCAACTATTAGATTAATATCCCTACTCCGCTGCTTTCTGTCTTATCTCAGAACAAACAGTGATCCACAAATACACTCAGAACAGGACATTACACCTGCCGCCCCTCGCTTCGTGAAGCCTCAGCAGCTGAACTAAACCCTCAGGGGTCTCCCACACTGTCAACCCCGAGTCACCGTCCGTAGACGCTTGTTGCAAGGTTCCGTCTCTTAAGGGGCCAACAGCTCACCTGGCCAAACACCCAATTGCAACTTGCTGCAAGGTTCCGTCTTCCAGGGGCCGACAGCTCACCTGGTCAGAACACTCATTGCAACTTATCTTTCAGTCTACTGAGTTATCACAGTCACACAGGACGACAGACACTGAACAAATACACAGTCAGCAGAAATCCAGTGGCAGGTTCGTTAAACAGCCCCAGGTGAGAAATAAAAATTTTCACATAGTGACAGCCCCCCATGTTCACTGTTTAAAAAGCCAGTTATAGACCTGGGCAGGTGATCAGTTTTTTCTTTGTATGCTTTGTAGGTTCAGTGGGTGCACTGGACTCCCTAGCTGCCGTTGTGCAATATGCTGGGTGTCAGGTGCGCTCCCATAACCTTTTTAATGAAGGGTGGGGCTCCCCTCATGTTTATCTGCCCTTGTTTCTATCCATTTAAATGCATGTGCCTCCACTGTGAGGACTCTTTAGATTTGTAGAGTTAGGACCACAGATACTCAGGGTGCCGTGACGCGGCTCTGTGGCTTACGTATGTATTTGCAAATGTGTGCTAACTAAACCCCTGTTTTTAAACGCATGTTTCCAGACAGGTTAATTTGGTTTTTGATAGTTGGCTAACTGGCTGACAGTTTGAACTGGCTTTTCTTATCCCCCTTTGTTGATAAGATGTACATATCCTTGTTCCTTGCCAATAATAGCCACTATTAGATTGGGGTAGGATGGCAAGTTGAACTGGATAGTTCTACTTTTTTGGAAATTTTTCACATAGTGACAGCCCCCCATGTTCACTGTTTAAAAAGCCAGTTATAGACCTGGGCAGGTGATCAGTTTTTTCTGAGAAATAAAAATTACCTGCCTCTCTCTCGATACCCTCCGGAAGCCGACAAGACTGGCGCCAAGACTGGAGAGAAACAAATCGTACAGTGGTAAGTATAAAAAGTACCTACCGTACTCTCAGGGGTGCGCAGGCCCTTTGGTCTGTCCCAGCCAGCAGCTCAGTCTCACATGCGGACTTCCATCGGTCAGAACCTGGGGTCCCTCGTTAGGCAGCCAGCTAAAAAGGTTGTGCAAACCACAATTGGGCTCAGGGTAGGATTTCTGCTGCTGCTCCTAATTTTGAGATATGGATTGCATGCACGCCGGAAAATAATTACACGGACAACTGTCCAGTACAACCACTTTCACATCATCTCATCTCTGTTTATTGCAGGGCGATGCTTAACCTTTTATACATAGAAAACAATAGAGTATACGTCACTATTACGTAAATACAGTCACATACTCAAAGCCCAAGTATAAGGTCCTCTCAGCGCGAAGGGAGGGGTTGAAAACATCGCTCTGAGCAAAACAAGTTAAGGAGGACTGCAAAGCCCAGCAGACAAAAATATATACGCACAACACATATATTTAGAAATATGAAAAAATATAAAAGTAAATATGTATAAAATGTATATTTTAAACAGGAAACAGAATAGGCATTTTACCAAATCCATCACAGAGGGGATTGGAACACCTGAATCACATGATATGGAGGGGATTGGAACACTGGAATCACATGATCTGGAGGGGATTGGAACACCTGAATCACATGATATGGAGGAGATTGGAACACCTGAATCACATGATATGGAGGGGATTGGAACACCTGAATCACATGATATCTTAACTAGAAAAACGCATTGACTCCTGCTGCTCTTCTCTGGGTAAATGCATCTATCTCCTATCTCCGCTCTTACCTGGAAAAACACATTGACTCCTGTTAAATTCAGAACAAATGGTGTATATATATTTGTGTGTATGTTGACCAGTCCTCACCTCTAGCTGCACTCAGGTTTACGACTGTAGCCTATTCTCAATGAAACATCCCCCACTATTCATGTGATCCTTATCAGCTTCTAATTGGGGTAGAGTTGAATGCTCATTTGAGCATCTCCCTATAAATTTAGATCAGCTCATGGGGGGAGATCACTGATGGGGGGCACAGTCTCTGATGGGGGTGCTGCTTTGAAGGAGTGCGAAGCAGTTAAACACAGCAGTTGAACTAAAGCAGGAGAACTTAAGCAGCAGGAAGACACAACAACAGCAAGAAACTCTACTGCACGCTGGACAGACTGCAAGCAAACACCCTGGGAAACATCTCTTACATACCTGAGTCCCACTCCGTGTACCTTTATATAATACGCCCCCTCTTCTCCTTCTCATATTACTATCCTCTGTTCCCAAATCTCATTTCTTTACCCCTCTGCTCCACCCCAAAACTTGTACATTTCCCCCTCATTGCTATCATCTCCCTACTATTGCTCTCATCACCTCCCCAAAATGCCTCTTCCACTCCTCCTTCTCATTTTCCTCTCCTCCGTTCCCAAAATGCATTCACTATTTTTTATTCCCTCTGCCCCTCCCAATCACTTGTATATTGTGCCCTCACTGCTTCCTTCGCCCCTCTACGGCACCCACCACCTCCTCCTATTACTCCACTCTCCCACTGACCCGAACACCTCCCCTAATAGTTTCTCACGCTCCTGCAAATCCCGCTCCCATGCCACCTTTCTCACCCTTCTCCTAACCGCGGGGGACATCTCCCCGAATCCTGGCCCTCCACCACCTCCCTCACCCGCACAACACCCTCCCGCCTCCACGTCCCGCCGCAACCCCCGCAACTTAGTATCTGTCCCCCTGCTCCCTAAAATCTCCCCCCCGTTTTCATGTACACTCCTGAACGCCTGATCGGTGTGCAACAAGCTTACCGCCATCCACGACCTCTTTGTTTCCCGCTCCCTCAACCTCCTGGCGATTACGGAAACCTGGATCCAGGCCACTGACTCTACCTCCCTTGCTGCACTCTCCTACGGAGGTCTCACCTGGACCCACTCACCCAGGCCTAACGGTCGTAAAGGTGGTGGGGTTGGTCTGCTCCTGTCACCGCAGAGCACCTTCTGAGTCCTCCCAAACCCCCCCTCCCTATCCTTCTCCTCCTTCGAGGCCCACTGCGTCCGACTATTTTCCCCAACCCCCTATGGTGCAAAACCAAATCCCAACAAGCCTTCACCCGCTAGAAATCTGCCTTCCACACCTACACCTCCTCCCTCCGCGCAGCCAAACAAGCCTACTTCCTGACCCTCATCAAGGCCCTCTCCTCCAATCCTCGCCGACTCTTCTCCACCTTCAACTCTCTACTCTCGCCACCCCCACCTCCACCCAGCACCTCACTCACTGCCCTTGAGATTGCCAATCACTTCAAAAACAAGATTGACACAATTCGCAAGGACATCGCCGCAACTCACACGCCCTCTCAACCCGTCCCCTCTCACACAGCTACCCCCTCATCCCCCCTCCCCCTCAACATAACCCGCAGGGACTTCATCGCTGCTCAAACTCCCTCCAACCCCGTTCCCCCTCACTCAGCTACCCCCTCATCACCCCTCTCCCACGGCCCCACCACTGCTCTGACCTCCACTTCCACCCCACCCTACATCCCTCATACTGCAGCTCCCCCAACACTCCGCACCTTTGACCTTACTACCATCGAGGAAGTCTCCAAGATCCTCTCTGATGCCCGCCTCACCACCTGCCCCCTCGACCCTATCCCCTCACAACTCCTACGACCTCCCTCCACCTCCATCCTACACTCCCTCACCCACATCTTCAATCTCTCCCTCTCCTCCGGCACTTTCCCCTCCCCTCTGAAACATGCACACATCACCCCCATGCTTAAAAAGCCCTCCCTGGACCCCAATGACCCGAACAACCTCAGACCCATCTCCCTGCTCCCATTTACATCTAAACTCCTCGAGCGCCTAGTCTACACCCGCCTATGCTCTCACCTCAACGACAACAACCTCCTCGATCCCCTACAGTCCGGCTTCCGTCCCCTACACTCCACCGAAACTGCCTTACTCAAACTCTCCAACGACCTGCTAACCGCCAAAGCTAATGGCCACTATTCAGTGCTCCTACTCCTTGACCTCTCTGCGGCCTTCGACACAGTCGACCACCCCCTCCTCCTCAAAAAACTACACTCCCTCGGCCTCAGTGATTCTGCTCTCTCCTGGCTCTCATCCTACCTGTCACAACGCTCTTTCAGCGTTACCTATAATGCTACCACCTCCCCCTCACTCCCCCTCTCTGTTGGGGCCCCCAAGGCTCTGTCCTCGGGCCCCTTCTCTTCTCCATCTACACCTCCTCCCTTGGCCAACTCATACACTCTCACGGCTTCAACTACCACCTCTATGCCGACGACACACAAATCTATCTCTCAACCCCCCACCTCACCCCCTCGGTCTCCGCCTGAATCACACACCTACTGAGCGACATATCAGACTGGATGTCGCTCCACTTCCTTAAACTGAACCTCTCCAAAACCGAGTTTCTTGTCTTCCCCCCAGCCCGGACACCACCCCCCATTGACTTCTCCATCACATCCAACAACGCTACCATCAAACCCGCCCCGCAGGCCAGAGTACTTGGTGTCATTCTGGACTCCAACCTATCCTTCCAGCCCCAAGTCCAATCTTTAACAAACTCGTGCAGACTCCACCTCCGCAACATCGTCAAAATACGCGTGTTCCTAACTCCAGAAACCACTAAACAGCTCATCCACTCCCTCATCATATCACGACTCAACTACTGCAACTCCCTCCTCACTGGCCTGCCTCGCCGCTGGCTATCCCCGCTTCAGTCGATCCTGAATACGGCAGCCAGACTCATTCACCTTACCAACTGCTCCGTTTCCGCCACCCCCCTCTGCCAATCCCTCCACTGGCTTCCGATTGCGCAACGGATCAAATTCAAAATCCTAACGCTGACGTACAAAGCTGTCCACCATACTGCCCCGAACTACATCACTGACCTAATATCCAAGTATGCACACTCCGCTCCTCACAAGACCTCCTTCTCTCTAGTTCCCTGGACTCCTCCTCCCATGCCCGCCTCCAGGACTTCTCCAGGGTGTCACCCATCCTCTGGAACTCCCTGCCCCAACCCATCAGATTATCACCTACTCTCCTCTCCTTTAGGCGCACCCTGAAAACCCATCTCTTCAGGGAAGCCTACCCCACCCCCTGTTAACTTGCCGACCTCCTCCACTCTTCCTACCACTCCATCCCCCACAGCTATCTCCTCCTGTGCCACCATCCCCTCCCTCCTAGATTGTAAGCTCGAAAGAGCAGGGCCCCCAATCCCCTCATGTTTTCCATTGTATTGGTATTGTTCTGTCACATGTTCTGTCCCCCTTTGTAATGTACAGCGCTGAGCGAACTATTGGCGCTTTATAAATACTGTATAATAATAATAATATTGAGGGGATTGCAACATCTGAATCACATGATATTGAGGGGATTGGAACATCTGAATCACATGATATTGAGGGGATTGGAACACCTGAATCATATGATATTGAGGGGATTGCAACATCTGAATCACATGATTGGAGGCGATTGGAACATCTGAATCACCTGATATGGAGGGGATTGGAACACCTGAATCACATGATATGGAGGGGATTGGAACACCTGAATCACATGATATTGAGGGGATTGGAACACCTGAATGACATGATCTGGAGGGGATTGGAACACCTGAATCACGTGAGATACCTGTCAGGTTCCTATAAGGTGTCAGGGTGTCACTGTCTATTTCTCCATGGAGGAGTGGGAGTATTTAGAAGGACCTCTACAAGGACGTCATGATGGACAATCAGCAGACTTTAAGTTTTGTGAAGATTCAGATGGAGGAATTTCCCCGGAATGAGACAATATTGAACCTCACCTTGAAGATCCTCAGTCTGCTGACTGGAGAGGTGAGTGTAATGAAGGGGTTTATTCTAGCCCCCCTCCCCAACCCTACAAGAAAATTCCTATTTTTTAGCTCTCTTTACACATAATTCTGCTCTTCTCTATTCTCCAAGATAAGGCCTCTATCACCTTCTTCTCCAATAATACCCGTCCCACCTCTACTCCCGTTATCCCAACCCTCCACCCCCTGGATCCTCCTCTATGACTAAACCATGTATTGTAGAGTTGGTATGTGATCACAGATATTCTCCTCCTTCAGTGGTCAGTAGTAGGCAGATGTCCTTATGGATCCAGTAATCAATAGTAAGACCAATACTCACTCTTTAGAATTTGAAAAGCTTTGGCCTGCCAACCAAAATTAGCTGCCAATAAGTTTCTGAAGGGAGAGCAGAGGGGACAGCTTAGACCTGTCGGCTGAAGAATTAGCAGAGGGCCGAGTTTGTCCCATATGGAGGCTTCACATTGTCCAAGAAAAATATTTCTCCATTCTTAGCTTGGAGGGTTTATGATTCATCTGTAATGAAGTCCAAAATATTAGTCACAAGGAGATGGAACTAATACTTCTGATAGTACACATCTTGAACTACCTGCACATATAAAATGGTATGTCCTGGTTGTACCGAATCACCTTAAGGACCGTGTATCAGTCACCTGGTGAGTGGGCTCAATGTGATCGGGGTGAGGTACTAATATTGAAACCCCCGACCCAGCCATTAGAACCAGGTCCTTATAATCTATGGCCACTTCAGAAGGCAGAACCTCTTCTCCCATAAGGTTGGGTGACAATCCCAGAGGTGATTGGCCAAGGGCTATTAGTCCTTGGTAAATACTGTAGACCTGTCCATAGAGGTGAGAGATGATGTGACTGTAATATTTTTCCTTCTATAACCCAGGACTGTGAAGTAGTAATGAAGAATTCTACTGAGCATGACACAGCAAGGAGATATCACCAACCCTCCACAAGATGGAGGAGAGGCCAGAACCCCATTACCGTCCCCCCACCTCCATTACTCCTACATGAGAGGCAGAATGAGCAGAAGATCCTGGAACTGACCACCATGATGGTCCATCTACTGACAGGAGAGGTGAGCGGTGCTGGGAATTCTGGGACATTCTCCCATAACAGACAAGGGATGTGTCTGGATGGTGACTGTATCATTGTGTGTGTCAGGTTCCTATAAGGTGTCAGGGTGTCACTGTCTATTTCTCCATGAAGGAGTGGGAGTATTTAGAAGGACACAAGGACCTCTACAAGGACGTCATAATGGAGAATCAGCCGCCCCTCACATCACCGGGTAAGAGGAGACTTCAGGTTTTGTGAAGCTTGAGAAGATGGATGTTCCCCAGAATCAGATCATGGTATTACCAGGTAAGAGGAGACTGTTATAAATGAGGAGGAGATACTGGACACCATATGAAAGGTCCATCTCCATCCCTCAATATAACGTCATGTTCCCAACAAATGAGGAGGAGATACTGGACACCATATGAAAGGTCCATCTCCATTCCTCCAATATAACATGTTCCCAACCAAGGAGGAGGAGATACTGGACACCATATGGAAGGTCCATCTCCATTCCTCAATATAACTTCATGTTCCCAACCAACGAGGAGGAGATACTGGACACCATATGAAAGATCCATCTCCATTCCTCAATATAATGTCATGTCCCCCACAAATGAGGAGGAGATACTGGACACCATATGAAAGGTCCATCTCCATTCCTCAATATAACGTCACGTTCCCGACAAATGAGGATGAGATACTGGACACCATATGGAAGGTCCATCTCCATTCCTCACTGTAACGTCATGTTCCCAACCAATGAGGAGATACTGGACACCATATGAAAGGTCCATCTCCATTCCTCCAATATAACATCATGTTCCCAACAAATGAGGAGGAGATACTGGACACCATATGAAAGGTCCATCTCCATTCCTCAATATAATGTCATGTCCCCCACAAATGAGGAGGAGATACTGGACACCATATGAAAGGTCCATCTCCATTCCTCAATATAACGTCACGTTCCCGACAAATGAGGATGAGATACTGGACACCATATGAAAGGTCCATCTCCATTCCTCCAATATAACATCATGTTCCCAACAAATGAGGAGGAGATACTGGACACCATATGAAAGGTCCATCTCCATTCCTCAATATAACATAATTTTTCCGACAAATGAGGAGGAGATACTGGACACCATATGGAAGGTCCATCTCATTCCTCAATGTAACGTCATGTTCCCGACAAATGAGGAGGAGATACTGGACACCATATGGAAATATGGAAGGTCCATCTCCATTCCTCAATATAACGTCATGTTCCCAACAAATGAGGATAAGATACTGGACACCATATGAAAGGTCCATCTTCATCCCTCAATGTAACGTCATGTTCCCAACAAATGAGGAGGAGATACTGGACACCATATGAAAGGTCCATCTCCATTCCTCCAATATAACATGTTCCCAACCAAGGAGGAGGAGATACTGGACACCATATGGAAGGTCCATCTCCATTCCTCAATATAACGTCATGTTTCCAACAAATGAGGAGGAGATACTGGACACCATATGAAAGGTCCATCTCATTCCTCAATGTAACGTCATGTTCCCGACAAATGAGGAGGAGATACTGGACACCATATGAAAGGTCCATCTCCATTCCTCAATATAACATCACGTTCCCAACAAATGATGAGATATTGGACACCATATGAAAGGTCCATCTCCATTCCTCAATAGAACGTCACGTTCCCGACAAATGAGGAGGAGATACTGGACACCATATGAAAAGTCCATCTCCATTCCTCAGTATAACGTCACGTTCCTAACAAATGATGAGATATTGGACACCATATGAAAGGTCCATCTCCATTCCTCAATATAACGTCATGTTCCCAACAAATGAGGAGGAGATACTGGACGCCATATGGAAGGTCCTTCTCATTCCTCAATGTAACGTCATGTTCCCGACAAATGAGGAGGAGATACTGGACACCATATGGAAATATGGAAGGTCCATCTCCATTCCTCAATATAACGTCATGTTCCCAACAAATGAGGAGGAGATACTGGAAACCATATGAAAGCTCTATCTCTATTCCTCAATATAACGCCACGTTCCCAACAAATGAGGAGGAGATACTGGACACCATATGGAAGGTCCATCTCCATTCCTCACTGTAACGTCATGTTCCCAACCAATGAGGAGATACTGGACACCATATGAAAGGTCCATCTCCATTCCTCCAATATAACATCATGTTCCCAACAAATGAGGAGGAGATACTGGACACCATATGAAAGGTCCATCTCCATTCCTCAATATAATGTCATGTCCCCCACAAATGAGGAGGAGATACTGGACACCATATGAAAGGTCCATCTCCATTCCTCAATATAACGTCATGTTCCCAACAAATGAGGATAAGATACTGGACACCATATGAAAGGTCCATCTTCATCCCTCAATGTAACGTCATGTTCCCAACAAATGAGGAGGAGATACTGGACACCATATGAAAGGTCCATCTCCATTCCTCCAATATAACATGTTCCCAACCAAGGAGGAGGAGATACTGGACACCATATGGAAGGTCCATCTCCATTCCTCAATATAACGTCATGTTTCCAACAAATGAGGAGGAGATACTGGACACCATATGAAAGGTCCATCTCATTCCTCAATGTAACGTCATGTTCCCGACAAATGAGGAGGAGATACTGGACACCATATGAAAGGTCCATCTCCATTCCTCAATATAACATCACGTTCCCAACAAATGATGAGATATTGGACACCATATGAAAGGTCCATCTCCATTCCTCAATAGAACGTCACGTTCCCGACAAATGAGGAGGAGATACTGGACACCATATGAAAAGTCCATCTCCATTCCTCAGTATAACGTCACGTTCCTAACAAATGATGAGATATTGGACACCATATGAAAGGTCCATCTCCATTCCTCAATATAACGTCATGTTCCCAACAAATGAGGAGGAGATACTGGACGCCATATGGAAGGTCCTTCTCATTCCTCAATGTAACGTCATGTTCCCGACAAATGAGGAGGAGATACTGGACACCATATGGAAATATGGAAGGTCCATCTCCATTCCTCAATATAACGTCATGTTCCCAACAAATGAGGAGGAGATACTGGAAACCATATGAAAGCTCTATCTCTATTCCTCAATATAACGCCACGTTCCCAACAAATGAGGAGGAGATACTGGACACCATATGGAAGGTCCATCTCCATTCCTCACTGTAACGTCATGTTCCCAACCAATGAGGAGATACTGGACACCATATGAAAGGTCCATCTCCATTCCTCCAATATAACATCATGTTCCCAACAAATGAGGAGGAGATACTGGACACCATATGAAAGGTCCATCTCCATTCCTCAATATAATGTCATGTCCCCCACAAATGAGGAGGAGATACTGGACACCATATGAAAGGTCCATCTCCATTCCTCAATATAACGTCACGTTCCCGACAAATGAGGATGAGATACTGGACACCATATGAAAGGTCCATCTCCATTCCTCCAATATAACATCATGTTCCCAACAAATGAGGAGGAGATACTGGACACCATATGAAAGGTCCATCTCCATTCCTCAATATAACATAATTTTTCCGACAAATGAGGAGGAGATACTGGACACCATATGGAAGGTCCATCTCATTCCTCAATGTAACGTCATGTTCCCGACAAATGAGGAGGAGATACTGGACACCATATGGAAATATGGAAGGTCCATCTCCATTCCTCAATATAACGTCATGTTCCCAACAAATGAGGAGGAGATACTGGACACCATATGAAAGGTCCATCTTCATCCCTCAATGTAACGTCATGTTCCCAACAAATGAGGAGGAGATACTGGACACCATATGAAAGGTCCATCTCCATTCCTCCAATATAACATGTTCCCAACCAAGGAGGAGGAGATACTGGACACCATATGGAAGGTCCATCTCCATTCCTCAATATAACGTCATGTTTCCAACAAATGAGGAGGAGATACTGGACACCATATGAAAGGTCCATCTCATTCCTCAATGTAACGTCATGTTCCCGACAAATGAGGAGGAGATACTGGACACCATATGAAAGGTCCATCTCCATTCCTCAATATAACATCACGTTCCCAACAAATGATGAGATATTGGACACCATATGAAAGGTCCATCTCCATTCCTCAATAGAACGTCACGTTCCCGACAAATGAGGAGGAGATACTGGACACCATATGAAAAGTCCATCTCCATTCCTCAGTATAACGTCACGTTCCTAACAAATGATGAGATATTGGACACCATATGAAAGGTCCATCTCCATTCCTCAATATAACGTCATGTTCCCAACAAATGAGGAGGAGATACTGGACGCCATATGGAAGGTCCTTCTCATTCCTCAATGTAACGTCATGTTCCCGACAAATGAGGAGGAGATACTGGACACCATATGGAAATATGGAAGGTCCATCTCCATTCCTCAATATAACGTCATGTTCCCAACAAATGAGGAGGAGATACTGGAAACCATATGAAAGCTCTATCTCTATTCCTCAATATAACGCCACGTTCCCAACAAATGAGGAGGAGATACTGGACACCATATGAAAGGTCCATCTCATTCCTCAATGTAACGTCACGTTCCCAACAAATGAGGAGGAGATACTGGACACTATATGAAAGATCCAGATCTTGGTGGAGAAGATAATGAAATCCCAACAGATCCTGAGAAGGAAAGGCCTTTCTTGTGCTCGAAGTGCGGTCAAAGTTTTAAATGGAAAGATACTCTCCAAAGACATTTAAGAATTCACACGGGTAAAGGTTTTCCATGTGCAGAGTGCGGGAAATGTTTTTTGCGGAAAGATAAACTCTACATACACATGAAAATACACACGGGAGAGAAGCCCTTCTCCTGTACAGAGTGCGGGAAATCTTTCCGCCACAGAAACAAACTTTCTATGCACCTGAGCAGTCACACGGGTGTGCTTCCATTTTCATGTTCAGAGTGCAGGAAAGGTTTATCTCATAAAGGAAAGCTTCATAGACACCAGAAAACCCACAAGGGGGAGTGACCCTACACCTGTTCAGAGTGCGGAAAAAGTTACAAAGAAAACCCACATCTTGTGGAACTTGTAAAAACCCACACAGGAGAACGGCCCTTTCCGTGCTCAGAGTGTGGGAAATGTTTCCAACGGAAAGGTGACCTGGATGTTCACCTGATCACTCACACCGGGGAGCATCCTTTTTCATGTCCAGAGTGTGGAAAATCTTATATCGATTGAGGACACCTCCATAGACACCGGAAAAGTCATCTGGGTCAGAATTCTCTTTCCTGACCAATGTGTGGGAAATGTCGTGGGGTCAGTGGAAGCCCCGATGAAGGAAGAACATTTGCCCCATTAAATGCGTTGGATGTTTTGTGTGATGTTACTAAAGAAGCACTAAAGTATTCTGGGTACCTTTTTACTTGCTGCTTCTGTTGTGTTCTTCTGCTTCGAGTCCCTCAGACGTTCGACCTTCACTAGGAAATTCACACAAGTTTTCCTTTTCATCGGTCAGCATGAAGGCCGCCGGTCACCCCAACTAATCCTGGTGACAAACACAACCAAGGCTCCCGCTTTCCGACTCTGTTCCTGCCCTCCTTGGAGGTTTGGGGTCTTCCTCCCCATGTGGAGGTCTTCTCTCTCGGAGGAAAGTCCATCCTGAATAATGAAGGATTTGTAGAAATATGGCGGGTGAAGTCGACCTCGCGTTCATGTGACAGGATCTGTGCCCAGAGAGGCCATGTTATTACCTGGAGGGCGAGCAGAGCCCCCCGAAAACCACATGGACATTGTGAGGGGGGGCTTCACCCAGGGGCCATGAGGAGGGGCTTCACCCAGGGGCCATGAGGATGGGCTTCATCCAGGGCCCATGAGGAGGGACTTCACCCAGGGGCCATGAGGAGAGGCTTCACCCAGGGGGCATGAGGAGGGGCTTCATCCAGGGGGCATGAGGAGGGGCTTCATCCGGGGGCCATGAGGAGGGGCTTCACCTGGGGGCCATGAGGAGGGGCTTCATCCAGGGGCCATGAGGAGGGGCTTCACCCGGGGGCCATGAGGAGGGGCTTCACCCGGGGGCCATGAGGAGGACGAACGTGGTCGATGGTGCACCATGGTGGTGGTCTCCAAACTGCGGCCCGTGGGCCAGATGAGGACCTTGCCTCGTTTCTGGCCTTTGGGGTACTATTGCTCCTACTGACCCCAATACTCAGATACTTTGCTCCCCCCCGATACTCTGCTCCCCCCAGACACTCCGCCTTCCCCCAAATACTCCGCCCCCTCAGATACTCCACTCCCCTTGGATACTCTGCTCCCCCAGATACTCTGCCCCCCAGATACTTTGCTGCCCCCAGATACTCCACTCCCCCTCTGATTCCACCTTCCCCCAGATACTCCACTCCCCCCCGGATACTCTGTTTCCCCCCCTTGAATACTCCGCTCCCCTCCGGATACTCTGTTTCCCCCCCCTTGTATACTCTGCTCCCCCCCAGATACTCTGTTTCCCCTGCTTGAATACTCCACTACCCCCCCCGGATACTCTGTTTCCCCCCCTTGAATACTCCGCTCCCCCCCGGATACTCCACTTCCCCCCAGATACTCCACTCCTCCCCAGATACTCTGTTCCCCCCCCTGAATACTCCACTCCCCCACCAGATACTCCACTCCTCCCCGGATACTCCACTCCCCCCCAGATACTCCACTCCCCCCCCAGATTCTACCTTCCCCTGGATAATCCACTCCTCCCCGTATACTCCACTCCCCCCCGGATACTCCACTCCTCCCCAGATTCCACTCCCCCCCGGATACTCTGTTTCTCCCCCTTGAATACTCCGCTCCCCCCTGGATACTCCACTCCCCCCCAGATACTCCACTCCTCCCCAGATACTCCACTCCCCCCCCCGAATACTCCACTCCCCCCCAGATACTCCACTCCTCCCCGGATACTCCACTCCCCCCCAGATACTCCACTCCCCCCCAGATTCCACCTTCCCCCGGATACTCCACTCCCCCCCAGATACTCCACTCCCCCCCAGATTCCACCTTTCCCCGGATACTCCACTCTTCCCCGGATACTCCACTCCCCCCCGGATACTCCACTCCTCCCCGCATACTCCACTCCCCCCAGATTCCACCTTCCCCCGGATACTCCACTCCCCCCCGGATACTCTGTTTCCCCCCCTGAATACTCTGCTCCCCCCGGATACTCCACTCCCACCCAGATACTTCGCTCCCCCCAATACTCCGCTCCCCCCAAATACTCTGCTCCCCCCAGATACTCAGCCTTCTCCCAGATAGTCCGCCCCTTGGATACTCCACTCCCTCCCAGATACTCCGCCTTGCCCCGGATACTTTGCTCCCCCCATACTCCGCCTCCCTAGATACTCCGCATTCCCCCGCATATTACACTCCCCCTTGATACTCCACTCCCCCCGGATATTCTGTTCCCCCCGAATACTCCGCTTTCCGCTGGATAATCCACTCCCCCCCAGATTCCACCTTCCCCTGGATACTCCACTCCTCCACGTATACTCCACTCCCCCCGAATACTCCACTCCTCCCCAGATTCCACCTTCCCCCGGATACTCCACTCCCCCCCGGATACTCTGTTTCCCCCCCTTGAATACTCCACTCCCCCCTGGATACTCCACTCCCCCCCAGATACTCTGTCTCCCCCCCCATAATACTCCACTCCCCCCCAGATACTCCACTCCTCCCCGGATACTCCACTCCCCCCCAGATACTCCACTCCCCCCCAGATTCCACCTTCCCCCGGATACTCCACTCCCCCCCCAGATACTCCACTCCCCCCCAGATTCCACCTTCCCCCGGATACTCCACTCCTCCCCGGATACTCCACTCCCCCCCCAGATTCCACCTTCCCCCGGATACTCCACTCCCTCCCAGATACTCCGCCTTGCCCCGGATACTTTGCTCCCCCCATACTCCGCCCCCCCAGATACTCCGCTTTCCCCCGCATTTTACACTCCCCCTTGATACTCCACTCCCCCCCAGATATTCTGTTCCCCCCGAATACTCCGCTTTCCCCCGGATAATCCACTCCCCCCAGATACTCTGTTCCCCCCGAATACTCTGCTTTCCCCCGGATAATCCACTCCCCCTCAATATCCTGCTCCCCCCCAGTACTCCGTTCCCCCCTGATACTCCACTTCCCGCAGGAAGAAAATTTGAATCCTTTGCCAGACAACTGGATCAGGTCAATGTTGTCCTCTGACATCAGTCCTAGGTGCCCTCCATCTGTTACAATGAGATTACACCATCACCACCATGGGAATTTCATGAGAGAACCGGACACCACCATGGGAGTTCCATGAGAGAACCGTACACCACCATGGGAGTTCCATCAGAGAACCATAGACTACCATGGGAGTTCCATCAGAACCGTACACCACCATGGGAGTTCCATCAGAGAACCATAGACTACCATGGGAGTTCCATCAGAGAACCATATACCACCGCGGGAGTTCCATCAGAACCATACACCACCTTGGGAGTTCCATCAGAACCGTACACCACCATGGGAGTTCCATTAGACTACATAGGAGTTCCATCAGACTAGAATAGGAGTTCCATCAGACTACATAGGAGTTCCATCAGACTAGAATAGGAGTTCCATCAGACTACACAGGAGTTCCATCAGACTAGAATAGGAGTTCCATCAGACTACCATGGGAGTTCCATCAGACTAGAATAAGAGTTCCATCAGACTACCATGGGAATTCCATCAGACTACCATAGGAGTTCCATCAGACTACATAGGAGTTCCATTAGACTACATAAGAGTTCCATCAGACTACCATATAAGTTCCATTAGACTACATAGGAGTTCCATCAGACTAGAATTGGAGTTCCATCAGACTACCATCAGAGAACCATAGACTACCATAGGAGTTCTATCAGACTACCATAGGAGTTCCATCAGACTACCATAGGAGTTCCATCAGACTACCATTGGAGTTCCATCAGACTAGAATCGGATCTGGTTGGGTTCCTGATGTCCAGAATATAGTGAGAGTACGGTGATAACACGGTGATTATTCCCACACTGCAGTAAAGCACTGCCTCTGGAGGTTTGGAGACTTCTGCTCCGGGATCTGCTGACCTTCTATGGTACCAAACTCTCCGACACATCGAGGCCAAGAGAAGGGTCAGTATTTGGGTTCCAACACCCAGCCGGGTACAACAACAGCAGTTCCAGTGTGTACCTGTGACCCCCAGCAACAATAGATCAACCACCAGTAACAATAGACCCTCACACAAAAACAGATCCCCACCAATGACAATAAATCCCCCAGCAGCCAGCATCAATAGACCCTCCAGCACACATACATTCAATGATGGAGGTGCCAAAACTGCGTTCCCTTCACGTTCCTGCTGAGAAAAAAAATGTATTCTCTAAAAAGGGGGGTACTGGAAGGTGTGTAGGGGGGTGGAACCAAGGGACAGTACTCAGAGGTGGGTAGGGGATGGAGCCAAGGGACAGTACTCGAAGGTGGGTTGGGGGCGGAGACAAGGGACAGTACTGGGAGGTAGGTTGGGGGCGGAGACAAGGGCTGACTCAGAAGAAGGGAGTTCCTACACCTATTCTCTGAGAATATAAGCCCTGGGTAGAGGACCAGGTTGGTGGGTGGAGGACCAGGTCGGTGGGTAGAGGACCAGGTCAGTGGATAGAGGAGCAGGTCGGTGGGTAGAAGACCAGGTCAGTGGGTAGAGGACCAAGTCAGTGGGTAGAGGACCAAGTCGGTGGGTAGAGGACCAGGTCAGTGGGTAGAAGACCAGGTCAGTTGGTAGAGGACCAGGTCGGTGGGTAGAGGACCAGGTCGGTGGGTAGAAGACCGGGTCGGTGGGTGGAGCACCAGGTCAGTGGGTAGAGGACCAGGCCGGTGGGTGGAGGACCAGGTCGGTGGCCAGAAGACTTTTCACCACGCTGGGAGTCTTGGATCCCTCTTGGATTCGGAACAGCACCTCTGAATGCCATTGTAGGCCGGCTCTTGCAGCCTCTGGATCCTGGATGTAGCAGCTGGGGCCCGGGATGCTGGAGCAGTAGGCGTCCCCATTAATTAGGCTGCAGTAGGGCCATCGGGCGGTCCCCCACCCAGTCCCTCTACAGTAGGGTGGCCACCTCATCCCTTTAAACCCAAACACATATTAATGATGGTGAGGTTAATGACCACCTTCACCAACCACAGACCCTGGGTAAGAATATGTGTTTGGCGTTAAAGGGATGAGGTGGCAACCCTACCTCCACAAATGGTAGCCCCTAGCTGGTGGCCCCCACACACAGCAACATACTGAGCAGCTTAGGTCCCTCTAATCAACACAGAGCTGGCATGTAGCCACCCGGCGTCCTTCATAGTGGACTTTCTACTCTGTTCCCCACGTGAGGGAGCACTTCCCAGTATAATTCTGGTCCCCTTCAAAATGGCCACCCCCATGACACCCTGATGTTTATGGTCTCCTCCAAAATGGCTACCCCGTGACACCCTGAAGTTTAAGGTCTCCTCCAAAATGGCCACCCCATGACACTGAAGTTTATGGTCTCCAAAATGGCCAGCCCCCATGACACCCTGAAGTTTATGGTCTCCTCCAAAATGGCCACACCCATGGCACACTGACATTTATGGTCTCCTACGAAATGGCCACCCCCATAACACCCTGAAGTTTATTGGCTCCGGCAAAATGTCCACCCCCGTGACATCCTTACCTGAAGTTTATGGTCTCCTCCAAAATGGCCACCCCCATGACACCCTGAAGTTTATGGTCTCCTCCAAAATGGCCACCCCCCGTGACACCCTGAAGTTTATGGTCTCCTCCAAAATGGCCACCCTCAGACACCCTGAAGTTTATGGTCTCCTCCAAAATGGCCACCCCCATGACACCCTGAAGTTAATGGTCTCCTCCAAAATGGCCAGCCCCATGACACCCTGAAGTTTACGATCTCCTCCAAAATGGCCACCCCCATGACACCCTAAAGTTTATGGTCTCCTCCAGTATTGCGATGACCATTATATTGTCTAGCACAGTTCTCCAGCCAGGAAGAGGGAGCGACAAACAGCAGTGGAGGAATGTCCTGCAGGGCAGCTTAAAGGGATCGGAGTCCGGGCTGCTCTATTAAACGGTGTATCACGGAGACCTTAGGTTGGTATTGCAAATATCTGAGCCAATGGGAAGTGTAGATGCGGAAGTGGAGAAGAACCTTCTCATGTCCTTCAGCTGCAGGTCAAAGGATCGGTATCTCCTCCATGGTATCTAAGCAAATTGATCAGCAAACATTAGATGCAAATATCAACTTTCTGGAAGCGATGATCTTCTCCAGGCCTTGTGGGACAGTACTTGGAGCCAGTGGTGACATGGATCATGGAGTGATAGGTGGGGTGATCGGGTTACATGTGTACGTCATGCCTGGAAGAACAGGATTTGCTTGGCAGGCACCCCCTGTCCCCCCGGTCCATACTGCCATTGGGCCTATTCTCACCGCTTGTCATCATGTGTAGATGTGATCTGCTGATTCTGAGCATTATATAAAAGAACACACCCCTGGCATCCCTTTAAACATGCATACTCCCTGTTGAAAGCTGCAGATGTTAGCTGTGCAATCTGATGCTCAGTTGCTTGATTACACTGTATTAGATCTGATCAGCAGATTGCACAGCTAAAAGTCTGCAGCACCCAGTGGCCATGCCTAAAGGGATGATGGGGTTCTTTCATATAACAGAAGGTGCTGAGATGTTTACAGGAGCCTACTGACCCTTTCCGAAAATCTCAATCTTACTATGATGCTTCTGCCAGCACAGGGACCCAGTAAGGATTGGTTTGAAGAATGGCAGTTGCATATTGATGGGGAGTGGGGGAGGGGACTTTTGTTAATTCAAATATCTGAAAGAGAGATATATTTTCTATAGACAGTCCAGTGACATTTGACCAAACGTTGGTTGGAGGACTGTGATGGAATCCATGATCCAGGCCTTGGAGCACAGGTGGAACAAATACCCTCAGGTACGGGACTATGGTGGACAACGAATATCGTTTGTGAAAGAGGACCTGTATTGTGCAATCTGTGCCCAGAAAAAGGCAAGGCAAGGACAACGGACGTGGCACTAGTATTTTCTGTGGTCTCCCTGAACATAATCCTTTTACTGACTCACCATGCCTTGCTGTAGAGGCGGCCATCTTGGTAGAGGCACGGTTTGCTTCCTCATGTCACAGGTGATCTGAGGACGGGTGGGGTAACAACAGCGGTGGAGGAAGTACAGATCCACATAATGGATGAAGCAGAAGCAGGGAGATACAGAAGAGGGGTGCCTAGGCACAGGAAGTGACCTGCTTTTTATCAGGAGGATGAAGCCGGGAGATCTTGGCACTACAGCTCCTCAGGTTCAGCTTCCCCTCCTGCAAGGAGAACAGTGAGCAGTACAGAAGTGACATCACCACATTTGATGAGACTAGCCTAGCGGTCAGTGCCTTGGATGACCTCACACTGTAGGTATACAGCTTATAAGGATACAGAACAGGGGTGCCTAGGAACAGGAAGTGACCTTTTTTTAGGAGGATGAAGCCAGGAGATCCTGGCACTGCAGCTCCTCAGGTTCAGCTTCCCTTCCAGCAAGGAGAACAGTGAGCAGCACAGAAGTGACATCACCAGATTTGATGAGCCTAGCCTAGCGGTCAGTGCCTTGGATGACCTCACACTGTAGGTATACAGCTTATAAGGATACAGAACAGGGGTGCCTAGGCACAGGAAGTGACCTGCATTTTATCAGGAGGATGAAGCCGGGAGATCCTGGCACTACAGCTCCTCAGGTTCAGCTTCCCCTCCAGCAAGGAGAACAGTGAGCAGCAAAGAAGTGACATCACCAGATTTGATGAGACTAGCCTAGCGGTCAGTGCCTTGGATGACCTCACACTGTAGGTATACAGCTATAATTATTATTATTATTATTATTATACAGTATTTATAAAGCGCCAATAGTTCGCTCAGCGCTGTACATTATAAAGGGGGACAGAACATGTGACAGAACAATACCAATACAATGCAAAACATGAGGGTATCGAGGGCCCTGCTCTTTCAAGCTTACAATCTAGGAGGGAGGGGATGGTGGCACAGGAGGAGATAGCTGTGGGGGATGGAGTGGTAGGAAGAGTGGAGGAGGTCGGCAAGTTAGCAGGGGGCGGGGTAGGCTTCCCTGAAGAGATGGGTTTTCAGGGTGCGCCTAAAGGAGAGGAGAGTAGGTGATAATCTGATGGATTGGGGCAGGGAGTTCCAGAGGATGGGTGACACCCTGGAGAAGTCCTGGAGGCGGGCATGGGAGGAGGAGACCAGGGAACTAGAGAGAAGGAGGTCTTGTGAGGAGCGGAGTGTGCGTGTTGGGCGGTACTTGGATATTAGGTCAGAGATGTAGTTCGGGGCAGTATGGTGGACAGCTTTGTACGTCAGCGTTAGGATTTTGAATTTGATCCGTTGCGCAATCGGAAGCCAGTGGAGGGATTGGCAGAGGGGGGTGGCGGAAACGGAGCGGTTGGAAAGGTGAATGAGTCTGGCAGCCGTATTCAGGATGGACTGAAGCGGGGATAGCCAGCGGCGAGGCAGGCCAGTGAGGAGGGAGTTGCAGTAGTCGAGTCGTGATATGATGAGGGAGTGGATGAGCTGTTTAGTGGTTTCTGGAGTTAGGAACGTGCGGATTTTGGCGATGTTGCGGAGGTGGAGTCTGCACGAGTTTGTTAAAGAGTGGACTTGGGGCTGGAAGGATAGGTTGGAGTCCAAAATGACACCAAGTACTCTGGCCTGCGGGGCGGGATTGATGGTGGCGTTGTTGGACATGATGGAGAAGTCAATGGGGGGTGGTGTCCGGGCTGGAGGGAAGACAAGAAACTCGGTTTTGGAGAGGTTCAGTTTAAGGAAGTGGAGCGACATCCAGTCTGATATGTCGCTCAACAGGTGTGTGATTCGGGTGGAGACCGAGGGGGTGAGGTGGGGGGTTGAGAGATAGATTTGTGTGTCGTCGGCATAGAGGTGGTAGTTGAAGCCGTGAGAGTGTATGAGTTGGCCAAGGGAGGAGGTGTAGATGGAGAAGAGAAGGGGCCCGAGGACAGAGCCTTGAGGGACCCCAACAGAGAGGGGGAGTGAGAGGGAGGTGGTGGCATTATAGGTAACGCTGAAAGAGCGTTGTGACAGGTAGGATGAGAGCCAGGAGAGAGCAGAATCTCTGAGGCCGAGGGAGTGTAGTTTTTTGAGGAGGAGGGGGTGGTCGACTGTGTCGAAGGCCGCAGAGAGGTCAAGGAGTAGGAGCACTGAATAGTGGCCATTAGCTTTGGCGGTTAGCAGGTCGTTGGAGAGTTTGAGTAAGGCAGTTTCGGTGGAGTGTAGGGGACGGAAGCCGGACTGTAGGGGATCGAGGAGGTTGTTGTCGTTGAGGTGAGAGCATAGGCGGGTGTAGACTAGGCGCTCGAGGAGTTTAGATGTAAATGGGAGCAGGGAGATGGGTCTGAGGTTGTTCGGGTCATTGGGGTCCAGGGAGGGCTTTTTAAGTATGGGGGTGATGTGTGCATGTTTCAGAGGGGAAGGGAAAGTGCCGGAGGAGAGGGAGAGATTGAAGATGTAAGTGAGGGAGCGTAGGATGGAGGGGGAGGGAGGTTGTAGGAGTTGTGAGGGGATAGGGTCAAGGGGGCAGGTGGTGAGGCGGGCATCAGAGAGGATCTTGGAGACTTCTTCGATGGTAGTAAGGTCAAAGGTGCGGAGTGTTGGGGGAGCTTCAGTATGAGGAATGTAGGGTGGGGTGGGAGAGGAGGTCAGAGCAGTGGTGGGGCCGTGGGAGAGGGGTGTAGAGGGGGTAGCTGAGTGAGGGGGAAGGGGGTTGGAGGGAGTTTGAGCAGCGACGAAGTCCCTGTGGGTTATGTCGAGGGGGAGGGGGGATGAGGGGGTAGCTGTGTGAGAGGGGACGGGTTGAGAAGGCGTGTGAGTTGCGGCAATGTCCTTGCGAATTGTGTCAATCTTGTTTTTGAAGTGATTGGCAATCTCAAGGGCAGTGAGTGAGGTGCTGGGTGGAGGTGGGGGTGGCGAGAGTAGAGAGTTGAAGGTGGAGAAGAGTCGGCGAGGATTGGAGGAGAGGGCCTTGATGAGGGTCAGGAAGTAGGCTTGTTTGGCAGTATGGAGGGAGGAGGTGTAGGTGTGGAAGGCAGATTTGTATCGGGTGAAGGCTTGTTGGGATTTGGTTTTGCGCCATAGTCGCTCCAGGGCACGACTGTGTCGTTTGAGGGTTTTGGTGTGATCAGTCTGCCAGGGCTGGAGCGGTCGGGGTCTGATGTTGCGTGTGGTTAAAGGCGCTAGTGAGTCAAGGGCTGTTGACAGCGCATTGTTGTAGGCGGTCATAGCCAAGTCGGGGCAGGACAGGGGGAGGATGTGGTCATGGAGTTGATCAACTGCGGAGTGGAGGGAGGCAGGGTTAAGGTTGCGGAGGTTACGGCTGGTAGTAGTGTGACATTTGGAGGGGTAGGCATTGGAGGATGAGGAGATAGAGAAGGTAATCAGGTTGTGGTCAGAGAGAGGGAAGGGGGTGTTAGTGAGGTTGTGGGGAGCGCAGCGGTTGGAGAAGACAAGATCAAGGATATTACCGTCGGAGTGGGTGGTGGATTGTATGCACTGTGCAAGTGCAAAGGAGGAGGTTAAGTGGAGGAGACGGGCTGTGTCCGGGTTGTCGAGGTTGACAGGGATGTTGAAATCCCCAAGGATGATAGTGGGTAGCTCAGAGGAGAGGAAGAAGGGTAGCCAGGAGGAGAAGTCTTCCAGGAAGCGGGGTATGGATCCAGGAGGCCGGTATATCACAGCAATCTTTAGGGGGGTTGGGGAGAATAGTCGGACGCAGTGGGCCTCGAAGGAGGAGAAGGATAGGGAGGGGGGGTTTGGGAGGACTCGGAAGGTGCTCAGCGGTGACAGGAGCAGGCCAACCCCACCACCTTTACGACCGTTGGGCCTGGGTGAGTGGGTCCAGGTGAGACCGCCGTAGGAGAGTGCAGCAGGGGAGGTAGAGTCAGTGGGCTGGATCCAGGTTTCTGTAATCGCCAGGAGGTTGAGGGAGCGGGAAACAAAGAGGTCGTGGATGGCGGTAAGCTTGTTGCACACCGATCGGGCGTTCAGGAGTGCACATGAAAACGGGGGGGAGATTTTAGGGAGCAGGGGGACAGATACTAAGTTGCGGGGGTTGCGGCAGGACGTGGAGGCGGGAGGGTTTTGTGCGGGTAAGGGAGGTGGTGGAGGGCCAGGATTCGGGGAGATGTCCCCCGCGGTTATGAGGAGGAGAAGGGTGAGAAAGGTGGCATGGGAGCGGGATGTGCAGGAGCGTGAGAAACTACTAGTGGAGGTGTTGGGGTCAGTGGGAGAGCGGAGTAATAGGAGGAGGTGGTAGGTGCCATAGAGGGGTGAGGGAAGCAGTGAGGGCACAATATACAAATGTTTGGGAGGAGCAGAGGGATATAGTGAATGGATTTTGGGAACAGAGGAGAGGAAAATGAGAAGGAGGAGTGGAAGAGGCATTTTGGGGAGGTGATGAAAGCAATAGTAGGGAGATGATAGCAATGAGGGGTAGATGTACAATTTTTTGGGGTGGAGCAGAGGGGTAAAGAAATGAGATTTGGGAACAGAGGATAGTAGTATGAAGAGGAGAAGAGGGGTGTATTATATAAAAGGTAATGGATACAGACCAGGGGTGCCTAGGCACTGGAAGTGACCTGCTTTTTAGCAGGAGGAATACAAGACAAAATCTTTATTAATGTTTAGAAGAAATGAACATTTCTAGATGTTTTCTATAACAACATATTTTTTTTTAGTTCAGGTCCAAACTTATATTATTTTGGTGGTCTTTTTCTCAATTGTTCTTTGATCTTAAAGGTTCCATCCAAGGCACATCATTGGGCATGCACCCTCTGATGCTTCCTCAGATGAGATCCCTGTTTGAACCTTTTTCCGCACATGGTGCAGCAATAAGGACGCTCCCCGGTGTGACTCCTCTGGTGCCTGACAAGGTCGTCTTTTTGAGTGCAACATTTCCCACACTCTGAGCAGGAATAAGGGCGCTCCCCCGTGTGCAACCTCTGGTGTTTCAGAAGGACCGGCTTCGTCATGAAACTCTTCTCGCACTCTGAACACTGAAAAGGACGCTCCCCTGTGTGAGTTCTCTGGTGCCTAACAAGATATTCTTTCAGCATGAATGATTTATCGCACTCAGAACAGGAAAAAGGACGCTCGCCGGTGTGATATCGAAGGTGCTTTAGAAGCTTCCTTTCATGAGTGAAACACATCCCACACTCTGGACAGCAAAATGGCTTCGTGCCCGCTGGGAGCTTGGAGTGGGCGCCGCGGCCTCCTCTTTCTGGAAAACATCTACCACACTCGGAACACAAGAAGGGCCTCCGACCGGTGTGAAGGCTCTGGTGTCTCGTAAGTTCTTCCTTATTTGTGAAAAATTGCTCACACTCTGAACACGAATGGACCTCCTGACTTGTGAGGACCCTCTGACCATGTGTAGGGAGATGGTGTGACTCAGCAGAAGATTCCTCAAAATTACTGAGATCCGATGGCCTATCCATAGGTCTATGTTGAGTGTTTGGGTTTATTCCTAGAGAATATTGTGCATCGCACTTGTCCTCTGTATGCTCCGGAGATAAAATAAGATGTCTCGCTGACCCTTTCTGGACATCTGCTGGAAAGAAATATTTTAGAATAGTCATGATTTGCAATCAGGAGTCTTGTTGGCTAGTTTAGTAGTCAACGGTTAACAGAGACCGGGCAAAGAATTGACTACAATCATAACACAAATGTAAGTATATAAGAGGTACAATGCACAACAAAACCAGATAATCCATCGAAACACAATCTGATACCATTGTAATATTCAGGAATGGAGATGGACCTTCCATATGGTGTCCAGTATCTCCTCATTTGTTGGGAACATGATGTTATATTGAGGAATGGAGATGGACCTTCCAATGGTGTCCAGTATCTTCTCTTCCTTTGTTGGGAACATGATGTTATATTGAGGAATGGAGATGGACCATCCATATGGTGTCCAGTATCTCCTCCTCATTTGTTGGGACCATGACGTTATATAGAGGAATGGAGATGGACCTTTCATATGGTGTCCAGTATCTCCTCCTCATTTGTTGGGAACATGATG
Organism: Staurois parvus; assembly: GCF_062004578.1. NCBI lineage: Eukaryota > Metazoa > Chordata > Amphibia > Anura > Ranidae > Staurois > Staurois parvus. The sequence goes on along the minus strand of NW_028318176.1, from coordinate 1,994,221 downwards.
TTATATTGGAGGAATGGAGATGGACCTTTCATATGGTGTCCAGTATCTCCTTATTGGTTGGGGACATGATGTTATATTGAGGAATGGAGATGGATCTTTTAGGTAGGTATCGTACACACTGTGTAGAGACGTATAACACAGATCTACAGACCATAATTTTACTGTTCACATCAATGGATGGCGAACCTTTCAACAATGGCCAAGAAATTAGGGACCTTCAGCTATGTCATACAATATCTAAAATTAATTTTGCACTATTAACATTTCTGCTGTCCTGGTCTATAACATATAAATACGTCCAGTCTTGGTGATTTCATAGTCTGCTGTAACTCTGTCTCTTTTGGTAATTCTGAATATCTTAACCATGGAAAAATAAAATGTTTTTAGTGTTCATTACTCACCTGAGTTGACATCTAGAGACGATTCACCCTCTTCAACTTTTACCATTTTCCCAGTCTCCTCCGTAGACTGCTGATCACCCTTCACATACGTCTCTTCTTCCACTTTAACCTCAGCTTTCATGACACTCAGGACTTCCAGCTACACCCACAAATCAAACATCATCTGACGTTAATGAACACAACATCATTTCATGCAAATTGGAGTCTTTACCCAGGTCCACCTACCTGATGTTGGTGAGGGATGGTGTGACCTTCCTGTGTGGAATCCCGGGAATACAGAGGACGGGGACATCTCTCTGGTGGGTTCCCATGACTGGATCCATCTGTAGGAAACACACACACTGACTGAATCCATTGTTTCTATGTGTTTATCAGATGATGGGGATCTAGGTGGAGCCTCCATACTGCTCTCTCTTTTCCAATAAAGTCTCCTCTTACCCGGTGATGTGAGGGGCAGCTGATCGTCCATCATGACGTCCTTGTAGAGGTCCTTGTGTCCTTCTAAATACTCCCACTCCTCCATGGAGAAATAGACAGTGACACCCTGATACCTTATAGGAACCTGACACACACAATGATACAGTCACCATCCAGACGCATCCCTTGTCTGTTACTGGAGAATGTCCCAGAATTCCCGGCACCACTCACCTCTCCTGTCAGCAGCTCCATCATCTTCTTGGTGACTTCTAGAACCTCTTTGTCATTATTTGTTTTATCGGGAGACCTGTTGGGTTGTACTGGCTCACAAGATGCTTTCTTCACTATTTCATAATTCTGTTAAAAAAGTAAAAGCTATCAAAATGTACACTCCCAGAATCCTCCTCACCTCTCCGGTCAGCTCTGTGTTTTATTAATAGAGATGAGAGTGATGTCATGTGACCTCCCAGAATCCTCCTCACCTCTCTGGTCAGGTCTGTGTGATGTCATGTGACCTCCCAGAATCCTCCTCACCTCTCTGGTCAGGTCTGTGTTTTATTAATAGAGATGAGAGTGATGTCATGTGAGCTCCCAGAATCCTCCTCACCTCTCCGGTCAGGTCTGTGTAATGTCATGTGACCTTCCAGAATCCTCCTCACCTCTCAGGTCAGGTCTGTGTGATGTCATGTGACCTTCCAGAATCCTCCTCACCTCTCCGATCAGGTCTGTGTGATGTCATGTGACCTCCCAGAATCCTCCTCACCTCTCCAGTCAGGTCTGTGTGATGTCACGTGACCTCCCAGAATCCAACTCACCTCTCCAGTCAGGTCTGTGTTTTATTAATAGAGATGAGAGTGATGTCATGTGACCTCCCAGAATCCTCCTCACCTCTCCGGTCAGCAGGTAGATGATCTCCAGGGTGAGGTGTAAAATCCTCTTGGTCATGGGACTGTGATCTTCCTCCATCCTCTCTGCAGACAGATAAAATGTAGACAATTACCCGGAACCTACCCTCGTAGCTTCCATCTCATCTTGTGATTTTGGCTGGACCGCCAATAGATTCCGACTAGTTTATACAAAAGGAGACCTGTTGAACGTGACCACCAGGAGTTGTCGCCTGACTCCTTCTTTCACTAATGTGTAGCCTTATATCAGTTGTCACTGTAGAGTCACATGACCTGTAATTTGGGGTGGCCTGGTGCTATTTGGTCATGTGACTCCCTTCCGGCCACATTATATTTATCCTGTACAGAATCTCCGATGTACCCAACAAGTTTGACTTTGAACAGAGCAGTGCCAAGGAAAAAAAATAACTTGAGAGCTTCATATTTCCATCTACGGGTAGCACCCTCCAAGATTGGTTTGGATGGATTTAGTATGTGTTTGATAGGTACATTTAGTGGCCACATCGTGGTCAGTGTGGTTGTGATTCGGTGAAGCATAGTTGGCAATCAATGTAATCAATGTTGCCATGTTCCGCTAGTCAGGTCTGCTCAGTGTGCTCATCTGCTGCCAGCCTGATAGCTTCCTCTGCATCCAGAAGGCTTGAGAAGGTTCTGGAGGACAGGTTTGGATCTATGCAGATGGCACCATGAATATTGATACAGCCCTTGCCCAGAGAGGCATGCTGGGAGACTGTATATCTTCTGTGAGCACACTGGGCTCTGGGTCTTTTCCTGGAGAGGACCAGTCCAGCCTGGAAGGGGCATGCTGCCCTCCCCGGCAATGCTGCTGCTGTGGTAGGCCTCAGATGGGTGACCTGAGGGCCTGCTAAAAGCTGACTGAAGGGCAGTCTACTGAAGATCTGGTCTGGTATCACGGAGGAAGGCAACCAACTGTCCTTGTGAGTACAGACACCCCTGCAAGGATCTTAGAGACTTTGGGCTGCTAAAAACCCCATCGGGTGCTGGAGAGTCAGCTGTGGGTCTAGCTAAAGGGGACACCGGCCGGTGTCCCGAAGAGCTTTGTCCTTCTAACCTCCTAATTACAGGGACTCTGGTGGCTCACAGAACGAGATTCCCAGTTAATCTACCGCTACTACTACCTTGAAGCTGAAGTTTGCACTTTGCTACAACCATGGACTTTAACCACTTGCAGATATCCAAATGACGGCTTCACTGCGGCCGACCAGTTCTGGGAGGACGTCATATGATGGCAGGCCAGTTCTGGGAGGACGCCATATGATGGCCGGCCAGTTCTGGGAGGACGTCATATGATGGCCGTCCAGTTCTGGGAAGACGTCATATGATGGCTGGACAGTTCTGGGAGGACGTCATATGATGGCCGGCCAGTTCTAGGAGGACGTCATATGATGGCCGGCCAGTTCTAGGAGGACGTCATATGATGGCTGGCAAGTTCTTGGAGGACATCATATGATGGCCGGCGAGTTCCAGGAGGACGTCATATGATGGCCGGCCAGTTCTAGGAGGACGTCATATGATGGCAGGCCAATTCTGGGAGGATGTCATATGATGTCCTCCCAGGACACGCTCTCCTGTGAACCCCCAGCGATCTCCATGATCGCTGTGTCCTACAGACACAGCTGATCATGTGATGTGGTAAAAGACCAATCACAGCGCGGCCTTTTACCACGTGATCAGCCATGTCCAATGACACAGATCACCGGTAACTACAGTTGCCGGTTCTCGGATGCACTTTCCTCGCACTGTCACAGGGTTATCGGAAGTTGTCAGAGGAGGGATTGGCACCGATCATCAGTGCCCTGATGATTGGTGCCCAGCAGTGCCACCCCCCAGTGCCCAGTAGTGCCCACCTGTGCCACCCACCAGTGCCCATCAGTGCAGCCTAGCAGTGCCACCTATCAGTGCCACCTGTCAGTGCCATCAGTGCTGCCTCATCAGTGCCAGCTCATCAGTGCTGCCTATCAGTGCCCACCCATGCTGCCTATCTGTACCCATCAGTGCTGCCTATCAGTGCCCATCCGTGCCCATCAGTGCTGCCTATCAGTGCCCATTCATGCCACTTATCAGTGCCTATCTGTGCCACCTATCCGTGCACATCTGTGCCACCTATCTGTGCCTATCAGTGCCGTCTATCAGTGCCCATCCATGCCCATCCATGCCACCTATCCATACTCATCAGTGTCGCCTAATAGTGCCTGTCAGTGCCGCCTCATCAACACACATCAGTGAAGGAAAGAAATGACCTGTTTGTAAACTTTTATAATAGAAACAAAGAAAAACTTTTTTTTTTTCAAATTTTTTGCTCTTTGTTTATAGCGCTAAAAATAAACCCCCAGCGGGAAGAAAATACCACCAAAAGTGTGGAAAAAGTTATAAAAAGTTCATATGGGTACAGTGTTGCGAAAATACCACCAAAAGTGTGGAAAAAATTATAAAAAGTTCATACGGGTACAGTGTTGCATGACCGCACAATTGTCATTCAAGTGCGCCAGCACTGAAAGCTGAGAATTGACCTGGGCAGGAAGGGGGTAGAAGTGCTCGGTAGGCAGGAAGGGGGTAAAAGTGCCCGGTAGGCAGGAAGGGGGTAGAAGTGCCCGGTAGGCAGGAAGGGGGTAGAAGTGCCCTGTAGGCAGGAAGGGGGTAGAAGTGCCCGGTGGGCAGGGAGGGGGTAGAAGTGTCCTGTAGGCAGGAAGGGGGTGACAGTGCCCTGAAAGCAGGAAGGGGGTAGAAGTGCCCGGTAGGCAGGAAGGGGGTAGAAGTGCCAGATAGGCAGGAAGGGGGTAGAAGTGTCCTGTAGGCAGGAAGGGGGCAGAAGTGCCAGGTAGGCAGAAAGGAGGTAGAAGTGCCCGGTAGGCAGGAAGGGGGTAGAAGTGCCCGGTAGGCAGGAAGGGGGTAGAAGTGCCTGGTAGGCAGGAAGGGGGTAGAAGTGTCCAATAGGCAGGAAGGGGGTAGAAGTGTACTGTAGGCAGAAAGGGGGTAGAAGTGCCCGGTAGGCAGAAAGGGGGTAGAAGTGCCCGGTAGGCAGGAAGGGGGCAGAAGTGCCAGGTAGGCAGGAAGGTGGTAGAAGTGTCCGGTAAGCAGGAAGGGGGTAGAAGTTTCCGGGAGGCAGGAAGGGGGTAGAAGTGTTTGATAGGCAGGAAGGAGGTAGAAGTGCCCAGTAGGCAGGAAGGGGGTAGAAGTGCCCGGTAGGCAGGAAGGGGGTTGAAGTGCCCATTAGGCAGAAAGGAGGTAGAAGTGTCCAGTAGGCAGGAAGGGGGTAGAAGTGCCCGGTAGGCAGGAAGGGGGTAGAAGTGCCCGGTAGGCAGGAAGGGGGTCTAAGTGCTAGGTAGGCAGGAAGGGGTTAAAAGTGCCCTGTAGGCAGGAAGGAGGTAGAAGTGCCCGGTAGGCAGGAAGGAGGTAGAAGTGCCCGGTAGGCAGGAAGGGGGTCTAAGTGCTAGGTAGGCAGGAAGGGGGTAAAAGTGCCCTGTAGGCAGGAAGGAGGTAGAAGTGCCCGGTAGGCAGGAAGGAGGTAGAAGTGCCCGGTAGGCAGGAAGGGGGTAAAAGTGCCCTGTAGGCAGGAAGGAGGTAGAAGTGCCCGGTAGGCAGGAAGGAGGTAGAAGTGCCCGGTAGGCAGGAAGGGGGTAAAAGTGCCCTGTAGGCAGGAAGGAGGTAGAAGTGCCCGGTAGGCAGGAAGGAGGTAGAAGTGTCCAATAGGCAGGAAGGGGGTAGAATTGTCCGGTAGGCAGGAAGGGGGCAGCAGTGCCAGGTAGGCAGGAAGGAGGTAGAAGTGCCCGGTATGCAGGAAGGGGGTAGAAGTGTCCGGTAGGCAGGAAGGAGGTAGAAGTGCCCGGTAGGCAGGAAGGGGGTAAAAGTGCCCTGTAGGCAGGAAGGAGGTAGAAGTGCCCGGTAGGCAGGAAGGGGATAGAAGTGTCCGGTAGGCAGGAAGGGGGTAGAAGTGCCCGGTAGGCAGGAAGGGGGCAGAAGTGCCAGGTAGGCAGGAAGGAGGTAGAAGTGCCCGGTATGCAGGAAGGGGGTAGAAGTGTCCGGTAGGCAGGAAGGAGGTAGAAGTGTCCTGTAGGCAGGAAGGGGGTAGAAGTGCCCGGTATGCAGGAAGGGGGTAGAAGTCCCAGTAGGCAGGAAGGGGGTAGAAGTGCCTGAGGGGGCAGGAAGGGGGTGACAGTGCCTGGTAGGCAGGAAGGAGGTAGAAGTGCCCAGTAGGCAGGAAGGGGGTAGAAGTGCCCGGTAGGCAGGAAGGGGGTAGAAGTGTCCGGTAGGCAGGAAGGGGTAGAAGTGTCCTGTAGACAGGAAGGGGGTAGAAGTGCCCGGTATGCAGGAAGGGGGTAGAAGTCCCAGTAGGCAGGAAGGGGGTAGAAGTGCCTGAGGGGGCAGGAAGGGGGTGACAGTGCCTGGTAGGCAGGAAGGAGGTAGAAGTGCCCAGTAGGCAGGAAGGGGGTAGAAGTGCCCGGTAGGCAGGAAGGGGGTAGAAGTGCCCATTAGGCAGAAAGGAGGTAGAAGAGCCCGGTGGGCAGGAAGGGGGTAGAAGTGCCCGGTAGGCAGGAAAGGGGTAGAAGTGCCCTGTAGGCAGGAAGGGGGTAGAAGTGCCCAGTAGGCAGGAAGGGGGTAGAAGTGCCCTGTAGGCAGGAAGGAGGTAGAAGTGCCCGGTAGGCAGGAAGGGGGTAGAAGTGTCCGGTAGGCAGGAAGGGGGTAGAAGTGCCCGGTAGGCAGGAAGGGGGTAGAAGTGTCCGGTAAGCAGGAAGGGGGAAGAAGTGCCCGGTAGGCAGGAAGGGGGTAGAAGTGTCCAATAGGCAGGAAGGGGGTAGAAGTGTCCGGTAGGCAGAAAGGAGGTAGAAGTGCCCGGTAGGCAGGAAGGGGATAGAAGTGTCCGGTAGGCAGGAAGGGGGTAGAAGTGCCCGGTAGGCAGGAAGGGGGCAGAAGTGCCAGGTAGGCAGGAAGGAGGTAGAAGTGCCCGGTAGGCAGGAAGGGGGTAGAAGTGCCCGGTATGCAGGAAGGGGGTAGAAGTCCCAGTAGGCAGGAAGGGGGTAGAAGTGCCTGAGGGGGCAGGAAGGGCGTGACAGTGCCCGGTAGGCAGGATGGAGGTAGAAGTGCCCAGTAGGCAGGAAGGGGGTAGAAGTGCCCGGTAGGCAGGAAGGGGGTTGAAGTGCCCATTAGGCAGAAAGGAGGTAGAAGTGCCCGGTGGGCAGGAAGGGGGTAGAAGTGCCCGGTAGGCAGGAAGGGGGTTGAAGTGCCCATTAGGCAGAAAGGAGGTAGAAGTGCCCTGTAGGCAGGAAGGGGGTAGAAGTGCCCAGTAGGCAGGAAGTGGGTAGAAGTGCCCTGTAGGCAGGAAGGAGGTAGAAGTGCCCGGTAGGCAGGAAGGGGGTAGAAGTGTCCGGTAGGCAGGAAGGGGGTAGAAGTGCCCGGTAGGCAGGAAGGGGGTAGAAGTGTCCGGTAAGCAGGAAGGGGGTAGAAGTGCCCGGTAGGCAGGAAGGGGGTAGAAGTGTCCAATAGGCAGAAAGGGGGTAGAAGTGTCCGGTAGGCAGGAAGGAGGTAGAAGTGCCCGGTAGGCAGGAAGGGGGTAGAAGTGTCCGGTAGGCAGGAAGGGGGTAGAAGTGTCCTGTAGACAGGAAGGGGGTAGAAGTGCCCGGTATGCAGGAAGGGGGTAGAAGTCCCAGTAGGCAGGAAGGGGGTAGAAGTGCCTGAGGGGGCAGGAAGGGGATGACAGTGCCTGGTAGGCAGGAAGGAGGTAGAAGTGCCCAGTAGGCAGGAAGGGGGTAGAAGTGCCCGGTAGGCAGGAAGGGGGTTAAAGTGCCCATTAGGCAGAAAGGAGGTAGAAGAGCCCGGTGGGCAGGAAGGGGGTAGAAGTGCCCTGTAGGCAGGAAGGGGGTAGAAGTGCCCAGTAGGCAGGAAGGAGGTAGAAGTGCCCGGTAGGCAGGAAGGGGGTAGAAGTGTCCGGTAGGCAGGAAGGGGGTAGAAGTGCCCGGTAGGCAGGAAGGGGGTAGAAGTGTCCGGTAAGCAGGAAGGGGGTAGAAGTGCCCGGTAGGCAGGAAGGGGGTAGACGTGTCCAATAGGCAGGAAGGGGGTAGAAGTGTCCGGTAGGCAGAAAGGAGGTAGAAGTGCCCGGTAGGCAGGAAGGGGATAGAAGTGTCCAGTAGGCAGGAAGGGGGTAGAAGTGCCCGGTAGGCAGGAAGGGGGCAGAAGTGCCAGGTAGGCAGGAAGGAGGTAGAAGTGCCCGGTAGGCAGGAAGGGGGTAGAAGTGTCCGGTAGGCAGGAAGGGGGTAGAAGTGCCCGGTATGCAGGAAGGGGGTAGAAGTCCCAGTAGGCAGGAAGGGGGTAGAAGTGCCTGAGGGGGCAGGAAGGGGGTGACAGTGCCCGGTAGGCAGGAAGGAGGTAGAAGTGCCCAGTAGGCAGGAAGGGGGTAGAAGTGCCCGGTAGGCAGGAAGGGGGTTGAAGTGCCCATTAGGCAGAAAGGAGGTAGAAGTGCCCGGTGGGCAGGAAGGGGGTAGAAGTGCCCGGTAGGCAGGAAGGGGGTTGAAGTGCCCATTAGGCAGAAAGGAGGTAGAAGTGCCCTGTAGGCAGGAAGGGGGTAGAAGTGCCCAGTAGGCAGGAAGTGGGTAGAAGTGCCCTGTAGGCAGGAAGGAGGTAGAAGTGCCCGGTAGGCAGGAAGGGGGTAGAAGTGTCCGGTAGGCAGGAAGGGGGTAGAAGTGCTCGGTAGGCAGGAAGGGGGTAGAAGTGTCCGGTAAGCAGGAAGGGGGTAGAAGTGCCCGGTAGGCAGGAAGGGGGTAGAAGTGTCCAATAGGCAGAAAGGGGGTAGAAGTGTCCGGTAGGCAGGAAGGAGGTAGAAGTGCCCGGTAGGCAGGAAGGGGGTAGAAGTGTCCGGTAGGCAGGAAGGGGGTAGAAGTGTCCTGTAGACAGGAAGGGGGTAGAAGTGCCCGGTATGCAGGAAGGGGGTAGAAGTCCCAGTAGGCAGGAAGGGGGTAGAAGTGCCTGAGGGGGCAGGAAGGGGATGACAGTGCCTGGTAGGCAGGAAGGAGGTAGAAGTGCCCAGTAGGCAGGAAGGGGGTAGAAGTGCCCGGTAGGCAGGAAGGGGGTTAAAGTGCCCATTAGGCAGAAAGGAGGTAGAAGAGCCCGGTGGGCAGGAAGGGGGTAGAAGTGCCCTGTAGGCAGGAAGGGGGTAGAAGTGCCCAGTAGGCAGGAAGGAGGTAGAAGTGCCCGGTAGGCAGGAAGGGGGTAGAAGTGTCCGGTAGGCAGGAAGGGGGTAGAAGTGCCCGGTAGGCAGGAAGGGGGTAGAAGTGTCCGTTAAGCAGGAAGGGGGTAGAAGTGCCCGGTAGGCAGGAAGGGGGTAGACGTGTCCAATAGGCAGGAAGGGGGTAGAAGTGTCCGGTAGGCAGAAAGGAGGTAGAAGTGCCCGGTAGGCAGGAAGGGGATAGAAGTGTCCAGTAGGCAGGAAGGGGGTAGAAGTGCCCGGTAGGCAGGAAGGGGGCAGAAGTGCCAGGTAGGCAGGAAGGAGGTAGAAGTGCCCGGTAGGCAGGAAGGGGGTAGAAGTGTCCGGTAGGCAGGAAGGGGGTAGAAGTGCCCGGTATGCAGGAAGGGGGTAGAAGTCCCAGTAGGCAGGAAGGGGGTAGAAGTGCCTGAGGGGGCAGGAAGGGGGTGACAGTGCCCGGTAGGCAGGAAGGAGGTAGAAGTGCCCAGTAGGCAGGAAGGGGGTAGAAGTGCCCGGTAGGCAGGAAGGGGGTTGAAGTGCCCATTAGGCAGAAAGGAGGTAGAAGTGCCCGGTGGGCAGGAAGGGGGTAGAAGTGCCCGGTAGGCAGGAAGGGGGTTGAAGTGCCCATTAGGCAGAAAGGAGGTAGAAGTGCCCTGTAGGCAGGAAGGGGGTAGAAGTGCCCAGTAGGCAGGAAGTGGGTAGAAGTGCCCTGTAGGCAGGAAGGAGGTAGAAGTGCCTGGTAGGCAGGAAGGGGATAGAAGTGTCCTGTAGGCAGGAAGGGGGTAGAAGTGCCCAGTAGGCAGGAAGGGGGTAGAAGTGTCCGGTAAGCAGGAAGGGGGTAGAAGTGCCCGGTAGGCAGGAAGGGGGTAAAAGTGTCCAATAGGCAGGAAGGGGGTAGAAGTGTCCGGTAGGCAGAAAGGAGGTAGAAGTGCCCGGTAGGCAGGAAGGAGATAGAAGTGTCCAGTAGGCAGGAAGGGGGTAGAAGTGCCCGGCAGGCAGGAAGGGGGCAGAAGTGCCAGGTAGGCAGGAAGGAGGTAGAAGTGCCCGGTAGGCAGGAAGGGGGTAGAAGTCCCAGTAGGCAGGAAGGGGGTAGAAGTGCCTGAGGGGGCAGGAAGGGGGTGACAGTGCCCGGTAGGCAGGAAGGAGGTAGAAGTGCCCAGTAGGCAGGAAGGGGGTAGAAGTGCCCGGTAGGCAGGAAGGGGGTTGAAGTGCCCAGTAGGCAGAAAGGAGGTAGAAGTGCCCGGTGGGCAGGAAGGGGGTAGAAGTGTCCGGTAGGCAGGAAGGGGGTAGAAGTGCCCGGTAGGCAGGAAGGGGGTAGAGGTGTCCGGTAAGCAGGAAGGGGGTAGAAGTGCCCGGTAGGCAGGAAGGGGGTAGAAGTGTCCAATAGGCAGGAAGGGGGTAGAAGTGTCCGGTAGGCAGAAAGGAGGTAGAAGTGCCCGGTAGGCAGGAAGGGGATAGAAGTGTCCAGTAGGCAGGAAGGGGGTAGAAGTGCCCGGTAGGCAGGAAGGGGGCAGAAGTGCCAGGTAGGCAGGAAGGAGGTAGAAGTGCCCGGTAGGCAGGAAGGGGGTAGAAGTGTCCGGTAGGCAGGAAGGGGGTAGAAATGCCCGGTATGCAGGAAGGGGGTAGAAGTCCCAGTAGGCAGGAAGGGGGTAGAAGTGCCTGAGGGGGCAGGAAGGGGGTGACAGTGCCCGGTAGGCAGGAAGGAGGTAGAAGTGCCCAGTAGGCAGGAAGGGGGTAGAAGTGCCCGGTAGGCAGGAAGGGGGTTGAAGTGCCCATTAGGCAGAAAGGAGGTAGAAGTGCCCGGTGGGCAGGAAGGGGGTAGAAGTGTCCGGTAGGCAGGAAGGGGGTAGAAGTGCCCGGTAGGCAGGAAGGGGGTAGAAGTGCCCGGTAGGCAGGAAGGGGGTAGAAGTGTCCAATAGGCAGGAAGGGGGTAGAAGTGTCCGGTAGGCAGAAAGGAGGTAGAAGTGCCCGGTAGGCAGGAAGGAGATAAAAGTGTCCAGTTGGCAGGAAGGGGGTAGAAGTGCCCGGTAGGCAGGAAGGGGGCAGAAGTGCCAGGTAGGCAGAAAGGAGGTAGAAGTGCCCGGTAGGCAGGAAGGGGGTAGAAGTCCCAGTAGGCAGGAAGGGGGTAGAAGTGCCTGAGGGGGCAGGAAGGGGGTGACAGTGCCCGGTAGGCAGGAAGGAGGTAGAAGTGCCCAGTAGGCAGGAAGGGGGTAGAAGTGCCCAGTAGGCAGGAAGGGGGTTGAAGTGCCCATTAGGCAGAAAGGAGGTAGAAGTGCCCGGTGGACAGGAAGGGGGGTAGAAGTGCCCGGTAGGCAGGAAGGGGGTAGAAGTGCCCTGTAGGCAGGAAGGGGGTAGAAGTGCCCGGTAGGCAGAAAGGGGGTAGAAGTGCCCTGTAGGCAGGAAGGAGGTAGAAGTGCCCGGTAGGCAGGAAGGGGGTAGAAGTGTCCGGTAGGCAGGAAGGGGGTAGAAGTGCCCGGTAGGCAGGAAGGGGGTAGAAGTGCCCTGTAGGCAGGAAGGGGGTTGAAGTGCCCGGTAGGCAGGAAGGGGGTAGAAGTGCCCGGTAGGCGAGGGATTAATATAGCATCTTCTGAAGTCCTCAGATTCTCGGTTTTGGAATATCCCACCTAATTCCCTCAAGCCATCCAAGTCCTCCAAACATAAAGACAACGAAAACGACATCCCTAGACTGGTCATTGAAGAAACAAGTGGAGCCCATGTGCCTGGAAGGGATGGTGGGAAACGTGGACAGTCTACGGGAGTAGTCCTACCAATGGAACCATGCAATCTCTCACCATCAGATCTACCACTGATAATGTCATCAGACCTGCCCATATATCTATGTATCTGGATTGTGTCAGGCCAATATACAGTGTATATATATATATATATATATATATATATATATTGTCACCCAATATACCCCAAGATCATCCATAGAAGAATATATCGTCCAAGAACTCCATACGGTTAGACTTCACATTACCTCCTCTGCTGCCACTTCCAATAATGCCTCCTCCCGACTCTCCTCCCACCCGGAACTATTTGTACCTGACATCACTTCCTGTCTGGATATCACACTTGGAATCATCGTGGAGAATGGAAGGAACTGCATCCCTCACCAACCTCCACAACTACACATCAACGTTACACCTTGAATCAAACGGAGTCCCAAAATAACTGGAAAATATAAATTGGAAGGTGGAAATAAAGGAAGGTCACCGCTGGGGTTTTTTGTTTTAATAAGCTCTATTAACAGTTTTCATGATAAAGAATAAACGTAGGAACGCATCACCCCCATCCACCTCTACAAGAATATCAGATGGAGATACGATAAACGATCAACGGGTTCTTGGGTTTTTTTGATGAGGGTTGTAACCCATGAACCCATGTCAGGTTGATTTTTTTGTGCCATTTCTCCACGATGTTCAGCTCCCGCCGAGCAGGTCAATGTTTAGGTGTTCATCTCAAAGACTAAACACAAGCCCATCCCTACTATTGTGTAACACGGCAGTATCCACCACAAGCCCATCCCTACTATTGAGTAACACGGCAGTATCCACCACAAGCCCATTCCTACTATTGAGTAACATAGCAGGACATCTATACCATCTAGTTAGTAATTCCTCTCGTGCTGTATTCCAATGTGCTGTCTCTGCCCTACGCAGTCGTGTCTCTATCTAAATTTAGTAGGTGTTACTCCTCGGCTGTAACCAGCCTGAGAAGACGTTCCCCTTTCTTGGTTCTGTAGGTTTTCCTTGGTAGGGATGCTGGCGGTGACCACTATTGAGGAAGTGAAGTGATGGAACTTAGAAGATGGCACTGGCCTCAGCGGGCAGGAGGGTGGCGAAGCCTGCTAGAGTCAGCCTGGTGAGCAAACTCCTTCTAGGGATTTTAGCAGTTCCTGCTACTTTATGGGACTTGTAAGGGGGATTTCGGGTTCAATGGGGTGTAGACTGGGGAGTTGACTTGATATGAACTCTACAAGATGAATGGAGGCAACCAAAACCACCAAGTGGGTAAGAATAGCTCCAGGATATATTGTTGGTAGATTTTACTGTTGGAGCCACCAGGCCTTATGAGGAGCCAATGGTTGACTCAATCCATCCAAATTTATCACAAATATCCTTTATGAAAAGAAATACTAGTGGTGGTGACCACTAACGAGGAAGTGAAGTGATGACAGCATTGGCTTCAGCAGGCAGGAGGGTGGCAAAGCCTGCTAGAGTCAACCTGGTGAGCAAACTCCTTCTAGGGATTTTAGCAGTTCCTGCTACTTTATGGGACTTGTAAGGGGGATTTCAGGTTCAATGGGGTGTAGAGTGGGGAGCTGACTTGATAAGAACGCTACAAGATGAATGGAGGCAACCTAAACCACCAAGTGGGTAAGAATAGCTCCAGGATATATTGTTTGGAGATTTTGCTGGTGGAACCACTAAGCCTTATGAGGAGCCAATGGTTGACTCAATCCATCCAGATCTGTCACAAATATCTTTTCTGAAAGGAAATACTAGTGGTGGTGACCACTAACGAGGAAGTGAAGTGATGAAACTTAGAAGATGGCACTGGCTTCAGCGGGCAGGAGGGTGGCGAAGCCTACTAGAGTCGATCTGGTGAGCAAACCCCTTCTAGGGTTTTTAGCAGTTCCTGCTACTTTATGGGACTTGCAAGGGGGATTTCGGGTTCAATGGGGTGTAGAGCGGGGAGTTGACTTGATATGAACTCTCCAAGATGGATGGAGGCAACGAAAACTGCCAAGTGGGTAAGGACAGAATCCAGGATATATTATTGGGAGATTTTGCTGGTGGAGCCTCCAAGCCTTATGAGGAGCCATTGCTTGACTTAACCCTTGGTGGGGACAAGGGCCTCTTCCCCACAAACAGAATCCAAAAGCACCCTGAAGTCCCCCGACTAGTAAGTAGCAAATAAAGGCACCATACTTTTGTGACAAGTTCAGTTTTTTAACAAGTGACTTGATATGAACTCTACAAGATGGATGGAGACAACCAAAACCACCAAGTGGGTAAGACAAGTTCTTTGGGGGCGTGGCCTGCCGAGATCCAAGATGGTCGTGTGATACAGGAGCTCCTGCCAGCCTGAGACCTTGCATCGATATTAGCAGAGGAGCGGGTGAGACAGAGCCATTACAAGATGGGGAAAGCGGACCGGAAGGTAACCGGCTCCCGTTCCCGCTCTCCGCGGGCACATAACCCCCATCAATCCAGACATATTCAGGAGCTGTTCAGCTCTCAGCAGAGGGACAGGCCACATGCACCATCCATCTCTCCCCCCCTCCTCCCTCCATTACAACAACATGTGCTCATAGCACAGACACTGGGGCTGACATTGCATCTGCCCCACAGCATGATCTCTCTTCAGGCTCACATACACTTTCTTTAAGAGATCTGCAGGCAGTTGCAGCTGACATTAAAGCTATTTTTACCCCAGCCCTCAGTGACCTAAGAGAAGACCTTCATTTGTTAAGTACAAGAATAGAGGAGGTGGAATTCACAAGCAGATCTAATGCTGATGCCATAGTGGAGATCCAGCAGTTGTCAGTATCGCACACATCTCATATCCGTGATTTTTATAGACAGATTGAAGATCTGGATAATAGAGGTCGCAGACATAATATCAGATTGCGTGGCTCGCCTGAATCTGTGGAGCCGAGCGACATCCCCAAAACAGTAATTGCGATCTTCAATGATCTGCTGGGCCGTCCACCTGCTGCACCCATTGATCTGGAACGTGCACGCAGAGCGCTTCGCTCCAGAGGCAGGGATTCTGACCCCCCAAGAGATGTGGTGTGTTGCTTGGTCAGCTTTCCAATCAAAGAAGACATTCTCAGAAGGGCCAGAGAAAGAAGATGCCTTTTATTTCAGGGTAATGAGATACACCTGTTCCAGGACCTCTCCTCCATAACCTTGCAACAAAGGCGAGAACTTCACCCCCTGCTGGACACACTTCGCTTTCATAACATACCACACAGGTGGCGATTTCCATTCTGTCTCTCCGCTCAGGGGCGCATAGCCTACCTGCGAGTTCCAGAGGATCTCCCCAGCTTCTGTTCCGCACTAGACATTCCTTTAGTTGAGCTTCCAGATTGGTACAGATCTCTGCGTCTTCCAAATGCTACTGAATCTGGTCGAGTACCAAGTGACATGGATTGGCAAGGCCCCCATCTCCGCCGCCGCCGATCAGTCCCTTCCACTCCTCCGAGACTTCCTGCCAGAGGCTCCACTACCAACAACAGCCCGATGGCCTCTCCTGCACATCGCAGACCCCGCCATGATGCCTAAAGGTCATTCTTCGATCTCATCAATGACTTTCTCTCATCAGCAATACTTATCCAGACTATGATCTTACCAGATACCTCCCATCTGACTGCAGGACAATGCCAGTAGCACCTCGGGTCCTATTTGGCCCCTTAACTGTACACCTTCACCCTTTAATTTTCTGCTCTCTAACCCATCCGCCCTGGTCCAGGTCTTTTAATGCCCCTGCAGATGTTGCCAAATTCGCCTCATCGATCATGAAGACCTTTTCCCTCTCCGTCTCAGCTTCTTCAATGGACCGCCAGTCCTGATGTACTTCCGCAGGCAACCTCCATGTCACCGACCTTTTTATTGCTACATTTTCACTACCTCTGATGGAAGCCTGGGGGATGGTCCTACAGTCTTTCTCTAGCCCTGTTTGTAATGTAAATGCTGATTTGTCCGCTGCATAGAGTCTCTGGAGAGTATGGATCTCTGGACCCTCTATGCCTGGCCCCTGTTTGGTTGTATGGCCTCCCAGGGGTCTTTTGTTGGTCTTGCAGTGGTCAGGGGTGATTTCCATGCCCTCCATTACATATTGTCTGTATTTCCCTGACCATGATCCCTACTGTTCTTCATCAGAGTTTACTGTGAGAGGCTTCATACTCCAGCTTGTCTTTATACCTTTTCCAGGGGTAGCACGGGATGGCAGGGGAGGACTGGGTTGGGGGGGGGAAGTGATCCGGGACCCGGGCTGTCATTTCCATACTATTGTGTTACATATCTGTTTGAAATCAAGTATCACCTCGTTACACTCTCCAGGTGTTGTTCCCTGCGGGGTCCAGCCCCCTCCTCCACCTCATGTCATAACACCCATCTAAACCACATTTACTGCTTACAGGTTTTGAGACCATCATTTGGAGCTTCTGCTGAGCTCCCCCCTAGTCCCGTCCTCTCCTCTTTCCCCTTGCCTAGCTACCGCTATTTTTTCTTTTCAGACACGAGGTGCTACTTGATTTTTAGAATGTCGTGGAGTCCTGCGGGAGCGGGGTGGGAGATGGATGGTTTGAGTTTTTGGGAGGAAGTCGGGAAGAGAAGAGTTAGGACAGATGAGAGATACCTTAGGGCAGTGTTTTTCAACCTTTTTTGTGCAAAGGCACACTTTTTTCATGAAAAAAATCACGAGGCACACCACCATTAGAAAATGTTAAAAAAATTTACCTCTGTGCCTATATTGACTATATATAAAGTAATTCTCTTGAATAGGAATCAAACACAAAGAAATTATTTTATAATTACTTTATTATGAAATAATAAAGTATTTTATAATTGGACCCGGGGGCCGGACCAAGAGTAGATGAATGATGTGTATGTGTCATCCATAGTAAGTATAGTAATATTCCCCCATAGTAAGCATAGTAATTAATCCCCCATATAGTAATTCATCCACCATAGTAATTCATCCCCCATAGTAATTCATCCCCCATAGTAATTCAGCCCCCATATAGTAATTCAGCCCCCATATAGTAATTCAGCCCCCATATAGTAATTCATCCCCCATATAGTAATTCATCCCCCATATAGTAATTCATCCCCCATAGTAATTCATCCCCCATATAGTAATTCATCCCCCATATAGTAATTCATCCCCCATAGTAATTCATCCCCCCTATAGCAATTCATCCCCCCTATAGCAATTCATCCCCCATAGTAATTCACCCCCCATATAGTAATTCACCCCCCATATAGTAATTCACCCCCCATATAGTAATTTACCCCCCATATAGTAATTCATCCCCCATAGTAATACATCCCCCATATAGTAATTCATCCCCCCTATAGTAATTCATTCCCCATATTAATTCATCCCCCATATTAAGTCCCCAAGCCCCCCGTGTCAATTCACTTACCTTTGCGCCGCGCGTTCCTCTCGCCGTTCCGGTGTAGGTCTCCTATGAGGATCTGTCCCCCTCGACGTATCTGCGCATGTGCCAGTTTCAGGCATTAGCAGCCGATCGGCAATCTCCGGCACATGCGCAGATACGTCGAGGGGGACAGATCATCCTGACAGTATCACGCTCCGTGGGCCGGATTAAAAGGTCCGCCGGGCCGTATACGGCCCGCGGGCCGTAGTTTGCCCGTCTATTTGTGAGCCGAGGCAATTTTTCCCACGGCACACCAGACAATATCTCATGGCACACTAGTGTGCCGCGGCACAGTGGTTGAAAAACGCTGCCTTAGGGTTCCAAAAAGAAATGGTGCACTATGTCTCATTTTTCCCAACTGTTTCCTTTGATGGTTGCTTTTTTTTTTTTCTGAATGGTTGCCCTGCTGTTTCTGTGATGTTGCAATGTTTTTGCCCTAAACAGATTATGATACAATTTGCTTTTCATCTTAATGATATGCAGGTTTTCCATCTGGCTTTCACTGATGTTTTATTTTCAGCATGGACTCGCACACTGGCCCTTCCACAGCACACCTACGATACCACAACTCTGCCCATAACTTTAGGATCATGCCACGACTGCATTTCACTTAGATGTGCATTTTCTCATTTCCCTATATACAATGCTTTCACCACGATATGCCCTAATGATATATATTCGGTCTCCTCGCCCTCATGACATTTGTTATATTTTCCTTCTGATATCCCTAAGCTTGTTGCTGTGTCTTACCTCACCCATTATGCTGGACGATGGCGGTTGTGCCCCCATCTATATCTTTATTCAAACGAATTGTGCTCACCCTCCCTCCCCGATTCTTGCATTTTTTTAAGGTCCATGGCCCGGCGGACTCTTTCATTTTGGATCTAAGTCCACCGCGTTTCCCACACAGCGAGCTTTGAGAGCTCTCGCTGAACTTTTTCCGTCCGTCTTTACTCCCTTGTCCTCTGCTTCTCATCTTCTTTCATTCCTTGTTCCTCTTTCTGCTATTTCCCTCCTACCCCTTCTTCTTTCTTGTTCTTCTTTCCTCCTTCCCACATCTTGGTGGGTCAGCTGGTCTACCCCCACTGCCGATTATCTCTCTCTCTCTCTCTTTTCTCCCCTCATTTCCTCTTCCTTTTCATTTCTTTTCTTTTCCTTCCCCTCGCCCCTCCACCCCCTTTTTTTTTTCTTACTCCCTTTTCCCATCCCTTTAGGTTCCCTTTACTCTCCTGGACATGCCTTCTCTCAACTCCCTGTCAGGACATCTTTCGCTGAAAGTTCTATTACTGTGAAGGGTCTGAATACCCCTGAAACGCGCTCTCTCCTGCTTTCGTACCTTTTTAAACAGAGAGCGGATATTGTCTTTCTTCAGGAAACGCACTTCCGTCACGATGCCATACCCAAGCTTACCAACTCCCATTTTCCAACAGTTTATCATGCTCCTAACCCTCATGCTATATCTAAAGGCGTTGCCATTTTGATTGCAAAGCACCTCCCTCTGGCTATCTCAGAGTCACTTCCAGATCCGGATGGTAGATTCCTGTTTCTAAAAGGTAATTTTGCCAATAGGCCCATCACTTTAGCAAATCTTTACGCACCCAACACTAGACAGGTATCCTTTTTCCGCTCCATTACCTCTTCACTCTCCTCCTTCCAGACGGGTATCCTAATCTTGGGAGGTGATCTTAACATTCCCCTATGCCCTTTATTGGACTCTTCCTCGGGAAGCTCTTTCTTGCCATATAAATCCATTAGACAGATTCACACTCAACTTCAACATCTGCAACTTCACGACTCTTGGCGAGTCCTCCACCCGAATGTCAAAGACTATACATTTTTCTCCCCTCCACACAACAAATATTCCAGAATCGATTACCTCTTTATCACGCAAGCTGACCTCTCTTTCCTCCATTAATCCTCCATCGAACCGATGATTCTCTCTGATCATCACCCTATCACTATGACATTACGATTTCTGGAGAAACATTTCCGTTCTAAGATATGACGTTTGGATGCCTCTCTTCTTTTTGACTTGGCCAATGAAGCAGAGGTTCGCTCCCAATTAACGGACTACTTTTCGAACAATCAAACTCCAGATACCTCTTCGTTAACTCAATGGGAGGCACATAAATGCATCATTCAAGGAGTCCTAATAGCTATGGCCACAAAACGTAAAAAAGAAAGACAGACTTGCTTACAACTCTTAGATAGCATTAAATTCCTGGAAAAGGCGCACAAACATAATCAGGCCGCCTCGACTTTATCTGATCTTACAAACACCCGCACATAGCTCTTAAACGAACTAGGCAAGGCAGCTAAGCGCGGATTCATTCTGTCGCAAAAACTTTTTTATGAGTTTGCTAACATAAGTGGGAGATTCTTAGCCAGATCCCTCCAGACAAAAAAGTTGAGTTTAACGGTTCACAAGATTAGGGGCTCGGATGGCTCTTTGGCCACCTCAAATGCAGATATAGCATCTCACTTTGAGCAATACTACAAAACATTATACAATCTCCCTCCAGAAAGTCGCCGTTCTGAGGCCAATAAGCCTAGAGACACCCTAATCTCTGACTTTCTTCGCCTCTATAGTCCTTCCACTGTACCTGATGATACTGTTCAGGATTTGGAACATCATATCACGGTGGAGGAACTCTCCCGAGCCGTCCAGCAAATGAAACCTGGTAAAAGCCCGGGCCCTGATGGTCTTTCTGTGGCATATTACAAGGAGTTTCTAGATATTTTGAGTGGACCCTTCCTCTCCACGTTCAACACTTTCTCTTCACCCTCCACGCAACATCATAGCCTCCTGGAAGCTCATATCACTGTCATCCCCAAAGAAGGTAAAGATGTCACTTTGATTACCAATTATAGGCCCATCTCTATTTTGAACGTAGACATCAAAATCTACGCAAAGATCCTAGCCATCGTTCTCCTTCCCTTGTTACCCTCCCTGATTGACCTTGACCAAGTGGGCTTCATCCCGGGAAGGGAAGCAAGGGATAACACCATCAAGGCTCTTAACCTTCTCCACCAACTTCACGATTCTCGCAGTCCAGGATTTATTCTTTCCCTAGATGCCGAGAAGGCTTTTGATAGGGTGTCCTGTGATTACTTAAAGGCATCCCTACAGGCGATTGGTTTAGGGGACACCATGCTCAATTTCATTATGGCACTGTATTCTGGTCCAACGGCTCAGGTCCATGTGAATGGGCATCTATCTCATCCATTCCCTCTTGGGAATGGTACACGCCAAGCTGGCCCCCTATCCCAGCTTCTTTTTGTGATATCACTAGAACCATTGTTACGCAAACTCCGTTTAAACCCAGATATCAGGGGTATTTCCGTGGCGAACAAGCAATACAAACTTGCTGCCTACGCAGACGACATTCTTTTGTTTCTGACGGAGCCCCGGATTACCTTGCCCAACCTACTTAGGGATTTTTACTTCTTTCAATAAATCTCGAACCTCAAAATTAATCATTCCAAATCCTATGCCTTAAACTTTACTCTTCCTCCAGACCTGGTTTCCTTTTGTCAGTCACAGTTCCCGTTTCAATGGGAAAGGGACTCCCTTACCTATCTGGGAATACAGCTTATGAGTAACCTCTCTGATCTTTATGTCAAAAACTTTCTTCCAACCCTTGGTGCCATCTGAGCAGACCTAACTAGGTGGCATTGCCCATGCTTCTCCTGGTTTGGTAGGGCTGCTATACTAAAAATGAATATCCTCACGCGCCTCCTCTATCTATTTCAAACCTTACCTATCCATTTACCACCATTTTTTCGTTTCATGCAGAAAAATGTGCTCTCTTTTTCTCTGGAGTCATAAACGGCCACGTATTTCTTTCTCCCAACTTGTGCTCCCCAAATCCAAAGGGGGGATTGGACTACCTGACCTGCAACTTTACCATCGGGCCTGCCATCTTACTAGGATAATCGATTGGAATATTCACTTTACCACCAAAGCGTGGGTCCAGCTGGAACACTCTTGTTCCACTTCCCCCTTGGCATCGATCCCGTGGCTTCTGACCAAACACATTGCTCAAGACCTCCTCCTACATCCAATAATCGGTCCTTCCCTTAAAACCTTTTGCTTAGCCTGTAAACTGACCTCCATTTCCGATGCCCCCAACCCACTAACTTCGCCTCAATCCGGACTTCCCTCCCGGTATGCATAAGTCCTTTCCATCAGCACATTGGCCACACAGTCAAGTATTGGCGAACCACTTTTTTCACAAAGGTCAGCTGAAGTCTTGTTCTTCCCTGGCAAGTACTATGGGTGATCTCACCTTTCCCTTTTGGGCCTATCTTCAAATCAGACATTTTATTCTCTCTGCTGCACATCGCCATAAATGGGTCCGCCCTCTCACCTCCTTTGAGTCACTCTGTTCAGAGGCTGAACCACGGAGGCATTTAGTATCATTTACCTATCTGCTTCTTCTTGGTGACAGAACCTCTGATTCACTTCCCTCCTGCAAAGCTTAGAAAAGAGACTTAAACATTGACTTTTCTTCCTCTGATTGGGACCAAATCTTTACCTTTTCTCATAAGTGCTCCTTGAATGTTTCAGCACAAGAAAACAGATACAAGTTGGCGACACATTGGTACAATACACCTTCTAGAATCCATCATTTTGATCCATCCAGACCTAGTAATTGTTGGAGATGTGGGGCTCCTTGTTGGATCTCTTCTTCATATCTGGTGGGACTGCCCCATGGTTCAGCCCTTTTGGCAGGAGGTACATCAGATTACTTCTTCGATGTCTACTCTTGATATTGAGTTCTCTCCGGCCCAACTCCTCCTCCACCACACTCCGCTTCCCAAACGTCTATATTTCAAATCTCTGGCTATGCATATGCTTAACGCGGCTAAACTCTGCTTACCGGTTCTCTGGGGGTCTGTTCACCCCCCCACAGTGCGAGATTGGTTCATACGTTTGAACAGAATTGCTGAAATGGAAGAGCTGATTGCTTCTTCTCTGGATAACCCTACCAAATTTTCTCATATGTGGTCCTGTTGGATTCACTTCTGAACGACCCCTGAATATTGTTCTTTCATGGGCCTTGCTGACTGATTCTGAACCTCTCTGATACCCCGTAGTGTTTCTGGCGATATATCGGCTCTCTGCTTTTTTTAAGGTTGTGATTCAGGTCCTTTGTCTCAATGTCCTGTACTGCTTGGAGCAAGCTACGCTTGGCACCCTGCTACGCCTGCAACTGTCCCCAGCTCGCTTCTCTGCCAGGGTTGCGCGTATCTCTCATGTCCTGGGAGTCTTGAGTAAAGGTGACTTACCTACCCTCCTACTCCTCCACACCTCCTCCCCATCTGGCCCTTCCCCAACCCCTCATCTTCCTCCCCCCACCCTCCCCCTTTTGTTTTTTTTCTTTTTCTTCTTCCCCTCTCTTCCCTTCTTTTTCATGCTTATTCTTAAATTCTTAATCCCCATTTCCTTGCTTTCCTACTCAGAGTTTAGCTTTCATTCTCCCCTTTCCATTTTGGTACACTTCTCTACGCATAGGAGCCCTACTCCCTATTTGTAATCCAGCTGCACATATGTTTTACTTTTACATATCTCCTTTCCCGGACCCTTTAACCATGTGCTGGCAACCTGTAGAGGGTTACCTCAGTTTCATTAAAAGTAAAAGGCCCTATCCTACAAGCCCTTGCACCCCCCCCCCCTCCACACCTACTGTATACATTTCCAACGCATACCTTTGACTCACTGGCCCTGCTCTTTGCTGCTGCTCGGTAACTGAGATTATATATCATCGACCCTGCCAGTGCTGTGATTCCAATATGCTGAATAAGGGCTTGAGACCAGATATGCCTTTAATGTTCCTGCGTTTGCATGTCCTCATTTTTCCCGTTTTCTTTTCCCTGGGATGACTTACGTCTGATTCTTTGCCTATGTATTGCTATGTATCTTTTTGTTTGCTGTATGTGTATTACCTCCTATTGCATTTCCGACTGATACCTTGTATTACCTGTACCTATTGTATGCTCTGAGTTTATTAATAAACTTTATGGAAAAAAAAAAAAAAAAGACAAGTTCTTTAGCAAGAAAAATGTAAATCATTTGTCCATCATGTTGACCAGCGATGCAGATCCATGGCAGTCTCGATGAATGACTCTCGCAGAGTTGCTGAAAGAAAACATCCCCGACCAATCAATACATCCGATCCTGAGGCTGCACTCACCATGGATGACAGCTCCGGTCTCCAGTGCTAAATTCATACCCAGTGATGGAATTGATGACATATTGCCATGGCCATACTTGGAAAATGTCATTGATGTCAACTACTTCTCCTTTGCTTATATGGCCAGCAATTCCCAGCCAGAAAATGAACGGGATCAGGTTATGTTACTGGTTGCTTAGGACACGGCAGGTGATGATGGCACCCCAGGCTTCCTTCACAACCATGGCCAGTGGAAGATGAAAACTATCCTACATAGTAACTGTATATAACGTGAATGACTCTTGTCAGTGCTCCCCTCATGTAACAGACAGAAGGACTGACCACCCTCTGGTAACATGAACATATAATAAAGCTTTCTTATTACAGACAAGAACACAGAGGGTCAAACCAGACCACCCTCATCTGACGCATTTCCTATGACTTAATAACATCTCTATGACTAAGCCCTTTAGTCACGATGTAGTGAGGAGGGTCGTTACTATCTGCTGATGTCATCAGAGTGCGTTGAGTTAGGACATGGCAGATTGGTGATCAAGGTTCTAGTGGTAACCCAGTCTTTATATTCCAAGGTGGGACAGCATGGAAAGGTTCCTGCTTATACTTTACAATCACCAGCTCTCTTGTGAAGGACAGTTGTAGCTTGTTTTTACGCCAGAATGGACATCATTGGCAGTCAGCATCTTCAGGGTTTCCTCCCGGAAGCAAGGATTCCTGCGGCACCCCAAATCCAA
This sequence comes from Staurois parvus, assembly GCF_062004578.1. Lineage (NCBI taxonomy): Eukaryota > Metazoa > Chordata > Amphibia > Anura > Ranidae > Staurois > Staurois parvus. The sequence goes on along the minus strand of NW_028318176.1, from coordinate 1,970,199 downwards.
GGCTCCACAGCTGGGGAGAAAGTTCTCACAGCAGAACCCTCACCAGACAGAAGCCCAGCAGAGAAGACCATATGCCAAGAAGTGTCTCATATATTTAATATCTTCCCAGGCAGTAGCCCAGGAGAGAAGAGCATATGCCAAGAAGTATGTCATATATTTAATATCTTCCCAGTCAGCTTACCAGTCAGGAGCCAAGCAGAGAAGACCATATGCCAAGAAGTGTCTCATATATTTAATATCTTCCCAGTCAGCTTACCAGGCAGGAGCCCAGCAGAGAAGACCATATGCCAAGAAGTGTCTCATATATTTAATATCTTCCCAGGCAGTAGCCCCGGAGAGAAGACCATATGCCAAGAATTATCTTATATATTTAATATCTTCCCAGTCAGCTTACCAGTCAGGAGCCCAGCAGAGAAGACCATATGCCAAGAAGTATCTCATATATTTAATATCTTCCCAGTCAGTTTACCAGTCAGGAGCCCAGCAGAGAAGACCATATTTCAAGAAGTATCTCATATATTTAATATCTTCCCAGTCAGCTTACCAGGCAGGAGCCCAGCAGAGAAGACCATATGCCAAGAAGTGTCTCGTATATTTAATATCTTCCCAGGCAGGAGCCCCGGAGAGAAGACCATATGCCAAGAAGTGTCTTATATATTTAATATCTTCCTAGGCAGGAGCCCCAGAGAGAAGACCATATGCCAAGAAGTGTCTTATATATTTAATATCTTCCCAGGCAGGAGCCCCGGAGAGAAGACCACATGCCACGAAGTATCTCATATATTTAATATCTTCCCAGTCAGCTTACCAGTCAGGAGCCCAGCAGAGAAGACCATATTCCAAGAAGTATCTCATATATTTAATATCTTCCCAGTCAGCTTACCAGGCAGGAGCCCAGCAGAGAAGACCATATTCCAAGAAGTATCTCATATATTTAATATCTTCCCAGTCAGCTTACCAGGCAGGAGCCCAGCAGAGAAGACCATATGCCAAGAAGTGTCTCATATATTTAATATCTTCCCAGGCAGGAGCCCCGGAGAGAAGACCATATGCCAAGAAGTGTCTTATATATTTAATATCTTCCCAGGCAGGAGCCCCGGAGAGAAGACCATATGCCAAGAAGTGTCTCATATATTTAATATCTTCCCAGGCAGGAGCCCAGCAGAGAAGACCATATGCCAAGAAGTATCTCATATATTTAATATCTTCCCAGGCAGGAGCCCCGGAGAGAAGACCATATGCCAAGAAGTGTCTCATATATTTAATATCTTCCCAGGCAGGAGCCACGAAGAGAAGACCATATGCCAAGAAGTGTCTCATATATTTAATATCTTCCCAGTCAGCTTACCAGGCAGGAGCCCCAGAGAGAAGACCATATGCCAAGAAGTGTCTCATATATTTAATATCTTACCAGGTAGGAGCCCAGGAGAGAAGACCATATGCCAAGAAGTGTCTCATATATTTAATATCTTTCCAGTCAGTGTACCAGGCAGGAGCTCCGGAGAGAAGACCATATGCCAAGAAGTGTCTCATATATTTAATATCTTACCAGGTAGGAGCCCAGGAGAAAAGACCATATGCCAAGAAGTGTCTCATATATTTAATATCGTACCAGGTAGGAGCCCAGGACAGAAGACCATATGCCAAGAAGTGTCTCATTTATTTAATATCTTCCCAGGCAGGAGCCCCGGATAGAAGACCATATGCCAAGTATTGTCTCATATATTTAATATCTTATCAGGCAGGAGCCCCGGAGAGAAGACCATATGCCAAGAAGTGTCTCATATATTTAATATCTTCGATATCAGCTCACCTGGCCCCCTGAACCAGAGTCATTACATATTCCTAACACAGCACCTAGCAGAGAAGGTACACCCGGCCTAGAGACCACTCATAGTGAGATACAGACAGCGTACCTCCAAACTTTGAAGAAGACACCTTGAGAAGGAGAAGACATCACCCATGCGTATCTGCACACAGATTATAGATCTAAAACTGTGAGGACCTTTATGATTCCTGCAGAAGAAGCCATTTATTGTCCACCTGTCCTGCTGCCCATGCTGTCTTACTCCTGTGCATCCATCTACCGCATCCAACCCACTTCTAGGTATATCGAATGCCTTGTCTCCGGTGGTGGTCCTTGGTTCCACCCAGCAGTCTCCATGTTGGGCAATGGCTTAAGCCTGTCAAAGTGGAAAGACAGCGCCAGACCCACAAGGTTGTCCAGTTGGTATTTCTGTCCCTCAGCATTGAAATGATGTTGGTGTTGGTGATCTCGTCACCAGGCAGGCATCTACACCCAAGAAGGATCTCCACCGTTTCCTTGGTTTGTAGTGCATTGTGTTCCAGTAAAGGTCAAAGGGACAACAAAACGAGTTCCCAACGCATTTCAGGTTTCAAAAGAAACTCCCAGCTACCAACAAGACCTCCGAAGATCACCAACGAGACCTCCAAATATCACCGAGACCTCCGAAGATCACCAACTAGACCTCCGAAGATCACCATAGGGCACAAAATACTATTCTAGGGCCATACATTATTCAGGCCTGACACATGGATTTCTGATGCAGGCTCTCGCGGGGCGGGGGGGGGGATATGTGACCCCTGATTCTTGCTGGATATTCCTTTTACTCTCCCATGACCCATTTGCCTAATATGTCCATGTGCCCATACTAACCCCTCCCAGAGGATTACCCCCCCGGAGGATTAACCCCTCCTCCCAGAGGATTATCCCCCTGGAGGATTAACCCTTCCCCCCAGAGGATTAACCCCTCTCAGAGGATTACCCCCCAGAGGATTAACCCCTCCCCCCCAGAGGATTAATCCCTCCCCTCCCAGAGGATTACCCACCCCAGAGGATTAACCCCTCCCCTCCCAGAGGATAACCCCCAACGGAGGATTAACCCCTCCCCTCCCAGAGAATTACCCCCAACGGAGGATTAACCCCTCCCCCTCCAGAGAATTAAACCCTCCCCCCAGAGGATTACCCCCCTCCTTCAAGATTAACCCTTCCTCCAAAGGATAAACCACTCCCCTCCAGAGGATTAACCCCTCCCCCAGATGATTAACCCCTCCCCCTCCAGAGCATTAACCCCTCCCTTCCCAGAGGATTAACCCCACCCCCCAAAGGATTAACCCCTAATCCTCCCAGAGGATTAATCCCTCCCCATCCAGAGGATTACCCCCCCAGATATTTAACCCCTCCCCCCAGAGGGTTACCCCCCTCCAGAGGATTAACCCCTCCCCCCAGAGAATAAACCCCTCCCCTTCAGAGGATTAACCCCTCCCCACTAGAGGATTACCCCCCCGGAGGATTAACCCCTTCCCCTCCAGAGCATTAACCCCCTCCCCCCTGAGGATTACCCCCCTCCAGAGGATTAACCCCTCCTCCCCAGAGGATTACCCCCCTCCAGAGGATTAACCCCTCCCCTCCCAGAGGATAACCCCCAACGGAGGATTAACCCCTCCCCTCCCAGAGAATTACCCCCAACGGAGGATTAACCCCTCCCCCTCCAGAGAATTAAACCCTCCCCCCAGAGGATTACCCCCCTCCTTCAAGATTAACCCTTCCTCCAAAGGATAAACCACTCCCCTCCAGAGGATTAACCCCTCCCCCAGATGATTAACCCCTCCCTCTCCAGAGCATTAACCCCTCCCTTCCCAGAGGATTAACCCCACCCCCCAAAGGATTAACCCCTAATCCTCCCAGAGGATTAACCCCTCCCCATCCAGAGGATTACCCCCCCCAGATATTTAACCCCTCCCCCCAGAGGGTTACCCCCCTCCAGAGGATTAACCCCTCCCCCCAGAGAATAAACCCCTCCCCTTCAGAGGATTAACCCCTCCCCACTAGAGGATTACCCCCCCGGAGGATTAACCCCTTCCCCTCCAGAGCATTAACCCCCTCCCCCCAGAGGATTACCCCCCTCCAGAGGATTAACCCCTCCTCCCCAGAGGATTACCCCCCTCCAGAGGATTAACCCCTCCCCCCTCCAGAGGATTAACCCCTCCCCCTCCAGAGGATTAACCCCCTGACCGGTGCTGCGTTACTGTAACTGACAATTGCGTGGTCATGCAACGCCGCTCCCAGATGACATTTCTGTCCTTATTTCCCCACCAATTGCGCTTTCTTTCGATGGGATTTGATCACCTGTGCGTTTTTTTTTTTGTGCTAAAAAAAAAGTCCGACAATTTTGAGAAAAAAACACAAATATTTTGGACTTTTTACTATAAAACATGTCCAGACAAAATTTGTAAAAAATCAAATTTCGGTCAAAATATATTCCGCTCCCTGTCTTCGCTCAAAAAAATAAATCCAGATCCGTGTAAATGAATCGGTTTATGTGACAGTTATAAGTATAGATACGGGGATTTTTATTTTTCTATACTAGTAATGACGGCGACCAGCGATTTATAGCGGGACTGCGGCGGACATTCTGACACTGGGGGGGGACTGACTTGGTGTCACTGACATCTCCAGTGACACCAATACAGTGATCAGTGCTAATAAAAAGCCACGACACTGCACTAATGGCACTGGGCAGGAAGGGGTTAACATGAGGGGCCATCAAAGGGTTACCCGGGGGCGGGGTCTGTATTACTTGGGGGCGGGGTCTGTGTTGGGAGACATGCTGGGCAGAGATACAAAGCAGCATGTCCTTGCTGGCAGCAGACAGACCCGTGTTGTGTGCATACAGACCTCCCCCCTTTTAGCTCTACACGGCGATCGTCGGGTGCCGATGGGGAATCTCTGGCCGGGACCTGGTGATTGACATCTCTAGCCTCCAATGGCGGTACGGGTTGGGCGGCACACACACGCCCCCTTACCCGGGAATGCCAATCACGTCTATATCTGTGATTTCGCGCAACCCTGCCGCCCTGTCACAGTACTTCTGCTATAGGGTGGTCAGGAAGCTGTTAAGACGATGTTTTTACAAACACCCCGCCCTTTGTGTTCGTCCATCTGTATTCTGGGTTCAGAGGCCACCAAAATTTGGACCGAACCGAATCTCATCACCGACTCTTACCAGACGCGATGACGTCACATGTATGGCTGGGGCAGGAGGACTAGGGCAGGAAATGAGGTCACAACCATGAGGTTCCTCCAGGAAGAACGATCATTCACCATATGATATAAAGTTTGGACTGAACCCGATCTCATCACCAACTTTTACCAGATGCGATGATGTCACATGTATGGCTGAGGCAGGAGGACTGGGCAGGAAATGAGGTCACACCCATGAGGTTCCTCCAGGAAGAACGATTATTCACTCTATGATATAAAGTTTGGACCGAACCGAATCTCATCACCAACTCTTACCTACGCGATGACGTCACGTGTATGCTGGGGCAGGAGGACTGGGGCAGGAAATGAGGTCACACCAATGTGGTTCCTCCAGGAAGAACGATAATTCACCATATGATATAAAGTTTGGACCAAACCCGATCTCATCACCAACTCTTTTTTAGACGCGATGATGTCACATGTATGGCTGGGGCAGGAAATGAGGTCACAACCATGAGGTTCCTCCAGGAAGAATGATCATTCACCGTATGATATAAAGTTTGGACCGAACCAAATCTCATCACCAACTCTTACCTACGCGATGACATCACATGTATGGATGAAACAGGATGACTGAGGCAGGAAATGAGGTCACAACCATGAGGTTTCTCCAAATAGAACGATCTTTCACAGTATGATATAAAGTTTCGACCAAACCGAATCTCATCACCAACTCTTACCTACGTGATGATGTCACACGTATGGCTGGGGCAGGAAATGAGGTCACACCCATGAGGTTCCGCCAGAAAGAACGATTATTCACCGTATGATATAAAGCTTGGACCGAACCCGATCTCATCACCAACTCTTACCAGACGCGATGACGTCACATGTATGGCTGAAACAGGAGGACTGGGGCAGGAAATGAGGTCACACTCATGAGGTTCCTCCAGGAAGAACGATTATACACCTTATGATATGAGAATGGTTGTTGCACCCGTGTGTACAAAGAGGACTCCAACAAGAAGGAGCCCCTCCCACGTGAAAATCACATCAATATTTAGGGTGAACAAATCTTTATTAGAAGGAACAAATCAGCTTCTGAAACATTTTTCCACACGTCGCCAGCATCAGAAGGCGTGCGTCCTCTGGTGTCTAATTAAGTGGATCTTTTGGATGAAACCTTTCCCGCACTCTGAACAAGAAAAAGGGCGTTCGCCCGTGTGACCTCTCTGGTGTCTAAGAAGGTGCGCCTTCAACGTGAAACATTTCCCGCAGTCGGAACACGAAAAGGGACGCTCCCCCGTGTGACTTCTCTGGTGTTTTACCAGATATTTCTTCAGCATGAAGGATTTCCCGCACTGTAAACACGAAAAAGGACGCTTGCCGCTGTGACTTTGCAGGTGTGCAAGAAGTTCTCTTTCTTGGATGAAACATTTCCCGCACTCTAGGCAGGAAAATGGCTTCTCCCCAGAGTGGGTCCTCTGGTGTCTGACGAGTTCGGAATTATTTATAAACGATTTCCGGCACTCCGGGCAGGCGTAGATCTCCTTCCCGGTGTGACCTCTCTGATGGATCTTCAGTTCGGTCTTTGTTTTAAATGAGATCCCGCACTCCAAACAGGACAACGGAATTTGCTCCATGTGAAGTTTTTGGTGCTTTTCGAGAGTCAGTTTCCGCGTGAAGCGTTTCCTGCACACTAAGCAGAAAAACGGCTGTTCACCAGTGTGGAATCTCTGGTGGTTGATGAGTGTAGTTTTATGAGTGAAACATTTCCCGCACTCGGGACAGGAAAACGGCTTCTCACCGGTGTGGAGCTTCAAATGGATATTGAGGTGTCCTTTTTGCGAGAAACATTTCCCGCACTCCGGGCAGGAGAAGGGCTTCTCACCCGTATGGACTCTATGATGCCTGACAATGTCTGCTTTATCTATGAATGATTTCTTGCATTCTGCACACGAGAAAGGAGTCTCACCTGTGTGAACCCTATAGTGGGCCTTCAGACGATCTTTCTGTTTAAAGCACTTCCCACACTCTGAACATGAATAGGGCCGGTCGCCGGTGTGGCTTTTTTGATGCCGGTCAAGATGCGACTTTGCTGTGAAGTCTTTCCCGCACTCCGAGCAGCAATAGGGCCGCATCCCGATGTGAATGTTTTCATGTCTGATGAGATTTGATTTGGTTTTAAAACATTTCCCGCACTCTAGACATACAAAAGGGCGTCTCTCTCTGTGGGCTCTCTGACGTGAGAGAGGCGAGGTCATTATTGGGAAACGTTTGTTATATGCAGAATTCGGTAATATCTCATCATCTCCAGCACGTGACTCCTCGGGAGAAGATTCTTCGGGATTGGGCGGATCCACACACCTGTCCATACTATAAAATCCAAGAGGGATATTTGAGGAAGTCGGGTCCAACATGCTGAAAGAATCCTCGGGATCTGGGGCTCGATCTACACCACCATTTATTTTCTGATTCGTATGGCTTGATACTGGAGAAGGGTGTGCTGTGCCATGGTCTGTGATATCGTTCTCTGGAGATAAGATGTGATGTCCCATCAAGGAAGTCCACACGTTGGGGTCATCTGAAGAACAGAACATCGAGGGTGAGAAGGATTCATCGTCCACATAGTCAGGAGTCACAATCATGGAGCTCGGTCATGTTCTGCAGTCAGCCATTGTGGACAACAGTCTTCCATACATCTGAGGAATGGAGACAGACCTTCATATGGTGTCCAGTATCTCCTCGTTTGTTGGGAACATGACGTTATATTGAGGAATGGAGGTGGACCTTCCATATGGTGTCCAGTATCTCCTCCTCATTGGTTAGGAACATGACGTTATATTGAGGAATGGAGATGGACCTTCCATATGGTGTCCAGTATCTCCTCCTCATTTGTCGGGAACATGGCATTATATTGAGGAATGGAGATGGACCTTTCATATGGTGTCCAGTATCTCCTCCTCATTTGTTGGGAACATGACGTTATATTAAGGAATGGAGATGGACCTTCCATATGGTGTCCAGTATCTCCTCCTCATTGATTGGGAACATGACGTTATATTGAGGAATGGAGATGGACCATTCATATGGTGTCCAGTATCTCCTCCTCATTTGTTGGGAACATGACGTTATATTGAGGAATGGAGATGGACCTTCCATATGGTGTCCAGTATCTCCTCACCATTTGTTGGGGACATGACGTTATATTGAGGAATGAAGATGGACCTTTCAAATAGTTTATTACATACCTAAGCTGTTATCTACAGAAGAATCCTCCTCTTTAATTGTTTCCACCAACACAACCTCCTCCATAGATGGATGATTGGCCCTCACATACTTCTCTCTTTCATTCAGCTTAAGTTCAGCTTTTTTACCACTTGAGTCTTCATCCTAAATTCAGAAAATGAAAGATAAAACAACTAAAGCTACAGAAAAGTAGTTCATACAGTCTAGTCTATCTTATTCAGTTTAATTTCACCTACCTGATGGTGGTGAGGGATGGTGTAATCTTCCTGTGTGGAATCCCGGGAATACAGAGGGCAGGGATATCTCTCTGGTGAGTTTCTGCTATTGCGTGGCTCCATCATAATGTCCTTGTGTCCTTCAGAAGGCTCCTCCATCACTCCATACCCCTCATCCTCCTCATTATAATCTTCTTTAACAACAATATTATAATCCCCAAGGATTCCACTCTGAGTATATAATAAAACATTCATTGTAACAAACTTGTGTATACAGATCATAACTAACAATAATTATCAATCATCTACCTGACCATAGTGAGGGGTGGTGTGACCTTCCTGTGTGGAATCCCGGGAATACAGAGGACGGGGACATCTCTCTGGTGGGTTCCTGGTATTAAGTGGCTCCATCATATCATTGTATCCATCTGGAAGCTCCTCCATCACTCCATACTCCTCATCCTCCACATCAAAATATTCTTTAACAACAATATTATCATCCCCGAGGATTCCACTCTGAATATATAATAAAACATTCATTGTAACAAACATGCTGTGTATAAATCACAACTATCAGTGATTGCTCCTCATCTACCTGATGGTGAGGGATGGTGTGACCTTCCTGTGTGGAATCCCAGGAATACAGAGGACGGGGACATCTCTCTGGTGGGTTCCCATGACTGGACCCATCTACCTGATGATGGTGAGGGATGGTGTGACCTTCCTGTGTGGAATCCGGGGAATACAGAGGACGGGGACATCTCTCTGGTGGGTTCCCATGACTGGATCCATCTGTAGGAAACACACACTGAGTGAATCCATTGTTTCTATGTGTTTATTAGATGATGGGGGATCTAGGTGGATCCTCCGTACTGCTCTCTCCTTTCCAATAAAGTCTCCTCTTACCCGGTGATGTGAGGGGTGGCTGATTGTCCATCATGACGTCCTTGTAGAGGTCCTTGTGTCCTTCTAAATACTCCCACTCCTCCATGGAGAAATAGACAGTGACACCCTGACACCTTATAGGAACCTGACACACACAATGATACAGTCACCATCCAGACACATCCCTTGTCTGTTACTGGAGAATGTCCCAGAATTCCCGGCACCGCTCACCTCTCCTGTCAGCAGCTCCATCATCTTCTGGATGGCTTCTAGAATCTTCTCAAGGGTGTGTCTCTCAGGGTTTAGGGAGTCACATGGAGGCACTGTGGATGAGGATGTTCCATGAGAATGACTGTTGGGTGACTTTCGCTCCCGATTTGTCTTCTTTACTACTTCATAAATCTGCGCATAAGGAGACAATAATTTTAATAATGATGTAAATTCCCAGAATTCTCCTCACCTCTCCGGTCAGGTATGTGTGATGTCATGTGACCTCCCAGAATCCTCCTCACCTCTCCGGTCACGTCTGTGTGATGTCATGTGACCTCCCAGAATCCTCCTCACCTTTCCGGTCAGGTCTGTGTGATGTCATGTGACCTCCCAGAATCCTCCTCACCTCTCCGGTCAGGTCTGTGTTTTATTAATAGAGATGAAAGTGATGTCATGTGACCTCCCAGAATCCTCCTCACCTCTCCAGTCAGGTCTGTGTGATGTCATGTGACCTCCCAGAATCCTCCTCACCTCTCCGGTCAGGTCTGTGTTTTATTAATAGAGATGAGAGTGATGTCATGTGACCTCCCAGAATCCTCCTCACCTCTCCGGTCAGGTCTGTGTGATGTCGTGTGACCTCCCAGAATCCTCCTTACCTCTCTGGTCAGGTCTGTGTTTTATTAATAGAGAGGAGAGTGATGTCATGTGACCTCCCAGAATCCTCCTCACCTCTCCGGTCAGCAGGTAGATGATCTCCAGGGTGAGGTTTAGTATCTTCTTGGTCATGTGACCCGGCTTCCCATCCATGGTCCTGGATTTGGTTGCTGGTCACAGAGGACGTTCCTTCTGTGGATGAGGAATGAGCAGACAATAATCTGGGCTGTATTTGGATGGGAATAGTGTAGGGGGTACAATGGATGGATTTTATATATGGTCAGGTAAAAGGAATCCCCATACTGACTGCTTTGTAGTGATCTGACCTGGACAGAGTTGTGGTGGGATGTTCATCTTCTGTGGTCATGCATGGTCTGAGCTTTCTACTGCTTCAATAAGATATAGCTTTGCAGCGATTACAGATTTACTTCCCTTTAACTTCTATAAAGGAGTCACTACAGCTCTCTTAGCCCCATTGATGGACCCATGGAAGATGTCATGTGACTCTATATTCAGGAGTCGGTAGTCCAGGTACAGCCTGTGGTTATGGGACTACTTCTGTATCCCATGAATTGCCAGACAGCCCCAGAGTGAAAGAACCCAGACCTTGCTACATCCTTCTTCAACACATGGCCTTCTGCAACATCCGCTCATCAAACTTCATGGTCAGTCTCCTCACCCCCATCTCCTGACTATTGACCAAGAGTATCCTACAGTTTAGGTCACTAGCCCTGGTTTTATGATCATCTTCTCATCTCATTGCAGACCGCCCATGGAACAGCCATTGGCTCACCACCCATAATCCTCATAGTTCCTAAGAGTAAAGGACACATCCATAACCTGACCACTGGCGGCCTCATAAGCACAGCTAGGTATCCTAAGTGCTGTCAGGTGCAGAGTTCTGCCACAGAGTTTTCACCTGATGGTGCCTTTCATTTCTTCCATACCACACTGGTCCAGGAAGATGGACTTGCAGTATGCAGGAAGTCCTGGAGTGTCAAACTTTGTTCATTCATTAAATCAGGGAAAACAGTCATTCTGTGAGATTGCTTGACCCAATGAGGCTCCTCAGATGAAGCAAGACTCCCCTTCGGGACCCAAACATGACTCATGATGTGAAAAACCCAACAAGGGAGCCAGACTAGGGGTGAATGAGTCCATCCAAGGTGCTTTAATGATGTATAATTTGGTCACTTAGAGGTTAAACTTGATGGACCTGAGTCTTTTTTCAACCTCAACCACCAAGTAACTGTGAAAGACGTGTTTTGGGGTCCAATACAGTCCCCCTTGATCAGGAAATTGAATTATCAGGACGTAAGTGGTCCCTAGACATGCAGAGGTCATGTTTCATGTAGAAAGCTTCTTGGCTTAAGCCCCATATGGGGGTGTCAGAGGAGGCGTCTTACTTTTCAACTCTAGACTGTGTGGTTCTGAGCAGGTCCAGCGGGTTGTATGGCGTGTAGTTACAGCGTAGATTTTGTCATGGCAGATGGTGGGCGTGGCCAAAAGCAAAGGATGGTTCAATACACAAGGGTTACCTAGAATCTAACCATGTAAGCCGATCTGCCAGTCACCATACTCACAGCAGATGTTACTATGTCCGATCAGGGAAGATGGTGCCTGACACAATGAGTGAAAGCACACCAAAGGCACCAAGTAGTGAAGGTCCATGTGGCATTATGGACTCATAATATATGAGAACTTTATCGATCTGTGTCTTTTTTCAGCCTTATCTACTATATAACACATAAGACTACCATGCATTGTACCAGGTGGTATCTCCCCTGTTGGATTGGACACCATGCTCTATGAGTATGGTAACCATGGCACTTTGGCTCACAAAGCCAGGTTCTAGATCACCCTTGTGTATTAGACCAGCTCTAGTTTTCAGCTACACCCACAACCTTTAATGACACTAACTACAGTGTACTAAACAGGTCTAGACCAGTGGTTCCCAACTTCAGTCCTCAAGCACAACCAACAAGTCAACGTGGGTCTTATGCTTGCCCCACCCTGGGGGAACCCAAACATTGGTTTAGAAACAGCGATTTAAAGCACCTGTGCAGGGTGATGGAAATCCTTAAAACCTAACCTGTTGGGGGTACTTGAGGACATGGACCATTGGCCTAGACTGTTAGTGGACTAAAGAACTCTTGAAAAATTGGGTGACGTCAGCTGGGTGGATCTACTATAGACATGTCATAGACATGTCACACAGTTCTTTAAATCAGTGTTTTTCAACCTTTTTTGTGCAAAGGCACACTTTTTTCATGAAAAAAATCACGAGGCACACCACCATTAGAAAATGTTAAAAAAATTTACCTCTGTGCCTATATTGACTATATATAAAGTAATTCTCTTGAATAGGAATCAAACACAAAGAAATTATTTTATAATTACTTTATTATGAAATAATAAAGTATTTTATAATTGGACCCGGGGGCCGGACCAAGAGTAGATGAATGATGTGTATGTGTCATCCATAGTAAGTATAGTAATATTCCCCCATAGTAAGCATAGTAATTAATCCCCCATATAGTAATTCATCCCCCATAGTAATTAATCCCCCATATAGTAATTCATCCCCCATAGTAATTCATCCTCCATATAGTAATTCATCCCCCATAGTAATTCATCCCCCATAGTAATTAATCCCCCATATAGTAATTCATCCCCCATAGTAATTCATCCCCCATAGTAATTAATCCCCCATATAGTAATTCATCCCCCATAGTAATTAATCCCCCATATAGTAATTCATCCCCCATATAGTAATTCATCCCCCATAGTAATTCATCCCCCATATAGTAATTCATCCCCCATAGTGTAATTCATCCCCCATAGTGTAATTCATCCCCCATAGTAATTCATCCCCCATAGTAATTCATCCCCCATATAGTAATTCATCCCCCATATAGTAATTCATCCTCCATATAGTAATTCATCCCCCATAGTAATTCATCCCCCATATAGTAATTCATCCCCCATAGCAATTCATCCCCCGTATAGTATTTCATCCCTCGTATAGTATTTCATCCCCCGTATAGTATTTCATCCCCCGTATAGTATTTCATCCCCCATATAGTATTTCATCCCCCATATAGTATTTCATCCCTCATATAGTATTTCATCCCCCATATAGTAATTCATCCCTCATATAGTATTTCATCCCTCATATAGTATTTCATCCCCCCATATAGTATTTCATCCCTCATATAGTATTTCATCCCCCCATATAGTATTTCATCCCTCATATAGTATTTCATCCCTCATATAGTAATTCATCCCTCATATAGTATTTCATCCCCCCATATAGTAATTCATCCCTCATATAGTATTTCATCCCCCCATATAGTATTTCATCCCCCCATATAGTATTTCATCCCTCATATAGTAATTCATCCCTCATATAGTATTTCATCCCCCCATATAGTATTTCATCCCCCCATATAGTATTTCATCCCCCCATATAGTATTTCATCCCTCATATAGTAATTCATCCCTCATATAGTATTTCATCCCTCATATAGTATTTCATCCCTCATATAGTATTTCATCCCCCATATAGTATTTCATCCCCCCATATAGTATTTCATCCCCTCATATAGTATTTCATCCCTCATATAGTATTTCATCCCCCCATATAGTATTTCATCCCTCATACAGTAATTCATCCCTCATATAGTAATTCATCCCCCATATAGTATTTCATCCCTCATATAGTATTTCATCCCCCCATATAGTATTTCATCCCTCATATAGTAATTCATCCCCCCATATAGTATTTCATCCCCCCATATAGTATTTCATCCCCCCATATAGTATTTCATCCCTCATATAGTAATTCATCCCTGATATAGTAATTCATCCCCCATATAGTATTTCATCCCCCCATATAGTATTTCATCCCTCATAAAGTAATTCATCCCTCATATAGTATTTCATCCCCCACAGTACTATTCCCCCCCCCCCCTTCTAGTAAGCCAAGTCCCCCGTGTCAATTCACTTACCTTTTGCGTTCCTCTCGCTGTCTTCCCGCGCCGTTCGGGTCTTCAGGGCGGACTGTGAGAGGAGCCTAGCTCCCCTCCCCTCACGTTCGGCACGCTGCCCCGCCTACACACATCCTGACAGCCACATCCGCAAGCCGGATTAAAAGGTCCGCGCGGACTTTTGGGGCTGCCAACCGAGAGGAGGCAGGGGAGCGGCCGACCGAGAGGAGGGAGGGGAGCAGGCGCCCGGCACACAGAAGAGCCGCATTAGACTGGGTAAAGAGCCGCATGTGGCTCGCGAGCCGCGGCTTGCCGACCACTGAATCATTAGATTCTAATGATTGGTCTATTTGTGAGCCGAAGCCACATGTTACAGATGAAATTGGAATTTTTCCCACGGCACACCAGACAATATCTCACGGCACACTAGTGTGCCGCGGCACAGTGGTTGAAAAACGCTGCTTTAAATGATGAATAAATAGGAATCTATATCAGAAAGTAACCGGAAACTTTATAGTACAGAAACTATAGTAAACAAGAACGCTCCTCCAACCAGAGAGCTTCTCTCTTTTCTACGGACGTTGGTGAAACTATTACCCAACAGATAGGCTGAATACAAAGCCTGACCTTTAGAGATCCTCAAAGTATAGAGAGAGAAAGAGACCTCATCTTTCAGAGATACACGGTCAAGTAATATCACAATCTTCAACATGGACCTTCCAGACCTTCTCAGCACCCATCAGTGGTTAAAAAGTAGGACTGGAAGAATCTTGGCTGGCCGGGTCCTCAGCTCCCTTCAGTGTTTGGAAAGTAAGACCAGACCATTCTGGGTTGGCCAAGACCTCTGTGATCGGACCTTCTCAGCAGTCATCAGTGGTTGGAAAAAAGACCAGACCATTCTGGGTTGGCAAAGACCTATGTGATCGGAGCTTCTCAGTGCTCTTGAGTTTTTTAAAGAAAGACCAGACTATGCTGGGCTGACAAGGACCAGATCAGACCTTCTGAGTGCCCTTCAGTGGTTGGAAAGTAAGATCAGAATATTCTGGTCTGGTTGAGTCCGCTGTGATTGGACCTTCTCAGCCCCCATCAGTGGTTGGAAAAAAAGACCGGACAATTCTAGACTGGCCAGGTTTCTTGTTATTGGACCTACTCAGCCCCCATCAGTGGTTGGAAAGTAAGACCGGACTATTCTAGGCTGGCCAGGTCCTCTGTGCTCGGACCTCCTCAGTCTCCATCAGTGGTTGGAGACTATTCTAGGCTGGTCAGGTCTTCTGTGATCGGACCTTCTCAGCCCCCATCAGTTTTTGGAAAGTAAGACCGGACTATTCTAGGCTGGGCAGGTCCTCTGTGATCGAACCTTCTCAGCCTCCAACAGTGGTTGGAAAGTAAGACTGGACTATTCTAGGCTGGCCAGGTCCTCTGTGCTCGGACCTTCTCAGCCTCCATCAGTGGTTGGAAAGTAAAACCGGACTATTCTAGGCTGGCCAGGTCCTCTGTGATCGGACCTTCGCAGTGCCCCCATTTAGGGGTTGGAACATAAATCTGGACAATTCTGAGTTGCCCGAGTTGTTTGTGATCTGACCCACCAACACATCCTCTGGCGTGATAGTGACATGGCCATGTTAGAGCCAGACATCTTTCTACATAGACTGATGTACGTCTCTGAGGTCGGAGAACGTAGACAGGACGTGTCCAACCAGACAGAAGATATATTTGTGTCTGTTTTCAGTCGTATATAACGGGACACCTATGTGCATAAGAAGACATTGCTACATTGTAGAGGGGTGTAGAGTCATCTGTCGGTGATAGGAGGATATATTACGGGAAAGGGAAAATCAGATCTTATTACCTCCTCTGCTGCCACTTCCACCAATGTCTCCTCTCTACTTCCTCCCGACTCACCTCTCACCCGAACGTCCTATTTATACCTGACATCACTTCCTGTCTGTTCCTTACCCCACTTCTGCTCTCCCCCTGGTGGTCAGTGTGGTCCTCTTGGTGACCGTCCTCTGCACTGACTTAATATCGTAGTCCCCCATCCAGAACCAAACCCTTTGGTGTCTGCACTTTGGGGTTCCTCCTTTCTTCTCTGGTGTCCTACATTTTGGTCTGATGTGTAGACGTCTATAGAAGCAACTTAGTAGAAAATGTAGCTACACAAAGAGTTTTCCTACACCAAACCTTCACCCAGACTCCAGAATATTGCTTGCCTAGACTGACAATCTAGAAAAGGAAAAGTAGTGGTGTGTATATACTGTATACTGCTATAATGTATGCGCCTTTGGAATTTGGGAGGACTGTCGGCCACCTCAATTGTTTACCTTCTCTCGGTGGAGAGTTTCTCCGGTGTTGGCTGATAAATATTGGCAAATATTGTTGTACTCCGAATTCCTCTAGTCTACATAGCCACCATTCTTTTCCATGTGTGTGGCCGGGCCATTTCTAGACATGAGATACCTCAGGATGTTGGATCCTCAGAGATGAGGATCTTGGAAATTACAGGATACAGGCCTCACAGTGGGACTATAGTGCAGCACTTGGGTGTAGGTCTTACAGGTAGGACACATAATACTAATAAGAGACACTTACTGCACTGGGCTCACAATGTTACTGGGCTACAGGAGTATCTTAGCAGCAGTAGGCTTCTGAGCTTACAAGAACACAGAGGTAACAATATGTATGAGGAGCACATGGGGTCCCAGAGAATGCAGGGACACAGGATACTTACTGGGGAGAACCCAGCCTGCCTCCATATACAGCAATGGCGAGGGCCCCTGGAAGGGTGGAGGTGCAGAGTCTAAGGAACCTCCTGGTCCTCCCCTGACCTCCTGACAGTGGAGATGGGTTGTGCTGCAGACAGTTCCCAGGTTGGGGTTCTCAGATTCACCTGAGCTCCTGAAGGTGGAGATGGGTTGTGCTGCAGATGATTCCCAGGTTGGGGTTCTCAGACTCACCTGAGCTCCTGAAGGTGGAGATGGGTTGTGCTGCAGACACTTCCCAGGTTGGGGTTCTCAGACTCACCTGAACTCCTGAAGGTGGAGATGGGTGGTGCTGCAGACAGTTCCCAGGTTGGGTTTCTCAGATTCTTGGGGTTCTCAGATTCACCTTAGCTCCTGAAGGTGGAGATGGGTTGTGCTGCAGACAATTCCCAGGTTGGGGTTCTCTGACTCACCTGAGCTCCTGAAGGTGGAGACGGGTTGTGCTGCAGACAATTCCCAGGTTAGGGTTCTCAGACTCACCTGAGCTCCTGAAGGTGGAAACGGGTTCTGCTGTAGACGATTTCCAAGTTGGGGTTCTTAGACTCACCTGAGCTCCTGAAGGTGGAGATGGGTTGTGCTGCAGACAATTCCCAGGTTGGGGTTCTCAGAATCACCTTAGCAGGCAGATACTGGGAACGAAGCACTGATCAGCAGATAAAAATCCCTTGCAGTGTGGAGGTGCAGAGATTACAGGACAGTAGGGAGCCAAAGTTGTCAGGTGTGCATGGAGACAGACACTGAGAACAGGAGCACGGAGTCACAAAGGACAAGCAGGAGTGAATGCAGAGACAAATAAGAATCTCTAGGAGAGGGTGAAGGTCAGCGGGGACACTAAACAGGAAACAGGCTTGAAATACACTGGAGACACAGGAGATGATAATGAATAGCAGACGGGAATTTACAAGAGATCTCAGAGGTGCTGGAAGGCAGAAAGTCGGCAAAAAGTACACAGGGAAAACAAGAACACTGGAATGCTCAAAGGACATACCGGGTGCAAGGACACAAGCAGAGCAAGCAGAAACAAAGTAAATAGGAACCTGCTGGGGCACTGAGATCCTAGTGGAAGACACTGGAGGCACTGAGATCCGACTGG
Source organism: Staurois parvus (assembly GCF_062004578.1). Taxonomy (NCBI): domain Eukaryota; kingdom Metazoa; phylum Chordata; class Amphibia; order Anura; family Ranidae; genus Staurois; species Staurois parvus. The sequence goes on along the minus strand of NW_028318176.1, from coordinate 1,952,140 downwards.
AAGACTGAGATCCTACTGTAATACACTGGGGGTACAGAGATCCTACTGGAAGACACTGGGGGTACTGAGATCCTACTGGAAGACACTGGGGGCACTGAGATCCTACTGAAAGACACTGGGGGCACTGAAATCCTACTGGAAGACACTGGGGGTACTGAGATCCCCCTGGAAGACACTGGGGGCACTGAAATCCTACTGAAAGACACTGGGGGCAATGAGATCCTACTGGAAGAAACTGGGGGCACTGAGATTCAACTGGAAGACACTGGGGTACAGATGTCACACTGGAAGACACTGAGATACTACTGGAAGACACTGGGGGCACGGAAACCTACTGGAAGACACTGAGATCCTACTGGAAGACACTGGGGAACTGAGATCCTACTGGAAGACACTGAGATCTTACTGGAAGCCACTGGGGGCACTGAGATCCTACTGGTAGACATTGGGGCACTGAGATCCTGCTGGGGTACAGAGATCCTACGGGAAGACACTGGGGGTACTGAGATCCTACTGGAAGACACTGGGGGAACTGAGATCCTACTAGAAGACACTGGGGTACAGAGGTCACACTGGAAGACACTTGGGCACTGAGATCCTACTGGTAGACACGGGGGGCACCGAAATCCAGTGGAAGACACTGGGTGTGCTAAGATCCTACTGAAAGACACTGAGATCCTTCTGGAAGACAGTGGGGGCACTGAGATCCTACTGGAAGACACTGATACCCTACTGGAAAACACTGGGGGCACTGAGATTCTACTGGAAGACACTGGGGGCGCTGAGATCCTACTGGAAGACACTGGGGGCGCTGAGATCCTACTAGAAGACACTGGGTGCTGAGATCCTATTGGAAGACACTGGGAGCACTGAGATCCTACTGGAAGACATTGGGGGCACTGAGATCCTACTGGAAGACACTGGGGGCGCTGAGATTCTACTGGTAGACACTGAGATCCTACTGAAAGACACTGGGGACGCTGAGATCATACTGGAAGACACTGGGGGAGCTGAGATCCTACTGGAAGACACTGGGGGAGCTGAGATCCTACTGGTAGAAACTGAGATCCTACTGGAAGACACTGGGGGTACAGAGATCCTACTGGAAGACACTGGGGGCACTGAGATCCTGCTGGAAGACACTGGTGGGTACAGAGATCCTATTGGAAGACACTGGGGCACTGAGATCCTACTGGAAGACACTGGGGACAGGAAGATCCAATGGAAGACACTGAGATCCTACTGGAAGAGACTGGGGGCACTGAGATCCTACTGGAAGACACTGGGGGCACTGAGATCCTACTGATAGACAGTGGGGGCACTTAGATTCTACTGGAAGACACTGGTGGGTACAGAGATCCTATTGGAAGACACTGGGGCACTGAGATCCTACTGGAAGACAATGGGGGTACAGAGATCCCCATGGAAGACACTGGGGGCACTGAAATCCTACTGAAAGACACGGGGTACTGAGATCCTACTGGAAGACACTGGGGGTACAGAGATCCTATTGGAAGACACTGGGGCACTGAGATCCTACTGGAAGACAATGGGGTACAGAGATCCCCCTGGAAGACACTGAGGGAACTGAAATCCTACTGAAAGACACGGGGTACTGAGATCCTACTGGAAGACACTGGGGGTACAGAGATCCTATTGGAAGACACTGGGGCACTGAGATCCTACTGGAAGACAATGGGGTACAGAGATCCCCCTGGAAGACACTGGGGGAACTGAAATCCTACTGAAAGACACGGGGTACTGAGATCCTACTGGAAGACACCGGGGGCATTGAGATCCTACTGGTAGACACGGAGATCCTACTGGAAGACACTGGGGGCGCTGAGATCCTACTGGAAGACACTGGGGGCGCTGAGATCCTACTGGTAGACACTGAGATCCTACTGGAAGACGCTGGGGGTACAGAGATCCTACTGGAAGACACTGGGGGCACTGAGATCCTATTGGAAGACACTGAGGTACAGAGATCACACTGAAAGACACTTTGGAACTGAGATCCTACTGGAAGACACTGGGGGCACTGAGATCCTACTGGAAGACACTGGGGGCACTGAGATCGTACTGGAAGACAATGGGGACACGGAGATCCTTCTGGTAGACACTGGGGCACTGAGATCCTACTGGAGTACAGAGATCCTACTGGAAGACACTGGGGGCACTAAAATCTTACTGGAAGACACTGGGGGCACTGAGATCCTACAGGAAGAGACTGGGGTACTGCGATCCTACTGGAAGACACTGGGGGTACAGAGATCCTACTGGAAGACACTGGGGGAACTGAGATCCTATTGGAAGACACTAGGGTACAGAGGTCACACTGGAAGACACTTGGGCACTGAGATCCTACTGGAAGACACTGGGGGCACCGAGATCCAGTGGAAGACACTGGGGTCGCTAAGATCCTACTGAAAGACACTGAGATCCTACTGGAAGATACTGGGGGCACTGAGATCCTACTGGAAGACACTGATATCCTACTCGAAAACACTGGGGGCACTGAGATTCTACTGGAAGACACTGGGGGCGCTGAGATCCTACTGGTAGACACTGAGATTCTACTGGAAGACACTGGGGGTACAGAGATCCTACTGGAAGACACTGGGGGCATTGAGAACCTACTAGAGGACACTGGGGGCACTGAGATCCTACTGGAAGATACTGGGGTACAGAGGTCACACTGGAAGATACTGGGGCCACCGAGATCCAATGGAAGACACTGGGGGCACCGAGATCCAATGGAAAACACTGAGATCCTACTGGAAGACACTGGGGGCACTGAGATCCTACTGGAAGACACTGGGGTTCAGAGGTCGTACTGGAAAACACTGAGATCCTACTGGAAGACACTGGGGCACTGAGATCCTACTGGTAGACACTGGGGCACTGAGATCCTACTGGAGTACAGAGATCCTACTAGAAGACACTGGGGGGGGGGGCACTAAGATTCTACTGGAAGACACCGGGGGCACTGAGATCCTACTGAAAGACACTGGGGCACTTTGATCCTACTGGAAGACACTGGGGGTACAGAGATCCTACTGGAAGACACTGGGGGAACTGAGATCCTACTGGAAGACACTGGGGTAGAGAGGTCACACTGGAAGACACTTGGGCACTGAGAACCTACTGGAAGACACTGGGGGCACGGAGATCCAGTGGAAGACACTGGGGGCACTAAGATCCCACTGAAAGACACTGAGATCCTACTGGAAGACACTGGGGGCACTGAGATCCTACTGGAAGACACTGATATCCTACTCGAAGACACTGGGGGCACTGAGATTCTACTGGAAGACACTGGGGGCACTGAGATCCTACTGGAAGAAACTGAGATCCTCCTGGAAGACACTGGGGGCACCGAGATCCTACTGGAGGACACTGGGAGTACAGAGATACTACTGGAAGACACTGGGGGCACTGAGATTCTACTGGAAGACACTGGGCGTACAGAGAACCTACTGGAAAACACTGGGGGAGCTGAGATCCTACTGGAAGACACTGGGGGAACTGAGATCCTACTGGAAGACACTGGGGTACAAAGGCCACACTGGAAGACACTGAGAGCACCGAGATCCAATGGAAGACATAGAGATCAAATGGAAGACACTGGGGGCACTGAGATCCTGCTGGAAGACACTGAGATCCTACTGGAAGACACTGAGATCCTACTGGAAGACACTGGGGGTACAGAGATTCTGCTGGAAAACACTGAGATCCTACTGGAAGACACTGGGGTATAGAGATCCTACTGGAAGACACTGGGGGCACTGAGATCCTACTGGAAGACACTGGGGGAACTGAGATCCTACTGGAAGACACTGGGCATACAGAGATCCTACTGGAAGACACTGGGCGTACAGAGATCCTACTGGAAGACACAGGGGGCACAGAGATCCTACTGGAAGACACTGGGGGTATGGAGATCCTACTGGAAGACACTGGGCACTGAGATCCTACTGGAGAACACTGGGCATACAGAGATCCTACTGGAGAACACTGGGCATACAGAGATCCTACTGGAAGACACTAATATCCTACTGGAAGACACTGGGGGCACTGAGATCCTACTGGTAGACACTGATATCCTACTCAAAGACACTGGGGGCGCTGAGATCCTACTGGAAGACACTGGGGGCACTGGGATCCTACTGGTGGACACTGAGATCCTACTGGTAGACACTGAGATCCTACTGGAAGGCCCTGGGGGTACAGAGATCCTACTGGAAGACAATGGGGGCATTGAGATCCTACTAGAGGACACTGGGGGCACTGAGATCCTAATGGAAGATACTGGGGTACAGAGGTCACACTGGAAGATACTGGGGCCACCGAGATCCAATGGAAGACACTGGGGGCACCGAGATCCAATGGAAGACACTGAGATCCTACTGGAAGACACTGGGGCACTGAGATCCTACTGGAAGACACTGGGGGCACTGAGATCCTACTGGAAGACATTGGGGTTCAGAGGTCGTACTGGAAGAAACTGAGATCCTACTGGAAGACACTGGGGGCACAGAGATCCTACTGGTAGACACTAGGGCACTGAGATCCTACTGGAGTACAGAGATCCTACTGGAAGACACGGGGGGGGCACTAAGATCCTACTGGAAGACACTGGGGGCACTGAGATCCTACTGGAAGACACTGGGGGTACAGAGATCCTACTGGAAGACACTGGGGGTACAGAGATCCTACTGGAGGACTCTGGGGGTACAGAGATCCTACTGGAGGACTCTGGGGGCACTGAGATCCTACTGGAAGACACTGATATCCTACTGGAAGACACTGGGGGCACTGAGATCCTACTGGAAGACACTGATATCCTACTGGAAGACACTGGGGGCACTAAGATTCTACTGGAAGACACTGTGGGTTCTGTGATCCTACAGGAAGACACTGGGGGCGCTGAAATCTTACTGGTAGACACTGAGATTCTATTAGAAGACACTGGGGGTGCAGAGATCCTACTGGAAGACACTGGGGGCATTGAGATCCTACTGGAAAATACTGGGGTACAGAGGTCACACTGGAAGACACTGGGGCCACCGAGATCCAATGGAAGACACTGGGGGCACCAAGATCCAATGGAAGACACTGAGATCCCACTGGAAGACAGTGGGGGCACTGAGATCCTACTGGTAGACACTGATATACTACTCGAAGACACTGGGGGCGCTGAGATCCTACTGGAAGACACTGGGGGCACTGGGATCCTACTGGTAGACACTGAGATCCTACTGGTAGACACTGAGATCCTACTTGAAGGCCCTGGGGGTACAGAGATCCTACTGGAAGACAATGGGGGCATTGAGATCCTACTAGAGGACACTGGGGGCACTGAGATCCTAATGGAAGATACTGGGGTACAGAGGTCACACTGGAAGATACTGGGGCCACCGAGATCCAATGGAAGACACTGGGGGCACCGAGATCCAATGGAAGACACTGAGATCCTACTGGAAGACACTGGGGCACTGAGATCCTACTGGAAGACACTGGGGGCACTGAGATCCTACTGGAAGACATTGGGGTTCAGAGGTCATACTGGAAGAAACTGAGATCCTACTGGAAGACACTGGGGGCACAGAGATCCTACTGGTAGACACTAGGGCACTGAGATCCAACTGGAGTACAGAGATCCTACTGGAAAACACAGGGGGGGAACTAAGATCCTACTGGAAGACACTGGGGGCACTGAGATCCTACTGGAAGACACTGGGGGTACAGAGATCCTACTGGAAGACACTGGGGGCACTGAGATCCTACTGGAAGACACTGGGGTACAGAGGTCACACTGGAAGACACTTGGGCACTGAGATCCTACTGGATGACACTGGGGGCACGGAGATCCAGTGGGGGCACTAAGATCCCACTGAAAGACACTGAGATACTACTGGAAGACACTGGGGGCACTGAGATCCTACTGGAAGACACTGATATCCTACTGGAAGACACTGGGGGCACTAAGATTCTACTGGAAGACACTGTGGGTTCTGAGATCCTACTGGAAGACACTGGGGGAGCTGAAATCTTACTGGTAGACACTGAGATTCTATTAGAAGACACTGGGGGTACAGAGATCCTACTGGAAGACACTGTGGGCATTGGAGTCCTACTGGAAAATACTGGGGTACAGAGGTCACACTGGAAGACACTGGGGCCACCGAGATCCAATGGAAGACACTGGGGGCACCGAGATCCAATGGAAGACACTGGGGCACTGAGATCCTACTGGAAGACACTGGGGGCACAGAGATCCTACTGGTAGACACTAGGGCACTGAGATCCTACTGGAGTACAGAGATCCTACTGGAAGACACGGGGGGGGGCACTAAGATCCTACTGGAAGACACTGGGGGCACTGAGATCCTACTGGAAGACACTGGGGGTACAGAGATCCTACTGGAAGACACTGGGGGCACTGAGATCCTACTGGAAGACACTGGGGTAGAGGTCACACTGGAAGACACTTGGGCACTGAGATCCTACTGGATGACACTGGGGGCACGGAGATCCAGTGGGGGCACTAAGATCCCACTGAAAGACACTGAGATACTACTGGAAGACACTGGGGGCACTGAGATCCTACTGGAAGACACTGATATCCTACTGGAAGACACTTGGGGCACTAAGATTCTACTGGAAGACACTGTGGGTTCTGAGATCCTACTGGAAGACACTGGGGGCGCTGAAATCTTACTGGTAGACACTGAGATTCTATTAGAAGACACTGGGGGTACAGAGATCCTACTGGAAGACACTGGGGGCATTGAGATCCTACTGGAAAATACTGGGGTACAGAGGTCACACTGGAAGACACTGGGGCCACCGAGATCCAATGGAAGACACTGGGGGCATCGAGATCCAATGAAAGACACTGAGATCCCACTGGAGGACACTGGGGGTACAGAGATCCTACTGGAAGACACTGGGGGCACTGAGATCCTACTGGAAGACACTGGGGGCGCTGAAATCTTACTGGTAGACACTGAGATTCTATTAGAAGACACTGGGGGTACAGAGATCCTACTGGATGACACTGGGGGCACGGAGATCCAGTGGGGGCACTAAGATCCCACTGAAAGACACTGAGATACTACTGGAAGACACTGGAGGCACTGAGATCCTACTGGAAGACACTGATATCCTACTGGAAGAAACTGGGGGCACTAAGATTCTACTGGAAGACACTGTGGGTTCTGAGATCCTACTGGAAGACACTGGGGGAGCTGAAATCTTACTGGTAGACACTGAGATTCTATTAGAAGACACTGGGGGTACAGAGATCCTACTGGAAGACACTGGGGGCATTGGAGTCCTACTGGAAAATACTGGGGTACAGAGGTCACACTGGAAGACACTGGGGCCACCGAGATCCAATGGAAGACACTGGGGGCACCGAGATCCAATGGAAGACACTGAGATCCTACTGGAAGACACTGGGGCACTGAGATCCTACTGGAAGACACTGGGGGCACTGAGATCCTACTGGAAGACATTGGGGTTCAGAGGTCGTACTGGAAGAAATTGAGATCCTACTGGAAGACACTGGGGGCACAGAGATCCTACTGGTAGACACTAGGGCACTGAGATCCTACTGGAGTACAGAGATCCTACTGGAAGACACGGGGGGGGCACTAAGATCCTACTGGAAGACACTGGGGGCACTGAGATCCTACTGGAAGACACTGGGGGTACAGAGATCCTACTGGAAGACACTGGGGGCACTGAGATCCTACTGGAAGACACTGGGGTACAGAGGTCACACTGGAAGACACTTGGGCACTGAGATCCTACTGGATGACACTGGGGGCACGGAGATCCAGTGGGGGCACTAAGATCCCACTGAAAGACACTGAGATACTACTGGAAGACACTGGGGGCACTGAGATCCTACTGGAAGACACTGATATCCTACTGGAAGACACTGGGGGCACTAAGATTCTACTGGAAGACACTGTGGGTTCTGAGATCCTACTGGAAGACACTGGGGGCGCTGAAATCTTACTGGTAGACACTGAGATTCTATTAGAAGACACTGGGGGTACAGAGATCCTACTGGAAGACACTGGGGGCATTGAGATCCTACTGGAAAATACTGGGGTACAGAGGTCACACTGGAAGACACTGGGGCCACCGAGATCCAATGGAAGACACTGGGGGCATCGAGATCCAATGAAAGACACTGAGATCCCACTGGAGGACACTGGGGGTACAGAGATTCTACTGGAAGACACTGGGGGCACTGAGATCCTACTGGAAGACACGGGGGGTACAGAGATCCTACTGGAAGACACTGGGCGTACAGAGATTCTACTGGAAGACACTGGGGGCACTGAGGTCCTACTGGAAGACACTGGGGGCACTGAGATCCTACTGGAAGACACTAGGGGCGCTGAGATCCTACTGGAAGACACTGAGATCCTACTGGAAGACACTGGGGGAACCGAGATCCTACTGGAGGACACTGGGGGTACAGAGATTCTATTGGAAGACACTGGGGACACTGAGATCCTACTGGAAAACACTGGGGGTACAGAGATCCTACTGGAAGACACTGGGCATACAGAGATCCTACTGGAAGACACTGGGGGCACTGAGATCCTACTGGAAAACACTGGGGGTACAGAGATCCTATTGGAAGACACTGGGCATACAGAGATCCTACTGGAAAATACTGGGGGCGCTGAGATCCTACTGGAAGACACTGGTGGCACTGAGATCCTGCTGGAAGACACTGAGATCCTACTGGAAGACACTGGGGGCACTGAGATCCTACTGGAAGACACTGAGATCTTGCTGGAAGACACTGAGATCCTACAGGAAGACACTGAGATCCTACTGGAAGACACGGGGGGTACAGAGATTCTGCTGGAAAACACTGAGATCCTACTGGAAGACACTGGGGTACAGAGATCATACTGGAAGACACTGGCATACAGAGATCCTACTGGAAGACACTGGGGGCACTGAGATCCTACTGGAAGACACTGGGCATACAGAGATCCTACTGGAAGACACTGGGGGCACTGAGATCCTACTGGAAGACACTGATATCCTACTGGAAGACACTGGGGGCACTAAGATTCTACTGGAAGACACTGTGGGTTCTGAGATCCTACTGGAAGACACTGGGGGCGCTGAAATCTTACTGGTAGACACTGAGATTCTATTAGAAGACACTGGGGGTACAGAGATCCTACTGGAAGACACTGGGGGCATTGAGATCCTACTGGAAAATACTGGGGTACAGAGGTCACACTGGAAGACACTGGGGCCACCGAGATCCAATGGAAGACACTGGGGGCATCGAGATCCAATGAAAGACACTGAGATCCCACTGGAGGACACTGGGGGTACAGAGATTCTACTGGAAGACACTGGGGGCACTGAGATCCTACTGGAAGACACGGGGGGTACAGAGATCCTACTGGAAGACACTGGGCGTACAGAGATTCTACTGGAAGACACTGGGGGCACTGAGGTCCTACTGGAAGACACTGGGGGCACTGAGATCCTACTGGAAGACACTAGGGCTGCTGAGATCCTACTGGAAGACACTGAGATCCTACTGGAAGACACTGGGGGAACCGAGATCCTACTGGAGGACACTGGGGGTACAGAGATTCTATTGGAAGACACTGGGGACACTGAGATCCTACTGGAAAACACTGGGGGTACAGAGATCCTACTGGAAGACACTGGGCATACAGAGATCCTACTGGAAGACACTGGGGGCACTGAGATCCTACTGGAAAACACTGGGGGTACAGAGATCCTATTGGAAGACACTGGGCATACAGAGATCCTACTGGAAAATACTGGGGGCGCTGAGATCCTACTGGAAGACACTGGTGGCACTGAGATCCTGCTGGAAGACACTGAGATCCTACTGGAAGACACTGGGGGCACTGAGATCCTACTGGAAGACACTGAGATCTTGCTGGAAGACACTGAGATCCTACAGGAAGACACTGAGATCCTACTGGAAGACACGGGGGGTACAGAGATTCTGCTGGAAAACACTGAGATCCTACTGGAAGACACTGGGGTACAGAGATCATACTGGAAGACACTGGCATACAGAGATCCTACTGGAAGACACTGGGGGCACTGAGATCCTACTGGAAGACACTGGGCATACAGAGATCCTACTGGAAGACACTGGGGGCACTGAGATCCTACTGGAAGACACTGGGGGCACTGAGATGCTACTGGAAGACACTGGGGTTACTGAGATCCTACTGGAAGACACTGGGCACTGAGATCCTACTGGAGAACACTGGGCATACAGAGATCCTACTGGAAGACACTAATATCCTACTGGAAGACACTGGGGGCACTGAGATTCTACTGGAAGACACTGGGGGCGCTGAGATCCTACTGGAAGACACTGGGGGCACTGAGATCCTACTGGTAGACACTGAGATCCTACTGGAAGACACTGGGGGTACAGAGATCCTACTGAAAGACACTGTAGGCATTGAGATCCTACTGGAAGACACTGGGGGCACTGAGATCCTACTGAAAGACACTGGGGGCACTGAAATCCTACTGGAAGACACTGGGGGTACTGAGATCCCCCTGGAAGACACTGGGGGCACTGAAATCCTACTGAAAGACACTGGGGGCAATGAGATCCTACTGGAAGAAACTGGGGGCACTGAGATTCAACTGGAAGACACTGGGGTACAGATGTCACACTGGAAGACACTGAGATACTACTGGAAGAAACTGGGGGCACGGAATCCTACTGGAAGACACTGAGATCCTACTGGAAGACACTGGGGAACTGAGATCCTACTGGAAGACACTGAGATCTTACTGGAAGCCACTGGGGGCACTGAGATCCTACTGGTAGACATTGGGGCACTGAGATCCTGCTGGGGTACAGAGATCCTACGGGAAGACACTGGGGGTACTGAGATCCTACTGGAAGACACTGGGGGAACTGAGATCCTACTAGAAGACACTGGGGTACAGAGGTCACACTGGAAGACACTTGGGCACTGAGATCCTACTGGTAGACACGGGGGGCACCGAAATCCAGTGGAAGACACTGGGTGTGCTAAGATCCTACTGAAAGACACTGAGATCCTTCTGGAAGACAGTGGGGGCACTGAGATCCTACTGGAAGACACTGATACCCTACTGGAAAACACTGGGGGCACTGAGATTCTACTGGAAGACACTGGGGGCGCTGAGATCCTACTGGAAGACACTGGGGGCGCTGAGATCCTACTAGAAGACACTGGGTGCTGAGATCCTATTGGAAGACACTGGGAGCACTGAGATCCTACTGGAAGACACTGGGGGCACTGAGATCCTACTGGAAGACACTGGGGGCGCTGAGATTCTACTGGTAGACACTGAGATCCTACTGAAAGACACTGGGGATGCTGAGATCGTACTGGAAGACACTGGGGGAGCTGAGATCCTACTGGAAGACACTGGGGGAGCTGAGATCCTACTGGTAGAAACTGAGATCCTACTGGAAGACACTGGGGGTACAGAGATCCTACTGGAAGACACTGGGGGCACTGAGATCCTGCTGGAAGACACTGGTGGGTACAGAGATCCTATTGGAAGACACTGGGGCACTGAGATCCTACTGGAAGACACTGGGGACAGGAAGATCCAATGGAAGACACTGAGATCCTACTGGAAGAGACTGGGGGCACTGAGATCCTACTGGAAGACACTGGGGGCACTGAGATCCTACTGATAGACAGTGGGGGCACTTAGATTCTACTGGAAGACACTGGTGGGTACAGAGGTCCTATTGGAAGACACTGGGGCACTGAGATCCTACTGGAAGACAATGGGGGTACAGAGATCCCCATGGAAGACACTGGGGGCACTGAAATCCTACTGAAAGACACGGGGTACTGAGATCCTACTGGAAGACACTGGGGGTACAGAGATCCTATTGGAAGACACTGGGGCACTGAGATCCTACTGGAAGACAATGGGGTACAGAGATCCCCCTGGAAGACACTGGGGGAACTGAAATCCTACTGAAAGACACGGGGTACTGAGATCCTACTGGAAGACACTGGGGGTACAGAGATCCTATTGGAAGACACTGGGGCACTGAGATCCTACTGGAAGACAATGGGGTACAGAGATCCCCCTGGAAGACACTGGGGGAACTGAAATCCTACTGAAAGACACGGGGTACTGAGATCCTACTGGAAGACACCGGGGGCATTGAGATCCTACTGGTAGACACTGAGATCCTACTGGAAGACACTGGGGGCGCTGAGATCCTACTGGAAGACACTGGGGGCGCTGAGATCCTACTGGTAGACACCGAGATCCTACTGGAAGACGCTGGGGGTACAGAGATCCTACTGGAAGACACTGGGGGCACTGAGATCCTATTGGAAGACACTGAGGTACAGAGATCACACTGAAAGACACTTTGGAACTGAGATCCTACTGGAAGACACTGGGGGCACTGAGATCCTACTGGAAGACACTGGGGGCACTGAGATCGTACTGGAAGACAATGGGGACACGGAGATCCTTCTGGTAGACACTGGGGCACTGAGATCCTACTGGAGTACAGAGATCCTACTGGAAGACACTGGGGGCACTAAAATCTTACTGGAAGACACTGGGGGCACTGAGATCCTACAGGAAGAGACTGGGGTACTGCGATCCTACTGGAAGACACTGGGGGTACAGAGATCCTACTGGAAGACACTGGGGGAACTGAGATCCTATTGGAAGACACTAGGGTACAGAGGTCACACTGGAAGACACTTGGGCACTGAGATCCTACTGGAAGACACTGGGGGCACCGAGATCCAGTGGAAGACACTGGGGTCGCTAAGATCCTACTGAAAGACACTGAGATCCTACTGGAAGATACTGGGGGCACTGAGATCCTACTGGAAGACACTGATATCCTACTCGAAAACACTGGGGGCACTGAGATTCTACTGGAAGACACTGGGGGCGCTGAGATCCTACTGGTAGACACTGAGATCCTACTGGAAGACACTGGGGGTACAGAGATCCTACTGGAAGACACTGGGGGCATTGAGAACCTACTAGAGGACACTGGGGGCACTGAGATCCTACTGGAAGATACTGGGGTACAGAGGTCACACTGGAAGATACTGGGGCCACCGAGATCCAATGGAAGACACTGGGGGCACCGAGATCCAATGGAAAACACTGAGATCCTACTGGAAGACACTGGGGGCACTGAGATCCTACTGGAAGACACTGGGGTTCAGAGGTCGTACTGGAAAACACTGAGATCCTACTGGAAGACACTGGGGCACTGAGATCCTACTGGTAGACACTGGGGCACTGAGATCCTACTGGAGTACAGAGATCCTACTAGAAGACACTGGGGGGGGGGGGCACTAAGATTCTACTGGAAGACACCGGGGGCACTGAGATCCTACTGAAAGACACTGGGGCACTTTGATCCTACTGGAAGACACTGGGGGTACAGAGATCCTACTGGAAGACACTGGGGGAACTGAGATCCTACTGGAAGACACTGGGGTAGAGAGGTCACACTGGAAGACACTTGGGCACTGAGAACCTACTGGAAGACACTGGGGGCACGGAGATCCAGTGGAAGACACTGGGGGCACTAAGATCCCACTGAAAGACACTGAGATCCTACTGGAAGACACTGGGGGCACTGAGATCCTACTGGAAGACACTGATATCCTACTCGAAGACACTGGGGGCACTGAGATTCTACTGGAAGACACTGGGGGCGCTGAGATCCTACTGGAAGAAACTGAGATCCTCCTGGAAGACACTGGGGGCACCGAGATCCTACTGGAGGACACTGGGAGTACAGAGATACTACTGGAAGACACTGGGGGCACTGAGATTCTACTGGAAGACACTGGGCGTACAGAGAACCTACTGGAAAACACTGGGGGCGCTGAGATCCTACGGGAAGACACTGGGGGAACTGAGATCCTACTGGAAGACACTGGGGTACAAAGGCCACACTGGAAGACACTGAGAGCACCGAGATCCAATGGAAGACATAGAGATCAAATGGAAGACACTGGGGGCACTGAGATCCTGCTGGAAGACACTGAGATCCTACTGGAAGACACTGAGATCCTACTGGAAGACACTGGGGGTACAGAGATTCTGCTGGAAAACACTGAGATCCTACTGGAAGACACTGGGGTATAGAGATCCTACTGGAAGACACTGGGGGCACTGAGATCCTACTGGAAGACACTGGGGGAACTGAGATCCTACTGGAAGACACTGGGCATACAGAGATCCTACTGGAAGACACTGGGCGTACAGAGATCCTACTGGAAGACACTGGGGGCACAGAGATCCTACTGGAAGACACTGGGGGTATGGAGATCCTACTGGAAGACACTGGGCACTGAGATCCTACTGGAGAACACTGGGCATACAGAGATCCTACTGGAGAACACTGGGCATACAGAGATCCTACTGGAAGACACTAATATCCTACTGGAAGACACTGGGGGCACTGAGATCCTACTGGTAGACACTGATATCCTACTCGAAGACACTGGGGGCGCTGAGATCCTACTGGAAGACACTGGGGGCACTGGGATCCTACTGGTGGACACTGAGATCCTACTGGTAGACACTGAGATCCTACTGGAAGGCCCTGGGGGTACAGAGATCCTACTGGAAGACAATGGGGGCATTGAGATCCTACTAGAGGACACTGGGGGCACTGAGATCCTAATGGAAGATACTGGGGTACAAAGGTCACACTGGAAGATACTGGGGCCACCGAGATCCAATGGAAGACACTGGGGGCACCGAGATCCAATGGAAGACACTGAGATCCTACTGGAAGACACTGGGGCACTGAGATCCTACTGGAAGACACTGGGGGCACTGAGATCCTACTGGAAGACATTGGGGTTCAGAGGTCGTACTGGAAGAAACTGAGATCCTACTGGAAGACACTGGGGGCACAGAGATCCTACTGGTAGACACTAGGGCACTGAGATCCTACTGGAGTACAGAGATCCTACTGGAAGACACGGGGGGGGGGCACTAAGATCCTACTGGAAGACACTGGGGGCACTGAGATCCTACTGGAAGACACTGGGGGTACAGAGATCCTACTGGAAGACACTGGGGGTACAGAGATCCTACTGGAGGACTCTGGGGGTACAGAGATCCTACTGGAGGACTCTGGGGGCACTGAGATCCTACTGGAAGACACTGATATCCTACTGGAAGACACTGGGGGCACTGAGATCCTACTGGAAGACACTGATATCCTACTGGAAGACACTTGGGGCACTAAGATTCTACTGGAAGACACTGTGGGTTCTGAGATCCTACAGGAAGACACTGGGGGCGCTGAAATCTTACTGGTAGACACTGAGATTCTATTAGAAGACACTGGGTGTGCAGAGATCCTACTGGAAGACACTGGGGGCATTGAGATCCTACTGGAAAATACTGGGGTACAGAGGTCACACTGGAAGACACTGGGGCCACCGAGATCCAATGGAAGACACTGGGGGCACCAAGATCCAATGGAAGACACTGAGATCCCACTGGAAGACAGTGGGGGCACTGAGATCCTACTGGTAGACACTGATATACTACTCGAAGACACTGGGGGCGCTGAGATCCTACTGGAAGACACTGGGGGCACTGGGATCCTACTGGTAGACACTGAGATCCTACTGGTAGAAACTGAGATCCTACTTGAAGGCCCTGGGGGTACAGAGATCCTACTGGAAGACAATGGGGGCATTGAGATCCTACTAGAGGACACTGGGGGCACTGAGATCCTAATGGAAGATACTGGGGTACAGAGGTCACACTGGAAGATACTGGGGCCACCGAGATCCAATGGAAGACACTGGGGGCACCGAGATCCAATGGAAGACACTGAGATCCTACTGGAAGACACTGGGGCACTGAGATCCTACTGGAAGACACTGGGGGCACTGAGATCCTACTGGAAGACATTGGGGTTCAGAGGTCATACTGGAAGAAACTGAGATCCTACTGGAAGACACTGGGGGCACAGAGATCCTACTGGTAGACACTAGGGCACTGAGATCCAACTGGAGTACAGAGATCCTACTGGAAAACACAGGGGGGGAACTAAGATCCTACTGGAAGACACTGGGGGCACTGAGATCCTACTGGAAGACACTGGGGGTACAGAGATCCTACTGGAAGACACTGGGGGCACTGAGATCCTACTGGAAGACACTGGGGTACAGAGGTCACACTGGAAGACACTTGGGCACTGAGATCCTACTGGATGACACTGGGGGCACGGAGATCCAGTGGGGGCACTAAGATCCCACTGAAAGACACTGAGATACTACTGGAAGACACTGGGGGCACTGAGATCCTACTGGAAGACACTGATATCCTACTGGAAGACACTGGGGGCACTAAGATTCTACTGGAAGACACTGTGGGTTCTGAGATCCTACTGGAAGACACTGGGGGAGCTGAAATCTTACTGGTAGACACTGAGATTCTATTAGAAGACACTGGGGGTACAGAGATCCTACTGGAAGACACTGTGGGCATTGGAGTCCTACTGGAAAATACTGGGGTACAGAGGTCACACTGGAAGACACTGGGGCCACCGAGATCCAATGGAAGACACTGGGGGCACCGAGATCCAATGGAAGACACTGGGGCACTGAGATCCTACTGGAAGACACTGGGGGCACTGAGATCCTACTGGAAGACATTGGGGTTCAGAGGTCGTACTGGAAGAAACTGAGATCCTACTGGAAGACACTGGGGGCACAGAGATCCTACTGGTAGACACTAGGGCACTGAGATCCTACTGGAGTACAGAGATCCTACTGGAAGACACGGGGGGGGGGGCACTAAGATCCTACTGGAAGACACTGGGGGCACTGAGATCCTACTGGAAGACACTGGGGGTACAGAGATCCTACTGGAAGACACTGGGGGCACTGAGATCCTACTGGAAGACACTGGGGTAGAGGTCACACTGGAAGACACTTGGGCACTGAGATCCTACTGGATGACACTGGGGGCACGGAGATCCAGTGGGGGCACTAAGATCCCACTGAAAGACACTGAGATACTACTGGAAGACACTGGGGGCACTGAGATCCTACTGGAAGACACTGATATCCTACTGGAAGACACTGGGGGCACTAAGATTCTACTGGAAGACACTGTGGGTTCTGAGATCCTACTGGAAGACACTGGGGGCGCTGAAATCTTACTGGTAGACACTGAGATTCTATTAGAAGACACTGGGGGTACAGAGATCCTACTGGAAGACACTGGGGGCATTGAGATCCTACTGGAAAATACTGGGGTACAGAGGTCACACTGGAAGACACTGGGGCCACCGAGATCCAATGGAAGACACTGGGGGCATCGAGATCCAATGAAAGACACTGAGATCCCACTGGAGGACACTGGGGGTACACAGATCCTACTGGAAGACACTGGGGGCACTGAGATCCTACTGGAAGACACTGGGGGCGCTGAAATCTTACTGGTAGACACTGAGATTCTATTAGAAGACACTGGGGGTACAGAGATCCTACTGGAAGACACTGGGGGCATTGAGATCCTACTGGAAAATACTGGGGTACAGAGGTCACACTGGAAGACACTGGGGCCACCGAGATCCAATGGAAGACACTGGGGGCATCGAGATCCAATGAAAGACACTGAGATCCCACTAGAGGACACTGGGGGTACAGAGATCCTACTGGAAGACACTGGGGGCACTGAGATCCTACTGGAAGACACTGGGGTACAGAGGTCACACTGGAAGACACTTGGGCACTGAGATCCTACTGGATGACACTGGGGGCACGGAGATCCAGTGGGGGCACTAAGATCCCACTGAAAGACACTGAGATACTACTGGAAGACACTGGAGGCACTGAGATCCTACTGGAAGACACTGATATCCTACTGGAAGACACTGGGGGCACTAAGATTCTACTGGAAGACACTGTGGGTTCTGAGATCCTACTGGAAGACACTGGGGGAGCTGAAATCTTACTGGTAGACACTGAGATTCTATTAGAAGACACTGGGGGTACAGAGATCCTACTGGAAGACACTGGGGGCATTGGAGTCCTACTGGAAAATACTGGGGTACAGAGGTCACACTGGAAGACACTGGGGCCACCGAGATCCAATGGAAGACACTGGGGGCACCGAGATCCAATGGAAGACACTGAGATCCTACTGGAAGACACTGGGGCACTGAGATCCTACTGGAAGACATTGGGGTTCAGAGGTCGTACTGGAAGAAACTGAGATCCTACTGGAAGACACTGGGGGCACAGAGATCCTACTGGTAGACACTAGGGCACTGAGATCCTACTGGAGTACAGAGATCCTACTGGAAGACACGGGGGGGGGCACTAAGATCCTACTGGAAGACACTGGGGGCACTGAGATCCTACTGGAAGACACTGGGGGTACAGAGATCCTACTGGAAGACACTGGGGGCACTGAGATCCTACTGGAAGACACTGGGGTACAGAGGTCACACTGGAAGACACTTGGGCACTGAGATCCTACTGGATGACACTGGGGGCACGGAGATCCAGTGGGGGCACTAAGATCCCACTGAAAGACACTGAGATACTACTGGAAGACACTGGGGGCACTGAGATCCTACTGGAAGACACTTATATCCTACTGGAAGACACTGGGGGCACTAAGATTCTACTGGAAGACACTGTGGGTTCTGAGATCCTACTGGAAGACACTGGGGGCGCTGAAATCTTACTGGTAGACACTGAGATTCTATTAGAAGACACTGGGGGTACAGAGATCCTACTGGAAGACACTGGGGGCATTGAGATCCTACTGGAAAATACTGGGGTACAGAGGTCACACTGGAAGACACTGGGGCCACCGAGATCCAATGGAAGACACTGGGGGCATCGAGATCCAATGAAAGACACTGAGATCCCACTGGAGGACACTGGGGGTACAGAGATTCTACTGGAAGACACTGGGGGCACTGAGATCCTACTGGAAGACACGGGGGGTACAGAGATCCTACTGGAAGACACTGGGCGTACAGAGATTCTACTGGAAGACACTGGGGGCACTGAGGTCCTACTGGAAGACACTGGGGGCACTAAGATCCTACTGGAAGACACTAGGGGCTCTGAGATCCTACTGGAAGACACTGAGATCCTACTGGAAGACACTGGGGGAACCGAGATCCTACTGGAGGACACTGGGGGTACAGAGATTCTATTGGAAGACACTGGGGGCACTGAGAACCTACTGGAAAACACTGGGGGTACAGAGATCCTATTGGAAGACACTGGACATACAGAGATCCTACTGGAAAATACTGGGGGCGCTGAGATCCTACTGGAAGACACTGGTGGCACTGAGATTCTGCTGGAAGACACTGAGATCCTACTGGAAGACACTGGGGGCACTGAGATCCTACTGGAAGACACTGAGATCCTACTGGAAGACACTGGGGAACTGAGATCCTACTGGAAGACACTGAGATCTTACTGGAAGCCACTGGGGGCACTGAGATCCTACTGGTAGACATTGGGGCACTGAGATCCTGCTGGGGTACAGAGATCCTACGGGAAGACACTGGGGGTACTGAGATCCTACTGGAAGACACTGGGGGAACTGAGATCCTACTAGAAGACACTGGGGTACAGAGGTCACACTGGAAGACACTTGGGCACTGAGATCCTACTGGTAGACACGGGGGGCACCGAAATCCAGTGGAAGACACTGGGTGTGCTAAGATCCTACTGAAAGACACTGAGATCCTTCTGGAAGACAGTGGGGGCACTGAGATCCTACTGGAAGACACTGATACCCTACTGGAAAACACTGGGGGCACTGAGATTCTACTGGAAGACACTGGGGGCGCTGAGATCCTACTGGAAGACACTGGGGGCGCTGAGATCCTACTAGAAGACACTGGGTGCTGAGATCCTATTGGAAGACACTGGGAGCACTGAGATCCTACTGGAAGACACTGGGGGCACTGAGATCCTACTGGAAGACACTGGGGGCGCTGAGATTCTACTGGTAGACACTGAGATCCTACTGAAAGACACTGGGGACGCTGAGATCGTACTGGAAGACACTGGGGGAGCTGAGATCCTACTGGAAGACACTGGGGGAGCTGAGATCCTACTGGTAGAAACTGAGATCCTACTGGAAGACACTGGGGGTACAGAGATCCTACTGGAAGACACTGGGGGCACTGAGATCCTGCTGGAAGACACTGGTGGGTACAGAGATCCTATTGGAAGACACTGGGGCACTGAGATCCTACTGGAAGACACTGGGGACAGGAAGATCCAATGGAAGACACTGAGATCCTACTGGAAGAGACTGGGGGCACTGAGATCCTACTGGAAGACACTGGGGGCACTGAGATCCTACTGATAGACAGTGGGGGCACTTAGATTCTACTGGAAGACACTGGTGGGTACAGAGATCCTATTGGAAGACACTGGGGCACTGAGATCCTACTGGAAGACAATGGGGGTACAGAGATCCCCATGGAAGACACTGGGGGCACTGAAATCCTACTGAAAGACACGGGGTACTGAGATCCTACTGGAAGACACTGGGGGTACAGAGATCCTATTGGAAGACACTGGGGCACTGAGATCCTACTGGAAGACAATGGGGTACAGAGATCCCCCTGGAAGACACTGGGGGAACTGAAATCCTAGTGAAAGACACGGGGTACTGAGATCCTACTGGAAGACACTGGGGGTACAGAGATCCTATTGGAAGACACTGGGGCACTGAGATCCTACTGGAAGACAATGGGGTACAGAGATCCCCCTGGAAGACACTGGGGGAACTGAAATCCTACTGAAAGACACGGGGTACTGAGATCCTACTGGAAGACATCGGGGGCATTGAGATCCTACTGGTAGACACTGAGATCCTACTGGAAGACGCTGGGGGTACAGAGATCCTACTGGAAGACACTGGGGGCACTGAGATCCTATTGGAAGACACTGAGGTACAGAGATCACACTGAAAGACACTTTGGAACTGAGATCCTACTGGAAGACACTGGGGGCACTGAGATCCTACTGGAAGACACTGGGGGCACTGAGATCGTACTGGAAGACAATGGGGACACGGAGATCCTTCTGGTAGACACTGGGGCACTGAGATCCTACTGGAGTACAGAGATCCTACTGGAAGACACTGGGGGCACTAAAATCTTACTGGAAGACACTGGGGGCACTGAGATCCTACAGGAAGAGACTGGGGTACTGCGATCCTACTGGAAGACACTGGGGGTACAGAGATCCTACTGGAAGACACTGGGGGAACTGAGATCCTATTGGAAGACACTAGGGTACAGAGGTCACACTGGAAGACACTTGGGCACTGAGATCCTACTGGAAGACACTGGGGGCACCGAGATCCAGTGGAAGACACTGGGGTCGCTAAGATCCTACTGAAAGACACAGATCCTACTGGAAGATACTGGGGGCACTGAGATCCTACTGGAAGACACTGATATCCTACTCGAAAACACTGGGGGCACTGAGATTCTACTGGAAGACACTGGGGGCGCTGAGATCCTACTGGTAGACACTGAGATCCTACTGGAAGACACTGGGGGTACAGAGATCCTACTGGAAGACACTGGGGGCATTGAGAACCTACTAGAGGACACTGGGGGCACTGAGATCCTACTGGAAGATACTGGGGTACAGAGGTCACACTGGAAGATACTGGGGCCACCGAGATCCAATGGAAGACACTGGGGGCACCGAGATCCAATGGAAAACACTGAGATCCTACTGGAAGACACTGGGGGCACTGAGATCCTACTGGAAGACACTGGGGTTCAGAGGTCGTACTGGAAAACACTGAGATCCTACTGGAAGACACTGGGGCACTGAGATCCTACTGGTAGACACTGGGGCACTGAGATCCTACTGGAGTACAGAGATCCTACTAGAAGACACTGGGGGGGGGGGCACTAAGATTCTACTGGAAGACACCGGGGGCACTGAGATCCTACTGAAAGACACTGGGGCACTTTGATCCTACTGGAAGACACTGGGGGTACAGAGATCCTACTGGAAGACACTGGGGGAACTGAGATCCTACTGGAAGACACTGGGGTAGAGAGGTCACACTGGAAGACACTTGGGCACTGAGAACCTACTGGAAGACACTGGGGGCACGGAGATCCAGTGGAAGACACTGGGGGCACTAAGATCCCACTGAAAGACACTGAGATCCTACTGGAAGACACTGGGGGCACTGAGATCCTACTGGAAGACACTGATATCCTACTCGAAGACACTGGGGGCACTGAGATTCTACTGGAAGACACTGGGGGCGCTGAGATCCTACTGGAAGAAACTGAGATCCTCCTGGAAGACACTGGGGGCACCGAGATCCTACTGGAGGACACTGGGAGTACAGAGATACTACTGGAAGACACTGGGGGCACTGAGATTCTACTGGAAGACACTGGGCGTACAGAGAACCTACTGGAAAACACTGGGGGCGCTGAGATCCTACTGGAAGACACTGGGGGAACTGAGATCCTACTGGAAGACACTGGGGTACAAAGGCCACACTGGAAGACACTGAGAGCACCGAGATCCAATGGAAGACATAGAGATCAAATGGAAGACACTGGGGGCACTGAGATCCTGCTGGAAGACACTGAGATCCTACTGGAAGACACTGAGATCCTACTGGAAGACACTGGGGGTACAGAGATTCTGCTGGAAAACACTGAGATCCTACTGGAAGACACTGGGGTATAGAGATCCTACTGGAAGACACTGGGGGCACTGAGATCCTACTGGAAGACACTGGGGGAACTGAGATCCTACTGGAAGACACTGGGCATACAGAGATCCTACTGGAAGACACTGGGCGTACAGAGATCCTACTGGAAGACACAGGGGGCACAGAGATCCTACTGGAAGACACTGGGGGTATGGAGATCCTACTGGAAGACACTGGGCACTGAGATCCTACTGGAGAACACTGGGCATACAGAGATCCTACTGGAGAACACTGGGCATACAGAGATCCTACTGGAAGACACTAATATCCTACTGGAAGACACTGGGGGCACTGAGATCCTACTGGTAGACACTGATATCCTACTCGAAGACACTGGGGGCGCTGAGATCCTACTGGAAGACACTGGGGGCACTGGGATCCTACTGGTGGACACTGAGATCCTACTGGTAGACACTGAGATCCTACTGGAAGGCCCTGGGGGTACAGAGATCCTACTGGAAGACAATGGGGGCATTGAGATCCTACTAGAGGACACTGGGGGCACTGAGATCCTAATGGAAGATACTGGGGTACAGAGGTCACACTGGAAGATACTGGGGCCACCGAGATCCAATGGAAGACACTGGGGGCACCGAGATCCAATGGAAGACACTGAGATCCTACTGGAAGACACTGGGGCACTGAGATCCTACTGGAAGACACTGGGGGCACTGAGATCCTACTGGAAGACATTGGGGTTCAGAGGTCGTACTGGAAGAAACTGAGATCCTACTGGAAGACACTGGGGGCACAGAGATCCTACTGGTAGACACTAGGGCACTGAGATCCTACTGGAGTACAGAGATCCTACTGGAAGACACGGGGGGGGGGCACTAAGATCCTACTGGAAGACACTGGGGGCACTGAGATCCTACTGGAAGACACTGGGGGTACAGAGATCCTACTGGAAGACACTGGGGGTACAGAGATCCTACTGGAGGACTCTGGAGGTACAGAGATCCTACTGGAGGACTCTGGGGGCACTGAGATCCTACTGGAAGACACTGATATCCTACTGGAAGACACTGGGGGCACTGAGATCCTACTGGAAGACACTGATATCCTACTGGAAGACACTGGGGGCACTAAGATTCTACTGGAAGACACTGTGGGTTCTGAGATCCTACAGGAAGACACTGGGGGCGCTGAAATCTTACTGGTAGACACTGAGATTCTATTAGAAGACACTGGGGGTGCAGAGATCCTACTGGAAGACACTGGGGGCATTGAGATCCTACTGGAAAATACTGGGGTACAGAGGTCACACTGGAAAACACTGGGGCCACCGAGATCCAATGGAAGACACTGGGGGCACCGAGATCCAATGGAAGACACTGAGATCCCACTGGAAGACAGTGGGGGCACTGAGATCCTACTGGTAGACACTGATATACTACTCGAAGACACTGGGGGCGCTGAGATCCTACTGGAAGACACAGGGGGCACTGGGATCCTACTGGTAGACACTGAGATCCTACTGGTAGACACTGAGATCCTACTTGAAGGCCCTGGGGGTACAGAGATCCTACTGGAAGACAATGGGGGCATTGAGATCCTACTAGAGGACACTGGGGGCACTGAGATCCTAATGGAAGATACTGGGGTACAGAGGTCACACTGGAAGATACTGGGGCCACCGAGATCCAATGGAAGACACTGGGGGCACCGAGATCCAATGGAAGACACTGAGATCCTACTGGAAGACACTGGGGCACTGAGATCCTACTGGAAGACACTGGGGGCACTGAGATCCTACTGGAAGACATTGGGGTTCAGAGGTCATACTGGAAGAAACTGAGATCCTACTGGAAGACACTGGGGGCACAGAGATCCTACTGGTAGACACTAGGGCACTGAGATCCTACTGGAGTACAGAGATCCTACTGGAAAACACAGGGGGGGGAACTAAGATCCTACTGGAAGACACTGGGGGCACTGAGATCCTACTGGAAGACACTGGGGGTACAGAGATCCTACTGGAAGACACTGGGGGCATTGAGATCCTACTGGAAGACACTGGGGTACAGAGGTCACACTGGAAGACACTTGGGCACTGAGATCCTACTGGATGACACTGGGGGCACGGAGATCCAGTGGGGGCACTAAGATCCCACTGAAAGACACTGAGATACTACTGGAAGACACTGGGGGCACTGAGATCCTACTGGAAGACACTGATATCCTACTGGAAGACACTGGGGGCACTAAGATTCTACTGGAAGACACTGTGGGTTCTGAGATCCTACTGGAAGACACTGGGGGCGCTGAAATCTTACTGGTAGACACTGAGATTCTATTAGAAGACACTGGGGGTACAGAGATCCTACTGGAAGACACTGGGGGCATTGAGATCCTACTGGAAAATACTGGGGTACAGAGGTCACACTGGAAGACACTGGGGCCACCGAGATCCAATGGAAGACACTGGGGGCATCGAGATCCAATGAAAGACACTGAGATCCCACTGGAGGACACTGGGGGTACAGAGATCCTACTGGAAGACACTGGGGGCACTGAGATCCTACTGGAAGACACTGGGGTACAGAGGTCACACTGGAAGACACTTGGGCACTGAGATCCTACTGGATGACACTGGGGGCACGGAGATCCAGTGGGGGCACTAAGATCCCACTGAAAGACACTGAGATACTACTGGAAGACACTGGGGGCACTGAGATACTACTGGAAGACACTGATATCCTACTGGAAGACACTGGGGGCACTAAGATTCTACTGGAAGACACTGTGGGTTCTGAGATCCTACTGGAAGACACTGGGGGAGCTGAAATCTTACTGGTAGACACTGAGATTCTATTAGAAGACACTGGGGGTACAGAGATCCTACTGGAAGACACTGGGGGCATTGGAGTCCTACTGGAAAATACTGGGGTACAGAGGTCACACTGGAAGACACTGGGGCCACCGAGATCCAGTGGAAGACACTGGGGGCACCGAGATCCAATGGAGTACACTGAGATCCTACTGGAAGACACTGGGGCACTGAGATCCTACTGGAAGACACTGGGGGCACTGAGATCCTACTGGAAGACATTGGGGTTCAGAGGTCGTACTGGAAGAAACTGAGATCCTACTGGAAGACACTGGGGGCACAGAGATCCTACTGGTAGACACTAGGGCACTGAGATCCTACTGGAGTACAGAGATCCTACTGGAAGACACGGGGGGGGGCACTAAGATCCTACTGGAAGACACTGGGGGCACTGAGATCCTACTGGAAGACACTGGGGGTACAGAGATCCTACTGGAAGACACTGGGGGCACTGAGATCCTACTGGAAGACACTGGGGTACAGAGGTCACACTGGAAGACACTTGGGCACTGAGATCCTACTGGATGACACTGGGGGCACGGAGATCCAGTGGGGGCACTAAGATCCCACTGAAAGACACTGAGATACTACTGGAAGACACTGGGGGCACTGAGATCCTACTGGAAGACACTGATATCCTACTGGAAGACACTGGGGGCACTAAGATTCTACTGGAAGACACTGTGGGTTCTGAGATCCTACTGGAAGACACTGGGGGCGCTGAAATCTTACTGGTAGACACTGAGATTCTATTAGAAGACACTGGGGGTACAGAGATCCTACTGGAAGACACTGGGGGCATTGAGATCCTACTGGAAAATACTGGGGTACAGAGGTCACACTGGAAGACACTGGGGCCACCGAGATCCAATGGAAGACACTGGGGGCATCGAGATCCAATGAAAGACACTGAGATCCCACTGGAGGACACTGGGGGTACAGAGATTCTACTGGAAGACACTGGGGGCACTGAGATCCTACTGGAAGACACGGGGGGTACAGAGATCCTACTGGAAGACACTGGGCGTACAGAGATTCTACTGGAAGACACTGGGGGCACTGAGGTCCTACTGGAAGACACTGGGGGCACTGAGATCCTACTGGAAGACACTAGGGGCGCTGAGATCCTACTGGAAGACACTGAGATCCTACTGGAAGACACTGGGGGAACCGAGATCCTACTGGAGGACACTGGGGGTACAGAGATTCTATTGGAAGACACTGGGGACACTGAGATCCTACTGGAAAACACTGGGGGTACAGAGATCCTACTGGAAGACACTGGGCATACAGAGATCCTACTGGAAGACACTGGGGGCACTGAGATCCTACTGGAAAACACTGGGGGTACAGAGATCCTACTGGAAGACACTGGGCATACAGAGATCCTACTGGAAAATACTGGGGGCGCTGAGATCCTACTGGAAGACACTGGTGGCACTGAGATCCTGCTGGAAGACACTGAGATCCTACTGGAAGACACTGGGGGCACTGAGATCCTACTGGAAGACACTGAGATCTTGCTGGAAGACACTGAGATCCTACAGGAAGACACTGAGATCCTACTGAAAGACACGGGGGGTACAGAGATTCTACTGGAAAACACTGAGATCCTACTGGAAGACACTGGGGTACAGAGATCATACTGGAAGACACTGGCATACAGAGATCCTACTGGAAGACACTGGGGGCACTGAGATCCTACTGGAAGACACTGGGCATACAGAGATCCTACTGGAAGACACTGGGGGCACTGAGATCCTACTGGAAGACACTGGGGGCACTGAGATGCTACTGGAAGACACTGGGGTTACTGAGATCCTACTGGAAGACACTGGCACTGAGATCCTACTGGAGAACACTGGGCATACAGAGATCCTACTGGAAGACACTAATATCCTACTGGAAGACACTGGGGGCACTGAGATTCTACTGGAAGACACTGGGGGCGCTGAGATCCTACTGGAAGACACTGGGGGCACTGAGATCCTACTGGTAGACACTGAGATCCTACTGGAAGACACTGGGGGTACAGAGATCCTACTGGAAGACACTGTAGGCATTGAGATCCTACTGGAAGATACTGGGGTACAGAGGTCACACTGGAAGATACTGGGGCCACCGAGATCCAATGGAAGAAACTGGGGGCACCGAGATCCAATGGAAGACACTGAGATCCTACTGGAAGACACTGAGGACACTGAGATCCTACTGGAAGACACTGAGGGCACTGAGATCCTACTGGAAGACATTGGGGTTCAGTGGTCGTACTGGAAGACACTGAGATCCTACTGGAAGACACTTGGGGCACGGAGATCCTACTGGTAGACACTGGGGCACTGAGATCCTACTGCAGTACAGAGATTCTACTGGAAGACACGGGGGGGGGGGGCACTAAGATCCTACTGGAAGACACTGGGGGCACTGAGATCCTACTGAAAGACACTGGGGCACTGCGATCCTACTGGAAGACACTGGGGGTACAGAGATCCTACTGGAAGACCTCGGGAGCACTGAGATCCTACTGGAAGACACTGGGGTACAGAGGTCACACTGGAAGACACTTGGGCACTGAGATCCTACTGGAAGACATGGGGGCACGGAGATCCAGTGGAAGACACTGGGGGCACTAAGATCCCACTGAAAGACACTGAGATCCTACTGGAAGACACTGGGGGCACTGAGATCCTACTGGAAGACACTGATATCCTACTCAAAGACACTGGGGGCACTGAGATTCTACTGGAAGACACTGGGGGCGCTGAGATCCTACTGGAAGACACTGGGGGCGCTGAGATCTTACTGGTAGACACTGAGATTCTATTAGAAGACACTGGGGGTACAGAGATCCTACTGGAAGACACTGGGGGTACAGAGACCCTACTGGAGGACACTGGACGTAAAGAGATCCTACTGGAAGACACTGGAGGCACTGAGATCCTACTGGAAGACACTGATATCCTAGTGGAAGACACTGGGGGCACTAAGATCCTACTGGAGGACACTGGCGGCACTGAGATCCTACTGGAAGACACTGGGCATACAGAGATCCTACTGGAAGACACTGGGGGCACTGAGAACCTACTGGAAGACACTGGGCATACAGAGATCCTACTGGAAGACACTGGGGGCACTGAGATCCTACTGGAAGACACTGGGGGCACTGAGATGCTACTGGAAGACACTGGGGTTACTGAGATCCTACTGGAAGACACTGGGCACTGAGATCCTACTGGAGAACACTGGGCATACAGAGATCCTACTGGAAGACACTAATATCCTACTGGAAGACACTGGGGGCACTGAGATTCTACTGGAAGACACTGGGGGCGCTGAGATCCTACTGGAAGACACTGGGGGCACTGAGATCCTACTGGTAGACACTGAGATCCTACTGGAAGACACTGGGGGTACAGAGATCCTACTGGAAGACACTGAGATCCTACTGGAAGACACTTGGGGCACGGAGATCCTACTGGAAGACACTGGGGGTACAGAGATCCTACTGGAAGACACTGGGAGCACTGAGATCCTACTGGAAGACACTGGGGTACAGAGGTCACACTGGAAGACACTTGGGCACTGAGATCCTACTGGAAGACATTGGGGGCATGGAGATCCAGTGGAAGACACTGGGGGCACTAAGATCCTACTGGAAGACACTGATATCCTACTCGAAGACACTGGGGGCACTGAGATTCTACTGGAAGACACTGGGGGCGCTGAGATCCTACTGGAAGACACTGGGGGTGCTGAGATCTTACTGGTAGACACTGAGATTCTATTAGAAGACACTGGGGGTACAGAGATCCTACTGGAAGACACTGGGGGTATTGAGATCCTACTAGAAGATACTGGGGTACAGAGGTCACACTGGAAGACACTGGGGCCACCGAGATCCAATGGAAGACACTGGGGGCGGCACAGTGGCTTAGTGGTTAGCACGTCTGCCTTGCAGTAAAATGGGTCATGGGTTTGATTCCTGACCATGGCACCTCCTGCATGGAGTTTGCATGTTCTCCCTGTGCTTGCGTGGGTTTCCTCCAGGTGCTCTGGTTTCCCCCCACACTCCACAGACATGCTGGTAGGCTAATTGGATCCTGTTTAAATTGGCCCTAATATGTGTATGTATGAATATGAGTTAGTGACCTTAGATCGTATGCCCCTTGAGGGTTAGGGACTAATGTGAATGTT
Organism: Staurois parvus; assembly: GCF_062004578.1. NCBI lineage: Eukaryota > Metazoa > Chordata > Amphibia > Anura > Ranidae > Staurois > Staurois parvus. The sequence goes on along the minus strand of NW_028318176.1, from coordinate 1,922,280 downwards.
CAATACATTTATGTGTAAAGCGCTGTGTAAATTGACAGCTCTATATAAGTACCTGAAATAAATAAAATAAATACTGGAAGACACTGGGGCACTGAGATCCTACTGGAGGACACTGGGGGTACAGAGATCCTACTGGAAGACACTGGGGGACTGAGATCGTACTGGAAGATACGGATATCCTACTGGAAGACACTGAGGGTACTAAGATCCTACTGGAGGACACTGGGCGTAGAGATCCTACTGGAAGACACTAGGGTAACTGAGATCCTACTGGGAGCACTGAGATCCTATTGGAAGACACTGGGGGCACTGAGATCCTACTGGAGGACACTGGGGGCACTGAGATCCTACTGGAAGACACTGGGGGCAGTGAGATCCTACTGGAGGACACTGAGATCCTACTGGAGGACAGTAGGGGCACCGAGATCCTACTGGGGGCACCGAGATCCTACTGGAGGACACAGAGATTCTACTGGAGGACACAGATCCTACTCGAGGACATGGGGGCACCGAGTTCCTACTGGAAGACACTGGGGGCTCAGAGGTCACACTGGGACACATCCCCTGCTGCACATACTCAGCAGCTGACCCTACTAATGGAGGGGGAGGTGATCTGTAGTTCTGCTGTAGGGTGGCAGTGTTTCCATTTCCTACACACAGTCCGGTCAGTGAAGGTTGTCACCCGGGACAGGAAGTAAGTTTCTGGCAGGATCACAGAATAAAGTAAGAGCGGCCATGTTTGTTCTTGGATTAGAGAACCTTTATTGGAAGGTATCCACACATGGTCCATGCTGTACAATTGTACCCCGGCTGGACCCATCCCCCGGGACACTAAACCTATGACTGGAGCCCCTGGGACACCACACCTATGGCTGGACCCCCCCGGGACAACACACCTATGACTGGACCCCCCGGGACACCACCTCCACCTACAACACATCTATGGCTGGACCTCCCCGGGACACCGCGCCTATGGCTGGACCCCCCCGGGACATCGCGCCTATGGCTGGACCCCCCCCGGGACAGCGCGCCTATGGCTGGACCCCCCCCGGGACAGCGCGCCTATGGCTGGACCCCCCCGGGACACCGCGCCTAAGGCTGGACCCCCCCGGGACACCGCGCCTAAGGCTGGACCCCCCCGGGACACCGCCCCTAAGGCTGGACCCCCCCGGGACACCGTGCCTATGGCTGGACCCCCCCCGAGACACCGCGCCTATGGCTGGACCCCCCCCCCCGGGCCACCGCACCTATGGCTGGATATCACCCCCGGGACACCACAGCTATGGCTGGACCTACCGGCTTCCTTGGTCTGGGTCCCACCCTGAGCTTACTGCCACCATCATCTGATGTCTACTGAGATTTCTTTTAGGAAACATTTCCTGCACTCAGTACATGGAAATGGCAGGCTGCCTATGTAAACCCTGAAGGCCGTCTATAAGGAAGCTAATTCCTCAACTGAAACATTTCCCGCACTTGGTGCATGGAAAAGGACAGTTGTCTGCATGAATCCGCTAGCGTATAAGAAGTTAGTTTCTCCATGCAAAACATTTCCCGCACATGATAGATGGCAAAGGAAAGTTGCCTTTGTTAATCCTCTAGCCTGTAAGAAGGTAATTTCTACACGTAAAACATTTCCCACACTAACAATAACAGAATGGTTTTTCCACAGTGTGTCGCTTGAGGCTTCCTCCACCCCACAAACATTTCCCACACTCAGGACATAAACAGCGCTTCTAGCCAGTGTGTGCCCTCTGGTGTCGGAGGAGCTCGGACCGATATATATATGACTTGTGGCAGTCTGGGCACTGATAGGTCCTCTTCTTGGGGTGACTTCTCTGGTGGATCTTCATTTCGCACTTTGTATTAAACGGCATCCCGCACTCCACACACGACAGCGACGTTTCGCTCAATTTCTGATGCCTCTCCAGACTCATTTTCCGTGTGAAGCGTTTCCCGCACACCGTACAGGAAAACGGCTGTTCGCCGGTGTGGAATCTCTGGTGGTTGACCAGTGTAGATTTATGAGTGAAACATTTCCCACACTCAGGACAGGCAAACGCTTTCTCGCCGGTGTGGAGTCTCAGATGAATATTGAGGTGTCCTTTCTGTGAGAAACTTTTCCCGCACTCCGGGCAGGCAAAGGGCCTCTCACCCGTATGGACTCTCTGATGGCTGACAAAGTGTGCCTTGTCTATGAACGACTTATTGCACTCCCCGCACGAGAAAGGGGTTTCACCCTTGTGAACTCTACGGTGGGCGGTCAGACGATCCTTCTGTTTAAAGAATTTCCCGCACTCTGGACATGAATAGGGGCGGTCGCCGGTGTGACTTTTTTGATGCCGGTCAAGATGTGACTTTGCTGTAAAGTCTTTCCCGCACTCCGAGCAGCAATAGGGCCGCATCCCAATGTGAACGTTTTCATGTCTGATGAGATTTGACTTTGTCTGAAAACATTTCCCGCACTCTGAACATATAAATGGGTGGTTCTCGTTGGGGATTGGCTGGGGTACAAGAGGTAGCGTGATTATGGCGATGCATTCCTTATAGGCGGAGTTTGTACATATCTCATCATCTCCAAGAATGGCAGCACGGGACTCGTCCGGAGAAGATTCCTCGGGATTGAGGTGGATGTTGGAGGAAGTCGCATCCAATATACTGAAAGGTTCCAGAAGGTGGGAGGAGTCTGTGGCCTTATCACCATTGTAGGGTCCGGGATACAGCTTATGATCAGCAAACGTTTCTACTGGAGAATACTGGGCGGGGCCATTATCTTCTGGATGTCCCATCGAAGAATTCCACACAATGAGATCATCTGCTGGGAAGAGATTTCCATCAATCTTAGAAGAACGATTAGTCAGGAGTCATGTATGTCCTACAGGGACCGGAGTCTCCTCCTCATTGGTCGGGAACATGACGATATACTGGGGGATGGGGATGGACCTTCCATATGGTGTCCAGTATCTCCTCCTCATTTGTTGGGAACATGACGTTATATTGAGGAATGGAGATGGACCTTTCATATGGTGTCCAGTATCTCCTCCTCATTTGTTGGGAATGGGATGTTATATTGAGGAATGGAGATGGACCTTTCATATGGTGAACAGTATCTCCTCCTCATTGGTTGAGAACGTGACGTTATATTGAGGAATGGAGATGGACCTTTCATATGGTGTCCAGTATCTCATTTGTTGGGAACGTGACGTTATATTGAGGAATGGAGATGGACCTTTCGTATGGTGTCCAGTATCTCCTCATCATTTTTTTTGGGAACGTGACATTATATTGAGGGATGGAGATGGACCTTCCATATGGTGTCCAGTATCTCCTCATTTGTTGGGAACATGACGTTATATTGAGGAATGGAGATGGACCTTTCATATGGTGTCTAGTATCTCCTCCTCATTTGTTGGGAACATGATGTTATATTGAGGGATGGAGATGGACCTTTCATATGGTGTCCAGTATCTCCTCCTCATTTGTCAGGAATGTTACGTTCTATTAAGTTATCAGTGTCAGCATTTAGTGTTCATTATTCACCTGAGCTGATACCTAGAGATGAGTCCTCCTCTTTAACGGTCACCATTGTCCCAGCCTCCTCCATAGACAGATGATCATCCATCACATATGTCTCTTCTTCTTCCTCTTTAACCTCAATTTTCAGTTCACTCGGGTCTTTAGCCTAAATAAACAAAATTAAATATCACCAACTCTACAGAACAGTACGTTATTTCACAGACTGGGGTCTCATTTGGCTCCATCTACCTGATAAAATTGTGCGTAGCTGTGATCTTTTGGTGTGGAATCCCAGGAATAAAGAGGATGGGGACATCTCTCTGGTGGGTTCACATGACTGGATCTGTCCACCTGATGATGGTGAGGGATGGTGTGACCTTCCTGTGTGGAATCCCGGGAATACAAAACACAGGGACATCTCTCTGGTGGGTTCCTTGTAATAGGTGTCTCCAACATATCCTTGTAGAGATTCTTGGGTTCCTCAGAAATGTCCTGCATCACTCCATACTCCTCATCCTCCTCTTTACAATCTTCTTTAACATTAATATTATCATCCCTGAGGATTCCACTCTATAAAATAAGACATTTATTGTGAAAAAACATGCAAGTGGATAAATTATACCTATCAGTGATTGTTCCTCATCTACCTGATGATGGTGAGGGATGATGTGACCTTCCTGTGTAGAATCCCGGGAATACAGAGGACGGGGACATCTCTCTGGTGGGTTCCCATGACTGGATCCATCTACCTGATGATGGTGAGGGATGGTGTGACCTTCCTGTGTGGAATCCCGGGAATACAGAGGACGGGGACATCTCTCTGGTGGGTTCCCATGACTGGATCCATCTGTAGGAAACACACACACTGACTGAATCCATTGTTTCTATGTGTTTATCAGATGATGGGGGATCTAGGTGGAGCCTCCGTACTGCTCTCTCCTTTCCAATCAAGTCTCCTCTTACCCGGTGATGTGAGGGGCGGCTGATTGTCCATCATGACGTCCTTGTAGAGGTCCTTGTGTCCTTCTAAATACTCCCACTCCTCCATGGAGAAATAGACAGTGACACCCTGACACCTTATAGGAACCTGACACACACAATGATACAGTCACCATTCCGACACATCCCTTGTCTGTTACTGGAGAATGTCCCAGAATTCCCTGCATTGCTCACCTCTCCTGTCATTAAATGGACCATCATGGTGGTCAGTTCCAGGATCTTCTGCTCTTTGTTCCTCTCAGGTATTGGAGAACGAGGAGGAGGCACCATGGTGGGGCTCTGGGTCCTGCTCCATCCTCCTGAGATTGGCTCCCCACTAGACTTCTTCACTACAACATAATCCTACAGATCAGGAGAAAGAGAAACCGATATCAATCATGTGACATCATCTACATGTCTACAAGAAGAACATGGTCTATTGGGCAGACTAGACCAGAGTGATGTCATGTGACCTCCCAGAATCCTCCTCACCTCTCCGGTCAGGTCTGTGTTTTATTAATAGAGATGAGAGTGATGTCATGTGACCTCCCAGAATCCTACTCACCTCTCCGGTCAGGTCTGTGTTTTATTAATAGAGATCAGAGTGATGTCATGTGACCTCCCAGAATCCTCCTCACCTCTCTGGTCAGGTCTGTGTGATGTCATGTGACCTCCCAGAATCCTCATCTCTCCAGTCAGGTCTGTGTGATGTCATGTGACCTCCCAGAATCCTCCTCACCTCTCCGGTCAGGTCTGTGTGATGTCATGTGACCTCCCAGAATCCTCCTCACCTCTCCGGTCAGGTCTGTGTGATGTCATGTGACCTCCCAGAATCCTCATCTCTCCAGTCAGGTCTGTGTGATGTCATGTGACCTCCCAGAATCCTCCTCACCTCTCCGGTCAGGTCTGTGTGATGTCATGTGACCTCCCAGAATCCTCCTCACCTCTCCGGTCAGGTCTGTGTTTTATTGTTAGAGATAAGAGTGATGTCATGTGACCTCCCAGAATCCTCCTCACCTCTCTGGTCAGGTCTGTGTGACGTCATGTGACCTCCCAGAATCCTCCTCACCTCTCTGGTCAGGTCTGTGTTTTATTAATAGAGATAAGAGTGATGTCATGTGACCTCCCAGAGTCCTCCTCACCTCTTTGGTCAGGTCTGTGTGATGTCATGTGACCTCCCAGAATCCTCCTCACCTCTCCAGTCAGGTCTGTGTGATGTCATGTGATCTCCCAGAATCCTCCTCACCTCTCCGGTCAGGTCTGTTTTATTAATAGAGATAAGAGTGATGTCATGTGACCTCCCAGAATCCTCCTCACCTCTCTGGTCAGGTATGTGTGATGTCATGTGACCTCCCAGAATCCTCCTCACCTCTCCGGTCAGCAGGTAGATGATCTCCAGGGTGAGGTTTAGTATCTTCTTGGTCATGTGACCCGGCTTCCCATCCATGGTCCTGGATTTGGTTGCTGGTTACACAGGACGTTCCTTCTGTGGATGAGGAATGAGCGGACAGTAATCTGGGCTGTATTTGGATGGGAATAGTGTAGGGGGTACAATGGATGGATTTTATACATGGTCAGGTAATAGGAATCCCCATACTGACTGCTTTTAGTGATCTGACCTGGACAGAGTCATGGTGGGATGTCCATCTTCTGCGGTCATTCATGGTCTGAGCTTTCTACTGCTTCAATAAGATATAGCTTTGCAATGATGACAGATTTATGTCCCTGTAAGTTCTGGAGAGGAGTTCCTACAGCTCTGTGTACCCCCATTGATGGACCCACGGAAGATGTCCATGCAGAGGCTAAGTTATGGGGCTACCTCTAGACCCTACAAGGTGTGTAGCTTGTGTTATGGTGGGTGGAGCCGAAAACAAGGAGTTACCTAGAACCTGACCATGTGAGCCAATCTGCCAGTCTCCATAGTCCATGTTCTTAGGTGTGAACAAGGAAGATGTCCCCTGTGACAATCTGTGAACACACTACACTGGTATGGTCAGTCCTTCGGTATGGTCAGTGGTCTGGTATAGTCAGTGCTCCGGTACAGTCGGTCCTCCGTTATGGCTGGTCCTTCGGTACAGTTGATGATCTGGTATTGTCAGTCCTCCAGTATGGTCAGTGGTCCAGTATGGTCAGTCCTCTGGTAAGGTCATTGACGTGGGTCTGCACTGCTGGATGACAGATTTACGAGGAATTTTAAGGCGAGTCCTTATTTCTGGGGTGCCTCCGTCCTACACCCCCACATGGCGGCTGCACCTTCCTGGGCTCAGGGCCCGCAGGTGGCTCTCTGTGGTATATAATGGGCCATCTGGGTGTGCAGGAATATTATGAGATCATAGAGGGGGCGGGGTGACCACCCAATCCCCAACACATAGAACCACGCAGGTTCCGAAGCCGATCCAATCCAGGAAAGTCGCCTTCAACGACCCCAGAACCTGTGTGAGTATACAGGGTGTACAGGAAGGCGGGGACAACCCTGACAGGCGTGCAGCGTCATCTACTGGTCATCATCTACTGGTCAGCATTATACAGCTACAAACAGAGAAGATTGATGTTGTACAGCGCCATGCACACTGCAGGCAACAAATACATTCCATATATACATCATCTATTACCTCCACTGCTGCCACTTCCTGCAATGTCTCCACTTCCGCCACACTCACCTCTCACCCGGAACTTCCTGTCTGTACCTGGCATCACTTCCGGTCTGCACCGATATCACTTCCGGTGTACCATAGAGACTTCCTGTCTTCCCCTGGTGGTCAGTGTGGGAAGTGCCATATATGGCTGGTGAGTGTCCTGAGATCTGACCTGTCACTGCACCGGGCCTAACTCCCTTCTGCTGTCCCCACCGGTATCTCCCCCTCCCCCACTGGTCTTCCCCCTGTACCTACACGTGTCCCCTCTCCCTACCATTCCCCCTCTGCTGCCCCAGCGTACCCCCACTGGTGTCCCCCCTTCCCTGCACCAGTGTCCCCACCGTACCCCCTCTGCTGTCCCCCCCTTCCCCCTGTACCTCCACCGGTTTCCCCTCCCCCCCTCTGCTGTCCCTCCTCCCCCCCCACTGGTCTTCCCCCTGTACCTACACCAGTGTCCCCTACCATACCCCCTCTGCTGTCCCCCCGTACCCCCACTGGTGTCCCCCCTTTCCCCTGTACCTCCACCAGTGTCCCCTCCCCCACCGTACCCCCTCTGCTGTCCCCCCGTACCCCCACTGGTGTCCCCCCTTTCCCCTGTACCTCCACCAGTGTCCCCTCCCCCACCGTACCCCCTCTGCTGTCCCCCCCATACTCCTACCGGTGTCCCTTTCCCCCCCCATACCCACACTGGTTTCCCCCACTCCCCTCTGTACCCCCACTGGTATCCCCTCAACTACCAGTGTCCCCTCCCCCCCGTACCCCTACTGGTGTACCCTTCCCCTCTGGTGCCCCTCCTTTGCTGTCCCCCGTACCCCCACTGTTTCCCCCCCTGTTGTCTCCCTCCTGATGTCTCCCCCTTTCTGTTGCCCCCCTCATTTGTCTCCCCCTCTGTTGTCCTCCCCGATGTCCCCCCCCCCCCCCGTTGTCTCCCCCTCTGCTGTCCCCCCTCTGTTGTCCCCCTTTCTGTTGTCCTCCCCCCCCCCCCCCCCCCCGATGTCTCCCCCTCTGCTGTCCCCCCTTCTGTTGTCCTCCTTTCTGTTGTCCTCCCCCCCCCCGATGTCTCCCCCTTTGTGTTGCCCCCCCCCTCTGTTGTCCTTCCTTTTGTCTCCCCCTCTGTTTCCCCCGATAACTCCCCCTTTCTGTTGTCCCCCCCAATGTCTCTCCCTTTCTGTTGCCCCCCCGATTGTCCCTCTTCTTGGTCTGATGTACAGAGCAGAACTCCTTCCTCTGCTCCGCATCCTCCTTCCTCTGCTCCGCCTCCACCCAGCTGTACCCCTTCCTCTGCTCCACCTCCACCGAGCTGTACTCCTCATTGTCTGCTCCGCTTCCACCCAGCTGTACGCTTCCTTGCTCTGCTCTGCCTCCACCCAGCTGTACTCCTTCTTCTGCTCCGCATCCTCTTTCCTCTGCTCCGCATCCACCCCACTGTACTCCTCCTTCCTCTGCTCCGCCTTCACCCCGCTGTACTCCTCCTTCCTCTGCTCCGCCTTCACCCCGCTGTACTCCTCCTTCCTCTGCTCCACTTCCACCCCGCTGTACTCCCCCTTCCTCTGCTTCGCCTCCACCCAGCTGTATTCCTCCTTCCCCTGCTCCTCCTCCACCCGGCTGTACTCCTTTCTCTGCTCTGCCTCCTCCTTCCTCTGCTCCACCTCCACCCAGCTGTAATCCTTCTTGCTCTGCTCCGCCTCCACCCAGCTGTACTCCTTCCTCTGCTCCGCGTCCACCCAGCTGTACTCCTTCTTCCTCTGCTCCACCTCCTCTTTCCTCTGCTCTACCTCCACCCAGCTGTACTCCTTCCTTTGCTCTGCCTCCACCCAGCTGTACTCCTCCTTCCTCTGCTCCCCATCCACCCAGCTGTACTCCTTCCTCTGCTCCCCCTCCACCCAGCTGTACTCCTCCTTCCTCTGCTCCGCATCCTCCTTCCTCTGCTCTGCCTCCTTCCAGCTGTACGCCTTCCTCTGCTCTGCCTCCACCCAGCTGTACTCCTTCCTTTGCTCCGCCTCCACCCAGCTGTACTCCTTCCTTTGCTCCGCCTCCACCCAGCTGTACTCCTTCCTTTGCTCTGCCTCCTCTTTCCTCTGCTCCTCCTCCACCCAGCTGTACTCCTCCGTTCTCTGCTCCGCCTCCACCCAGCTGTACTCCTCCGTTCTCTGCTCCGCTCTACCCAGCTCTACTCCTTCCCCTGCTCCTCCTCCACCCAGCTGTACTCCTTTCTCTGCTCCGCCTCCTCCTTCCTCTGCTCCACCTCCTCCCAGCTGTACTCCTTCCTCTGCTCCGCCTCTTCCCAGCTTTTCTCCTCCTTCTTCTGCTCCCCCTCCACCCAGCTGTACTCCTTCTTGCTCTGCTCCACCTCCACCCCAGCTGTACTCCTTCCTCTGCTCCGCCTCCACCCTGCTGTACTCCCTCTTCCTGTGCTCCACCTACTCTTTCCTTTGCTCCACCTCCACTCAGCTGTACTCCTTCTTTGCTCCGCCTCCACCCAGCTGTACTCCTTCTTTGCTCCGCCTCCACCCAGCTGTACTCCTTCCTCTGCTCCCCCTCCACCCAGCTGTACTCATTCCTCTGCTCCACCTCCACCCAGCTGTACTCATTCCTATGCTCCACCTCCACCCAGCTGTACTACTTCCTCTGCTCCGCCTCCACCCAGCTGTACTCCTTCCTTTGCTCCGCATCCACCCAGCTGTACTCCTTCTTCCTCTGCTCTGCCTCCTCCTTCCTCTGCTCTGCCTCCACCCAGCTGTACTCCTCCTTCCTCTGCTCCGCCTCCACCCAGCTGTACTCCTTCCTCTGCCTCCACCCAGCTGTAATCCTCCTTCCTCTGCTCCGCCTCCACCCAGCTGTACTCTTCCTTCCTCTGCTCCACCTCCTCCTTCCTCTGCCTCCTCCCAGCTGTACTCCTTCCTCTGCTTCGCCTCCACCCAGCTGTACTCCTTCCTCTGCTCTGCCTCCACCCAGCTGTGCGCCTCCTTCCTCTGCTCCGCCTCCTCCCAGCTGCACATACTTGGAATCTTTGTTCATGTAAACAAAGGGGTATGGTTTATTTAAGAAAAAACAAAGGGGGGGGGGTGTGGGGTTCCCCTGTTTCATATCAGGCCCTTCAGGTGTAAGTGTTTGAAGGGGAACCGTGCACACACAATACATGAACTCACAGGTTTAGGGGGCACCCCACACATCTCAAGAAAAAAAGGGGGGCCCCCCAAAACACCTCATGGTACATGTATTGAAGAATGATGGGAAGGGACCCAGGGGGGCACCCCCCTCCCAAACCATACTAGGTCATGTGGGTGGGGTATCATGAAATAAGGAACCCCTCTGGCAAAGCATCTTGGGAGGACAAGGGCCTCTCCCCCACAACCTTGGCCCGGTGATTGGGGGGGTCAGTCTCAGAATCTGGAAGACCCCCTTCACAATAAGTGAGGCCCCCAGATTCCCTCTCCCCCACGTGTTCCATAAAGGGGTACCTAGTCATCTGCCAGAGTTGTCAGGAGCAGGCGAGTCGTTGTCAGCGGGGATTTGTCTTCTGGCAGGATGGATGAAGGACATCGCCAGGTCATTTGGGGGTTCTATCAAAGGACTTGGCTTTTTACTGTTTACTGTGTACCCCCTTATTCCTTCACATCATAGGGGATTATCTGCTTCCCTGCTCCCTGTTAAAGGGGGCTTCAGATTCCGATAAGCCCCGCCCACAGACCCCCACATCCGCCGATCCAGGGTTGTGGGAAAGAGGTCCTTGGCCATTAATCCCGTCTTCCAGTGATGTAGAGTCACGTCATCCATAATGCTCAAAGCCCACCATGTTCACCTGACAACTACTCATCTGTGTCTGACAACCCTGACAAATGACAGTCTCACGAAACCACATGGGGGGTGCTATGGGGGGGGGGGTCTCCTTATTAAAGGGGGCTTCAGATTCCGATAAGCCCCACCCACAGACCCCCACACAGCCAATCCAGGGTTGTGGGGAAGAGGTCCTTGGCCATTACTCCCATCTTCCAGAAATGTAGTCAGGTCTGCCATGATGCTCAAAGCCCACCATTGCCATGTTCACCCAACGACTACTCATCTGTGTCTGACAACCCTGACAACTAACAGACTTACTAAACCACATGGAGGCCTCCTTGTTAAAGGGGGCTTCAGATTCCGATAAGTCCCGACCACAGACCCCCACATGGCCGATCCAAGGTTGTGGGGAAGAGGCCCTTGGCCATTAATCCGTCTTCCAGAGATGTAGTCATGTCATCCATGAAGCTCAAAGCCCATCATCACCATGTGACCAACGACTACTCATCTGTGTCTGACAACCCTGGCAAGTAACAGCGTTTCTAAACCACATGGGGCCTCCTTGTTAAAGGGGGCTTCAGATTCTGATAAGCCCCACACCCGCAATCCAGGGTTGTGGGGAAGAGGCCCTTGGCCATTAGTCCCATCTTCCAGAGATGTAGTCAGGTCTACCATGATGCTCAAAGCCCACCATTGCCATGTTCACCCAACGACTACTCATCTGTGTCTGACAACCCTGACAAATGACAGCCTCACTAAACCACATGGGGGGCGATATATGGGGTCTTCCTTTTTGTTAAAGGGGGCTTCAGATTCTGATAAGCCCCACCCACAGACCCCCACACCTGCCAATCCAGGGTTGTGGTGAGGAGGCCCTTGGCCAATAATCCCGTCATCCATGACTCTCACAGCCCACCTTCACCATGTTCACCAGACGACTATCCATCTGTGTCTGACAACCCTGACAAATGACAGCCTTACTACACCACATGGGGGGGCTATATGGGGGCTTTCTTCTTGTTAAAGGGGGCTTCAGATTCCGATAAACCCCACAGAACCCCTGGGAAGGATCCCCTCCTCCACATGGTACCCCCAAGGTTGAGGGCAGGAGGTCTTGTATGGGTCAGGAATAGGGGGACACATGGTCCCCCCCACCCCCCAGCTCAGGGTCTGGTATGGATTTTTTTGGGGGGACCCTATGCTTTTTTTTTTTGCTCGATTTCTTCATGGGGTTCCGCCCTGAATTATGGGGGAACCCCACCATTTGTGTGTGTGAGGTCCCCATTACCATCTCTGTCAGACCCTCATGTAGGAGAAGGGATGAACTGGGGTCCAGCAACTGTCCTTTGGGGGGTTTTTGTGCACCCCACTAGGTCTTAGTTGAGAGGGGGAGGTGATCTGTAGTCCTGTCCTAGGGTGACAACGTCACTCCTCCATATGTACAGTACAGTGAGTGTTGTCACCCCAGACAGGAAGTGTGTTGCTGGGCGGATCTCCAGGAAAGACGAATGCAGCCGCCACACGTTTGTTCTTGGGTTTAGAGAAACTTTATTAGTACTCGTCTACACACGGTCTATGATGTCAGCACACGATTGTACAACTACTGGAGCGCCCCAGACACCACCTCCACCCACAGAACCGCCGCCTGCACTGCGCCGCACACACAGGACCATCGATCCGCCTTCTGCCATGATGTCTACTGAGATTCCCTTCCTTTGTGATACATTTCCCGCACTTGGTAGATGGAAAAGGCCAGCTGCCTTTGTGAATCCTTTGGTGTAGAAGAAGCTAATTTTTCCATGTGAAACATTTCCCGCACTCGTGTGGAAAAGGCCGGCCGTCTACATGAACCCCCTGGCGTATAGGAAGCTAATTTTCTCTTCTGAAACATTTCCCGCACTCAAGGCAAGGAAAAGGCTGGCTGTCTATATGAACACTGGTGTAAATGAAGCTAATTTTTCCATGTAAAACATTTCCCTTACTCAGTACATGGAAAAGGCTTGCTGTCTACATGAAACCTCTGGCATATAGGAAGCTATTTTTCTTTTCTGACACATTTCCCGCACTCTGTGCAAGGAAGACACTGTCTGTGTGAATGCTCTGGTGTATAAGAAGCTAATTTCTCCATGTGAAACATTTCCCACACTATGAACAAGAGAGTTGCCTCTCCCTGTTGTGCCTCTTGAGGCGCACCTCTACCCAAGAAACGTTTCCCGCACTGGGAAGATGAAGGATTTCCCGCACTGTGGGCAGAGCCGTGGCTTCTAGCTGGTGTGGCTCCTCTGGTGTCGGAGGAACTCGGACTTGTAGCTGAAGGATTTGGGGCACATGGAGCAGGAGTAGATCTTCTTCTTTGGGTGGACCTTCTGGTGGATCTTCATTTCGCACTTGGTTCTGTACTGCATCCCGCACTCCCAGCAAGACGACGTGCTGTCCTTTGTGTTGAACTTCTGGTGTATGTCCAGATTCATTTTCCGCGTGAAGCGTTTCCCGCACACCGTACAGGAAAACGGCTGTTCGCCGGTGTGGAACCTCTGGTGGTTGATGAGCGTGGATTTATGAGTGAAACTTTTCCCGCACTCTGAGCAGGAAAATGCCTTCTCACCGGTGTGGAGCCTCAAGTGGATGTTGAGGTGCCCTGTCTGTGAGAAACATTTCCCGCACTCCGGACAGGAAAAGGGCTTCTCTCCGGTATGGACTCTCTGGTGGCTGACAAAGTGTGCCTTGTCTATGAAGGACTTCTTGCACTCCCCGCAGGTGAAGGGCGTCTCACCCTTGTGAACCCTCAGGTGGGCATTTAGGCGGTCCTTCTGTTTGAAGCATTTGTCGCACTCCGGACAGGAATACGGTCGGTCTCCGGTGTGATTTTTCTCGTGTCGTTCGAGGTGCGATTTGGCAGTGAAGCCTTTCCCACACACAGAGCAGGAATAGGGCCGCATCCCGCTGTGGATATTTTCATGTCTGATCAGGCTTGACCTGGTCTGAAAACATTTCCCGCACTCTGAACATATGAAAGGGTGGTTCTCGTTGGCGGTTGGCTGATACACCAGAGGCAGCGTGATTATCGTGAAACATTCGTTGTAGGAAGAGGTTGTAGACATCTCATCGAATCTCTGTAGAGCAGGAGACTCCTCGGGATTGGGCGCATCCAGAGGCCTGTCCATACTATATAATCCCGGATGGACCTTTGAGGAAGTCGGGTCCAACACACCGGAAGGTTCCTTGGGGCGGGAGAGCGGGGTCACTTCTTCGGCACCGACGGGTCTTGGATATAGCTTCTGATTGGCAAACGTTTCAACTGGAGAATATTGGGTGGTGCCATTATCTTTTGTGTCTGGAAAGGGATGTCCAATCGAAGAGTTCCACCCAACGAGGTCATCTGCTGAGAAAATCGTTTTATTCATGTTAGAAGAACGATCAGTCAGGAGTCGTATATGTTCGTCTAGAAGCTACGGATCGTCCAGCTTTGTCCGAGAGTAAGGACCACCCATGGAGCATGGAGACCAGAATATACAACTCTATGGTGATGGATGGAAAAGGACGTTCTACTGAGGGATGGAGATGGACCTTCCATATGGTGTCCAGTATCTCCTCATTTGTTGGGAACATGACGTTCTACTGAGGAATGAAGATGGACCTTTCATATGGTCTCCAGTATCTCCTCCTCATTGGTTGGGAACATGATGTTATATTGAGGAATGGAGATGGATCTTCCATATGGTGTCCAGTATCTCCTCTTCATTTGTTGGGAACATGACGTTTTATTGGAGGAATGGAGATGGACCTTCCATATGGTGTCCAGTATCTCCTCCTCATTTGTTGGGAATGTGACGTTATATTGGAGGAATGGAGATGGACCTTCCATATGGTGTCCAGTATCTCCTCCTCATTGGTTGGGAACATGACGTTATATTGAGAAATGGAGATGGACCTTTCATATGGTGTCCAGTATCTCCTCCTCATTTGTTGGGAACATGACGTTCTATTGAGGAATGGAGATGGACCTTCCATATGGTGTCCAGTATCTCCTCCTCATTGGTTGGGAACATGACGTTATATTGAGAAATGGAGATGGACCTTTCATATGGTGTCCAGTATCTCCTCCTCATTTGTTGGGAACGTGGCGTTATATTGAGGAACGGAGGTGGACCTGCCTGTACATGATTTGTTGTGAACATTGAGTTGTCTGGTGAATACAAAGTTTTACTTAGGATTGATCTTAGGAAGACTTAGGATTGATCTTCCATAGGGTGTTCAATATGTCCATTTTATTGGGTACAATAGGTGGTGTGGAAGGTACATCGATTATCTAAGAACTATTGTGTTGTTAATCACACCAGTGTATGTCAAACCTAAGAATAATAGGAAATGGAGAACCTTCAGCTTTTTCCTACACTTCCTGGTCTACTCATTATAATTCAGTACACTCTTGGTGGTGTCATGGTCTGCTGTATCTCCATCACTGTTTCTCATTCTGAATATCTTGTGACAGTAAACTGGTTCTGTTGTCGGTTTCATCATTTATTTTTCAGTACTCACCTGAGCTGATCTCTAGAGAAGAGTCCTCCTTTTTAGCTGCCACCATTGTCCCAGCCTCCTCTGTTGACACATGGTCATCCATCATGTATGTCTCCTCTTCTTCGTCTTCTTCTTTAATCTCAATTTTCATGTCACTGAGGTCTTCAGCCTAATTCAAAAAAATGAAATTTAATCGATTCCACAGAAAAATACGTCCTTTCACACAGACTGGGGTCTCGTTTGGTTTTACATACCTGGGAAAATTGTGTGTTGTGATCTACTGCTGTGGAATCCCGGGAATACAGAGGACAGGGACTTCTCTCTGGTGGGTTCCCATGACTGGATCCATCTACCTGATGATGGTGAGGGATGGTGTGACCTTCCTGTGTGGAATCCCGGGAATACAGAGGACGGGGACATCTCTCTGGTGGGTTTCTCTTATTATGTACCTTCTTCATAACATTCTTGTGTCCTTCAGAACATTCCTTCATCACTCCATACTCCTCATCTTCATCTTTAAACTCTTCTTTAACAACAATATTATAACCCTGGAATTTTCCACTCTGAATAGAAGATAAAATATTCACTGTAACAAACGTTCCGTGTAGAAATCATAGCTACCAATCATTGTCAATCATCTACCTGACGATGGCGATTGATGGTGTGACCTTCCTGTGTGGCATCACGGGAATATAGAGGATGGGGACATCTCTCTGGTGGGTTCCCATGACTGGATCCATCTGTAGGAAACACACACTGACTGAATCCATTGTTTCTATGTGTTTATCAGATGATGGGGGATCTAGGTGGATCCTCCGTACTGCTCTCTCCTTTCCAATAAAGTCTCCTCTTACCCGGTGATGTGAGGGGCGGCTGATTGTCCATCATGACGTCCTTGTAGAGGTAATCTTACCTGACGTTGAGAAGGTCATCGTCCGTCCACATGACGTCATTGTCTCCTTGTAATGGTAAGGATTACATTTTTCGTAACAAACGTGTATATTGGAATTCACAATGTGGCCTTTCGTTAGCCATAGACCTTGCCTCCTCACCAACTAGTCCCACCAATCTCTTTGTACCATTTTTAGAAAACTTCAGTCGGAACTGAAATTATTCAACACTCTAGAAGAAAAATCAAAACGTGTTCATTACTCACCTGTGCTGAGATTTAGTGAAGACTCTTCTTGTTCCGTTGTCACCATCACCACATCCTCCTCCGTAGACTGCTGACCATCCCTCACATAGAATTCTTCTTCTACCCTTTTGATCTCATCATTGATGTCCATCAGTTCTTCAAGCTAAATCAACAGAAATTATATCTAAATGATGAAACTACTTAGAGGAATGTTACCTCATACAGTTTAGAGTCACTTTTACATTCTAGACCTTCAGTCCCGTCTACCTGGTCAAAGATGAAGTCATCGTCCTGTGTGGAATCCCGGGAATACAGAGGACGGGGACATCTCTCTGGTAGGTTCCCATGACTAGATGCATCTACCTGATGATGGTGAGGGATACGGTGACCTTCCTGTGTGGAATCCCGGGAATACAGAGGACGGGGACATCTCTCTGGTGGGTTCCCATGACTGGATCCATCTGTAGGAAACACACACACTGACTGAATCCATTGTTTCTATGTGTTTATCAGATGACGGGGGATCTACGTGGATCCTCTGTAGTGCTCTCTCCTTTCCAATAAAGTCTCCTCTTACCCATAGACAGGAGGGACTGGTGATCCTCCATCCTGACTTTCTTGTTATCTTTGTGTCGTTTCTGGCATTCCATCATGACATTCTTGTAGAGATCCTTGTGTCCCTGCTGGTGGCCCTCAATTGCGACTTCTTTGGTGAGATCTTTATGTCCTTTCGGGTGGTCTTCCATCATGACGTCCTTGTAAAGATCCTTCTGTCCTAAATACTCCCACTCCTCCATGGAGAAATAGTGACATCATTAAACCCTGACCCATCCCTTGTCTGTTACTGGAGAATGTCCCAGAATTCCCGGCACCGCTCACCTCTCCTGTCAGCAGCTCCATCATCTTCTTGATGACTTCTAGTATCTTCTTGTCGTTGTTTGTATTGGGTGTCATGGAGTCCTGTGTGGTCACTGTGATGGGGGGTGACCCTTCGGGAGAGCTGTTGTGTTTCAAGGACTCACTAGATACCTTCTTCACTAATTCATAATCCTGAGAAGAACAAAGTGAACATTGTCGATAAATACATTCCCAAAATCCTCCTCACCTCTCTGGTCAGGTCTGTGTGATGTCATGTGACCTCCCAGAATCCTCCTCACCTCCCTGGTCAGGTCTGTGTGATGTCATGTGACCTCCCAGAATCATCACCTCTCCGGTCAGGTCTATGTGATGTCATGTGACCTCCCAGAATCCTCCTCACCTCTCTGGTCAGGTCTGTGTGATGTCATGTGACCTCCCAGAATCCTCCTCACCTCTCCGGTCAGGTCTGTGTGATGTCATGTGACCTCCCAGAATCCTCCTTACCTCTCCGGTCAGGTCTGTGTTTTAATAATAGAGATAAGAGTGATGTCATGTGACCTCCCAGAATCCTCATCTCTCCAGTCAGGTCTGTGTTTTATTAACAGAGATGAGTGTGATGTCGTGACCTCCCAGAATCCTCCTCACCTCTCCGGTCAGCAGGTAGATGATCTCCAGGGTGAAGTTGAGTATCTTCTTGGACGTGTGGCTCGGTGTCTCCTCCATGCTCTGTGGTCTGGTTGTTCCTCCTGTAGACGGACAGTGGGGAATTATCATGGACGTACTATGGTGGGGATGATGTTGGAGGTTGTAAAGAGTGAGATGTTTTTACCTACTCTACTGCCAGTTGCAACAAAGTCTCCTCCCTACTTCTTCCCGGCTCACCTTTCACCCGGAACTTCCTGTCTGAATATGACATCACTTCCTGTTGGCATCTTACCTCACTTCCTGTGTTTGCGGTCCATCACTGAATGCTGGGAATTAACCCTCCGAAGACATCGTTACCTCCATACGTGTGCCCAACGGACTGTTACCTACAAACGTGTATAAAAAACCTTCCACCCAAAGAAGAGATGTGCGGCCGGCATATGGTGTGTCACGCGTGTAACAAAGTGATGAAAGTGCGGAAAATGCAGCGCAACAATAAATACATAAATATAATAGTGCGTCCAGTCTTAAACGTGTGTAAATGGTGACGATCGATCTGCCGTGCTCATGACGGTCAATATATGCTGCTCATATCTTCCAATACATAAACCCCCCTAGAGACCGCACATACCAGTACTATACCATAGATAGGTCACAAATACAAACTTCATCCTAAACCCCTCACCTACCGGGCACTCACCTCCTTCCTGCCCACTGGACACTTCTACCCCCTTCCTGCCCACTGGACACTTCTACCCCCTTCCTGCCCACTGGACACTTCTACCCCCTTCCTGCCTACTGGGCACTTCTACCCCCTTCCTGCCTACAGGGCACTCCTGCCTACAGGGCACTTCTGCCTACCGGGCACTTCTACCCCCTTCCTGCCTACAGGACATTTCTACCCCCTTCCTGCCTACCGGCCACTTCTACCCCCTTCCTGCCCACTGGACACTTCTACCCCCTTCCTGCCTACCGGGCACTTCTACTCCCTCCCTGCCTACCGGGCACTTCTACTTCCTTCCTGCCTACCGGGCACTTCTACCCCCTTCCTGCCCACCAGGGACTTCTACCCCCTTCCTGCCCACAGGGGACTTCTACCCCCTAACCCTAGACCTCAACCCTCACCCTAGCCCATTACTATACCCTAATCCTAACCTTAACCCTAACACTAACATTTTACTCTAACCCTTAATGCTAACCTTAAACCTCTCCATTAACCCTGAACCTAATGTTTAAGTCTACCTCTAGACCTTGACCCTAATCCTGGCACTTAACCCTAATAACCCTAACATGTTACCTTAATCTAACCCTAACCCTTATTTCTAACACTAGCCTTTAAGCCTAACCCTAACTGTTAACCCTATCTCAAAATCCTAACATTTAACCTTAAACCAATCCCTTATATAACCCTAACCCTAATATATGACGCCACCCCTATACCTTTACCATAACAAATACCTTAACCCTTAAAGTTACCCCTAGCTATTCACCCTAACATTCAACCCTAAGCCTTTCCCTTAACCCTAGTCCTTAATCCTAACGTTCAACCCTAGTCCTTTACCCTAACATTCAACCCCAACCCTAGTCCTTCACCCTAACATTCAACCCTAACCCTAGTCCTTCACCCTAACATTCAACCCTAACCCTAGTCCTTCACCCTAACATTCAACCCTAGTCCTTCACCCTAACATTCAACCCTAACCCTAGTCCTTCACGCTAACGTTCAACCCTAACTTTAGTCCGTCACCCTAACGTTCCACCCTAGTCCTTCACCCTAACATTCAACCCTAACCCTAGTCCTTAGCCCTAACATTCAACCCTAACCCTAGTCCTTCACCCTAACATTCAACCGTAACCCTAGTCCTTCACCCTAACATTCAACCCTAACATTCAACCCTAACCCTAGTCCTTCACGCTAACGTTCAACCCTAACTTTAGTCCGTCACCCTAACGGTCCACCCTAGTCCTTCACCCTAACATTCAACCCTAACCCTAGTCCTTCACACTAATGTTCAACCCTACCCCTAGTCCTTAACCCTAACATTCAACCCTAATCCTTCACCCTAACATTCAACCCTAACCCTAGACCTTCACCCTAACATTCAACCCTAGTCCTTCACCCTAACGTTCAACCCTAACCCTACTCCTTTACCCTAACATGCAACCCTAACCCTAGTCCTTCACCCTAGCATTCAACTCTAACCCTAGTCCTTAACCCTAACATTCAATCCTAACCCTAGTCCTTCACCCCTAAACCTAGTCCTTAACCCTAACATTCAACCCTAGTCCTTCACCCTAACATTCCACCCTAACCCTAGTCCTTAACCCTTATATTCAACACTAACCATAGTCCTTCACCCTAACATTCAACCCTAATCCTAGTCCTTCACCCTAACATCTAACCCTAGACCTTAACCCTAACGTTCAACCCTATCCCTAGTCATTAACCCTTACCCTAGTCCTTCACCCTAAAAATCAACCCTAACCCTAGTCCATAACCCGAACATTCAACCCCAACCCAAGTCTTTAACCTAAACATTTAACCCTAGTCCTTCACCCTAACCTTCAACCCTAACCCTAGTCCTTCACCCTAACCTTCAACCCTAACCCTAGTCCACCCTAACATTCAACCCTAACCCTAGTCCTTAACCCTAACATTCAACCCTAGTCCTTCACCCTAACATTCAACCCTAACCCTAGTCTTTAACCCTAAAAATCAACCCTAACCCTAGTCCATAACCCAAACATTCAACCCCAACCCAAGTCTTTAACCTAAACATTTATCCCTAATCCTAGTCCTTCACCCTAATATTCAACCCCAACCCTAGTCCTTCACCCTTACATTCAACCCTAACGCTACTCCTTCACCCTAAGCCTAGTCCTTAACCCTTACATTCAACCTTAACCCTTGTCCTTCACCCTAACCCTTGTCCTTATCCGTTACATTTAACCCTAACCCTAGTCCTTCACCCTAACATTCAACCATAACCCTAGTCATTTTCCCTAACCTTCAACCCTCACCCTAGTCCTTAAACCTAACATTCAACCTTAGTTCTTCACCCTAAGATTCAACCCTAACCCTAGTCTTTCACCCTAACATTCAATCTAAACTTTAGTCCTTCACCTTAACATTCAACCCAACCCTCGTCCTTCACCCTAACCCTAGTCCATAACCCTTACATTCTACCATAACCCTAGACCTTAACCCTAATATTCAACCCTAACCCTTATATACAACCCTAATCCATCACCCTAAGAATCAACCCTAACCCTAGTCTTTATCCCTAACATTCAAATGTTACCCTTGTCCTTAACCCTTACATTCAAACCTAACCCGAGTCCTTCAACATAACATTCAACCCTAACCCTAGTCCTTAACCCTTATATTCAACCCTAATCCTAGTCCTTCACCCTAACATTCAACCCTAATCATTGTCCTTCACCCTAACATTCAACCCGAACCCTAGACCTTAACCCTAACGTTCAACCCTATCCCTAGTCATTAACCCTTACCCTAGTCCAGGAATGGGCAAACTACGGCCCGCGGACCTTTTAATCCGGCCCGCGGAGCGTGATATAAAAAAAAACCAGCCAGGGCAGGCAAACATTTGCATCATTCAGCGCGCTCAAATGCAATGATTGGCCAGTCTCGCTGCCACTCACATCCTGATAGCCAGTGATTGGATGTGTGTAGGCGGGGCAGCGTGACGAACGTGAGGGGAGCTAGGCTCCTCTCACAGTCCGCCCTGAAGACCGGAACGACGCGGGAACAGGGCGAGAGGAACGCGCGGAGCAAAGGTAATTTAATTTATATTAATTCACACATACACATCATTCATCTACTCTTGGTCCGGCCCCCGGGTCCAATATATGAACCCATTGTGGCCCTCAAGTCAAAAAGTTTGCCCACCCCTGCCCTAGTCCTTCACCCTAACATTCAACCCTAACCCTAGTCCTGCACCCTAACATTCAACCCTAACCCGACTCCATAACCCTAACATTCAACCCTAACCCGAGTCCATAACCCTAAAAATCAACCCTAACTCTAGTCCATAACCCGAACATTCAACCCCAACCCAAGTCTTTAACCTAAACATTCAACCCTAACCCTAGTCCCTCACCCTAACCCTAGTCTTTAACCCTTACATTCAACCCTAACCCTAGTCCTTCACCCTAACGTTCAACCCTAACATTAAACCCTAAAAGTCCTCCCAAACCCTAGTCCTTCACCCTAACATTCAACCCTAACTTTAGTCCTTCACCCTAACATTCAACCCTAACTTTAGTCCTTCACCCTAACATTCAACCCTAACCCTGGTCCTTCACCCTAACATTCAACCCTATTCGAGTCCATAACCCTAACATTCAACCCTAACCCTAGTCCTTCACCGTAACCTTCAACCCTAACCCTAGTCCTTCACCCTAACATTCAACCCTAGTCCTTCACCCTAACATTCAACCCTAAACTGAGTCATTCACCGTAACATTCAACCCTAACCCTAGTCCTTATCCCTAACATTCAAATGTTACCTTTGTCCTTTAACCCTTACATTCAACCCTAACCTGAGTCTTTCAACAGAACATTCAACCCTAACCCTAGTCCTTAACTCTTATATTTCATGCTAACCCTAGACCTTAACCCTAATGTTCAACCCTAACCCTAGTCCTTCACCCTAACATTCAGCCCTAACCCTACTCCTTCACCCTAACATTCAACCCTAAACCGAGTCCATAACCCAAATATTCAACCCTAATCCTAGTCCTTAACCCGAACATTCAACCCTTGTCCTTCACCCTATCATTCAACCCTAACCCTATTCCTTAACCCTTACATTCAACCCTAACCCTATTCCTTAACCCTTACATTCAACCCTAACCCTAGTCCTTCACCCTTACATTCAACCCTAACCCTAGTCCTTCACCCTAACATTCAACCCTAACTCTAGTCCTTCACCCTAAAAATCAACTCTAACCCTAGTCCTTCACCCTAACATTCATCTCTGACCCTAGTCCTTAACACCAACATTCAACCCCGACCCAAGTACTTAACCCTAATTTTCAACCCCAACCGAAGTCCTTAACCCTAACATTCAACCCTAACCCGAGTCCAAACCCTAACATTCAACCCCAACCTGTCAAGGTCCTACCTTTCTTCAGAGCTTGTGCATCTCCATGAGCTGGCCTCCATCTTGGTTTTCTGCAAAGCATGGTGGGAACCTTTATGCCTTCAGGCTTCTGCGGCTCCTCCTCAGAAGGGTGTGGTTGAGCACATTTAAACCTGCTGTCTGCAAGTGTGCTCTGCACTTGTGTCCTGTATGTTGCCCTGTTGCAAGCTCTTGTGTTGTTCCCATTGCTCTCCTGGTAACCGACTCGGCTTGGACAAGACTACTCTCTGCGTTAACCCTTTATCTGACCTCCCGTTGTTGAACCCGGCCCATGACCTGAGTATTCTTTGCCTACCGTCTAGTACTGTCTGCTCCGTTGTTATTGACCCGGCTTGTCTGACTACTCTACTCGTGATCCCATCTAGCTCCCACCAGCTGTACGCCATTGGCGGCAGTCGTTATCGCAGCTGGGGTCACTCGGGGGCCGCGACCTGGTCTCAGGCTGCGTCAAGTCCATCCCCACCATCAGGGGCCCTGGTGAAGGGTAGCCTGGGGCTTAGACTCCGCGCCCTGAGGGACTCTGGTCTGTGGGTAGTGGCTGTCGTCAGTCGCAGCGTGACCGTACCATAGGCCTGCCTGCCCATTCCAGCGTTCCTGCCCTGACACAACCCTAGTCCTTCACCCTTACATTCAACCCTAACCCTAGTCCTTCACCCTAACCCTAGTCCTTAACCCTTACATTCAACCCCAACCCTAGTCCTTAACCCTAACAATCAACCACAACCCTAGTCCTTCACCCTTACATTCAACCCTAACCTTAGTCCTTCACCCTAACCCTAGTCCTTAACCCTTACATTCAACCCTTATCCTTCACCCTAACATTCAACCCTAACCCTAGTCCTTCACCCTAACATTCATCCCTAACCCTAGTCCTTCACCCTAACATTCAACCCTAACCCTAGTCCTTCAACCTAACATTCAACTTTAACCCTAGTCCTTCACCCTAACATTCAACCCTAAAACTAGTCCTTCACACTAAAAATCAACCCTAACCCAAGTCCTTAACTCTAACATTCAACCACAACCCTAGTTCTTAACCTTTACATTCAACCCTAATCCTAGTCCTTCACCCTTACCCTAGTCCTTAACCCTAACATTCAACCCTAACCCTAGTCCTTCATCCTAACATTCAACCCTAAATCTAGTCCTTCATCCTAACATTCAACCCTAAATCTAGTCCTTAACCCTAACATTCAACCCCCAATCTAGTCCTTAACCCTAACATTCAACCCCCAACCCAAGTCCTTAACCCTAACATTCCACCCTAACCCTAGTCCTTCACTCTAACATTCAACCCCAACCCTAGTCCTTAACCCTAAAAATCAACCCTAACCCTAGTCCTTAACCCTGACATTCAACCTTAGTCCTTCACCCTAACATTCCACCCTAACCCTGGTCCTTAACCCTAACATTCAACTCCATTCCAAGTCCTTATCCCTAACATTCCACCCTAACCCTAGTCCTTAACCCTAACATTCAACCCCAACCCTAGTGCTTAACCCTAACATTCAACCCTAACCCTAAGGCCCTTAACCCTAACATTTTACACTAACCCTTGCTCTCAAGCCTAGTGTCCACAGTGCGATGGTGAGTGCGGGTACCACTGGGGATCCACGGTCTTTTTTCCCCTTGGGTCGTGTTTTCAAAAGGATGCATGCAGCTTTTTTGTTTGTGGGAAATGCAGGCATAGCAGTCTATTTAAATGAATGGCCCGAGCAAACTTGGACCACAGTAGTTTGAGCCTAGGGTTAACACGTCGAAGGAGTGCCCTGACCCGGCCTGTGAAGTGACTGATCTGTCCGATGTATACAACCTCCTACAACAACACTGACATTTACAAAGAGAATACTGCTGTTTAAAAGGACAAATCCCTGCCTCTCCTCTCCATTTATTTGCCTCTTGTCAGGATCCTGTCTACGGCAGGAGTTCTGGAAGACCTGGCATTTCTGCCAGTACTCTACATGGCCGCAGAAGGACACATCAGCCTTGGTCTGGTGCCAGACGGCCTTTATAAGGAGGCTCATCACTTCCTCTGGTTGCTGGATAATCTCTAGCTCCCCGTGCCTTGTTCCTTGTTCCTGTTGCCTGTGACTTCCTGATACCGACTCAGCTTTCACTTGTCTACTCTACTGAACCCCTGATCTGACCTCAGCTTGGCTTACGGATACTCTCTCTCTCTCTCACTCCTCTGTGTATGACCTCGGCTATCCCATCTGACTATGTCTGCTCTGATTCCCACCTGGTACCTGACCTTGGCTTGAACCGACTATCCAGTAAATCTCTAATCCTGAAAGGGCTTGCTTACCACGCACAGGCGCCACCCGTCTGCAGACCTATCTCCATGCACCAGCTGTGCTTCTGAGTGGACCACCAACCAGCACTCCTACAGGCGACCTGTGCAGCTTTGGGCCTGACTCCCACTGTCCCACTCTTAGGGGAGTCTGGAACTTAGCCACAAGGGAAGCCCTCTCTCCATTGGCCTCCATCACCAGGTATGTGATACCTCTCCTCCTTCATTCCCTCTCCTCTTCTTCTTCTTGCTTTGCCCTCTCCCCTCTTCCTCAGTTCTCTCTTTCCTCTCCTCCTTCTTTCTGTTTTCCTCCTTTCTGGTCTTCTTCCTCTCCTCCCTTCTTCTCCTCTTGTCAGGAGCCGCTGCGGCGTGTGGCCCGGCACAGGCACAGTGTACCGACTCGCACTGGTGTACGGGCACTAGATCCTGGCCGGCCGCGGCGACGACGGAACCCGCGCATGGGCACTCGGGACCGCGGGTGCACGCCTGGCACCAATGACAGCGCAGGGTGCGGTATTTAAATCCGCTCTGTGCTGACACTGGTTGCCGTATGGTCTCTCCTGTTTGTTCCTGCTCCTGTATCTGTGCTGATTGATCGTTGCTGACCCGGATTGTTCCTGACTGTGCTGTATTCTCCTGCTCTGACCCCTGGCTTGCCTGACCTCTCTTTTGGATGCCCCTCATTGGATCTGACCTTCCGTTACTGACCCGGCGGTTGACCCGACTATTCTCTGCCTGCTGCCTTGTACAGTGCTGTCCCCACAGTTACCTACTCAGCCTGTCTAACCACGCTTCTGCTCAGCCATCCATCCATCCGTCCTGCTCGGACCCATCCGCCTCTTCATATCAGGCTCTCATCCTGCAGATACCTCTGGCGGATCCCTCTACCATGGGTGGGTGTACTCAGGGGCCGCGACCTGGTCTCTGTCTGCTCCAAGTCTATCCCCACCATCAGGGGCCCTGGTGAACAAGCAGACTGGGACTTAGACTCCGCGCTCTGGGGAATCCTATTCCGTGGGTTGCTAGAGGTACCGCCAGGCGGTTCATTACAGTACCATACGGCCATGACAGAGCCTGGAAGAGGACCATCCCCACTAGAGGACATATGCCAGCACCTGGCGGCTCTGACCCAAGCCATCAAAACGCTGCAGGAGGGATACACACATCTGGAGAACCGCATCCAGATGCTAGCCACACTGGCCACTACATCTCAGAGTCCAGCTACTCCTGTCCCGGCTGGGGAATCTTCGGGGCCACCCACTGGAGCAATAGCCACGTTGCCTCCTCCGGAACCCCGCGTTCCATTGCCGGAACGTTTCAGCGGGGATCGAGCAAGATTCAGGGCCTTCCGGAACGCGTTTCTACTGTACTTTAGCCTGCAGCCGTGTACATTTTCCACGGAATCAGTTAAGGTGGGATTCATCGTGTCTCTGCTCCACGATGAACCCCAGGGCTGGGCTCACCGACTGATGGAAACCCACGATTTCCACCTGGACACGGTAATTGATTTCTTTGACGCAATGACAGTGTTGGATGATGACCCGCAGCGGGCAGCCTCCACAGAAACAGGTCCAGGAATCTTTGCCTTTACTGTGGAGAAGCTGGTCATATGGTGTGTTCCTGCCCAGTGAAACTGAGTAAGTCTGCTTCTGTTTTTTCTTCTGTATCCACTGAAGGTCTCAACCAGTCCAATTACTTAGCCATACCTGTTTCCTTTCAGCTCCCAGGAAGAACCGTGTCGGTGATGGCAATAATTGATTCTGGGGCATGCAGTTGTTTTGTGGACTTAGATTTTGCCAACCAACAGAAAATCCCCCTCCAGACCAGGGAACGTGGGCTTAACATATTTTTGGCTGACGGGTCACGTATTAAGTCGGGGTTGGTAGACCGGGAGACTCCCCCTATCTGCACTACAGTAGCTGACCACCATCGGGAGTTCCTCCGCCTGGACGCTATAGCCTCCCCTCTTTTCCCAGTCATTCTGGGGATTCCTTGGTTGCGGGCCCATAACCCCCAGATTGACTGGGAGACCGGGTCCATTCAGTTCCTATCCCCATATTGCCGGGAACACTGCTTTGCCTCGGCCCCCGCAGCTCCCCAAGTCCTCCTATGCGTGGATGGAGATGCCGACCTAATACAGGCCATCCCTCCTGCCTACCACAAATTTCTTGATGTTTTTAGTAAACGAGGGGCAGACATCCTTCCTCCACACCGAACATATGATTGTCCCATTGACCTCCTACCTGGTTCTGAGATTCCGTTCAGTCGGATTTTCCGCTTATCTGAGCTAGAACTGGGGGTGCTCAAGGAATATATCTATGAGAACCTCCAAAAGGGGTTCATCCGCCCCTCCACATCACCAGCCGGGGCTGGAATCTTTTTTTGTCGAAATAAAAGAAGTCCCTGCGGCCCTGCATTGATTATCGCGATTTAAACAAAATCACTATAAAAAAAAAAAATCGCTACCCACTGCCTCTGGTCCCAGAACTCTTCCAGCGGTTAAAATCAGCAGTGATCTTGGAAGTTGATGCTTCGGAAAACGCAGTGGGGGCCGTCCTATCTCAGAGAAAAGGCACCAGGGAGCTCCTGCACCCAGTGGCGTTCTTCTCGTGGAAACTTACACCAGCGGAAAGGAACTACAATATTGGCGATCGAGAACTTTTGGCCATCAAGACCGCACTGGAAGAGTGGAGATACTTGCTGGAAGGAGCCACGCATCCAATTCTGATCTTCACTGATCACAAAAATTTAGAATACTTGAGAACGGCAAAACGCTTGAGACCACGCCAAGGGAGATGGGCACTCTATTTCTCCCGGTTCTCATTCCATATCACGTATAGGCCGGGGTCCAAGAACACGAAGCCCGACACCCTTTCGCGCATGTTTGAAGACCCTGAAGAGGTGCCCAAACCAGATACTATCTTGTCCTCAGGGAACTTTCTTGCCCTCCAAACGGAGCTACGTTCTAGGCTACAGAATGCATCTGTGGGAATGCCACACCCACCTGGGGTGTCCCTACAGAGCAAGGGAGGGCTCTTATGGAAGGAAGGGCTAATCACGGTACTCGAAGAGGTCCGAACCTTGGTCCTGGGACACTGCCATGACCATCCAATGGCAGGTTATTTCGGGATGGCAAAAACTCTAGAATAACTCCAGCGCACATTCTGGTGGCCAAGCATGGCCAAGGATTGCGAGCGCTATGTCAAGACCTGCACCACCTGTCAGAGGAACAAGCCCTCCAGGAGCAAGGCCTGGGGGTTACTACATCCCCTGCCTATACCTGACCGACCGTGGCAAATGATTGCGATCGACTTTATAGTTGAACTCCCTCCGTCTCAGGACCACACCGCAATCTTTGTAATTGTGGATCGCCTGTCGAAGATGGCCCACTTCTTGCCTTTTAAGAACACACCCTCGGCTCTGGAAACGGCACAAATCTTCATAAGAGAAGTTGTAAGACTCCATGGAGTTCCTGAAGACACTGTTTCAGACCGGGGAGTCGTTTACCTCGAAGTTCTGGAAAGCGTTATGCGAGGTGTTGGGAATCAGAATTTCCCTCTCTTCCGCCTACCACCCACAGACAAATGGGCAGACGGAGAGGACGAACCAGATGTTAGAGCAATACTTGAGATGCTACACGTCCTTCCTGCAGGACGATTGGCTGGCACTCTTGCCACTGGCCGAATTTGCATATAACAACGTGAATCATTCAGCTATGGGGCAATCCCAATTTTTTGCAAACTATGGGTTCCATCCCACATTTCTGTCCGATCTGATTCCTGAAAGCCCAGTTCCTGCCACTCAAAGCATGCTGAATTTTTTTTCTGCCAACAAGGTGCTACAAGAAGCCATTGCAAAAGCCCAGGAGGACAACAAGAGGGCCTTCGACAGGAAGAGAAGGAGGGAACTAGTATTGCAACCTGGGGATCAGGTCTGGCTAGCAACAACAAATTTGAAAATGTCTTGCCCGTCGAGAAAGCTAGGGCCGAAGTTTATGGGTCCATTCCGGGTGAAACGAATGATCAACAAAGTTGCGTATGAACTCACTCTTCCGGAAACTTTTAAGATTCACCCAGTTTTCCATGTGTCGCTACTGAAGCCAGCTACACCAGACCCCTTCCCGGATAGGAGGTCCAGACCCCCGGGAGCATTAACCATCGATGATCAAGAAGAATTTAAGGTGGAAGCAATCTTGGATTGCTGGAAGAGGGGTCTCCAAACACAGTTCCTGATCAAATGGAAGGGTTATGGCCCTGAGGAGACCTCATGGGAATCAGCCCAAAATGTTCATGCCCCCAGACTTGTCCGGGAGTTCTATCGCAGCCACCTATGGAGGAGAGATCAGTTGGGCACCCGGAGGTTGCCCGTAGGGGGGGGGGCAATGTCAGGAGCCGCCGTGGTGCGTGGCTCGGCGCCGACTCGCACTGGTGTACGGGCACTAGGTCCTGGCCGGCCGCGGCTACGACGGAACTCGCACATGCGCACTTGGGACCACGGGTGCGCGCCTGTCACCAATGACAGCACAGAGCGCGGTATTTAAATCCGCTCTGCGCTGACACTGGTTGCCGTATGGTCTCTTCTGTTTGTTCCTGCTCCTGTATCTGTGCTGATTGATCGTTGCTGACCCGGATTGTTCCTGACCATGCTGTATTCTCCTGCTCTGACCCCTGGTTTGCCTGACCTCTCTTTTGGATGCCCCTCATTGGATCTGACCTTCCGTTACTGACCCGGCGAGTGACCTGACTATTCTCTGCCTGCTGCCTTGTTTGGCGCTGTCCCCACGGTTACCGACTCGGCCTGTCTGACCACACTTCTGCTCAGCCATCCATCCATCCTGCTCGGACCCATCCACCTCTTCACAACAGGCTCTCATCCTGCAGATACCTCTGGCGGATCCCTCTACCATGGGTGGGTGTACTCAGGTCTCTGTCTGCTCCAAGTCCATCCCCACCATCAGGGGCCCTGGTGAACAAGCAGACTGGGACTTAGACTCCACGCTCTGGGGAATCCTATTCCGTGGGTTGCTAGAGGTACCGCCAGGTGGTTCATTACACCTCTCCACCTTCTCTCCTCCCTTTTTCTCTCCATCTTCTCTTCTCTCTCTTCCTTTTCTTCTTCTTATCCCTCTTCTTCTGCTCTTCTTTCTCCCTTCCCCCCTTCTCTTGCTTTTCTCTCCGGAGGAGGAATCCACAGTCTGCTCTACCTAACCTCATTGATGTGGAGGATTGTTACTAACAACCCCTAAGGTGATACATCTACACAGTTCTATGTCACCTTGGTCAAGACAGACAACCCAACAGATATCTGTAGAGAATGCCTTGGAGTCCATGTTCTGCTCATCATAACATCCCGTGTGGAGGAACCTCTCTTCTGGGGACTTGTGGTGGTCCCAATCAATCTGTAAGGTGACGCATCACATTTCCTGCAGAACTTGGTCAGCACAGAGACAACCTAACAGAGAAACATGAAGAAAGGCTTGGAGTTCATGTTCTGCTCATTTTGGATCTCACCTGTTTGGAGGAACCTGTCTTCTGGGGATCTGGGATGGTCCCAATCAATATCTAAGAGGACATATCTACACAGAGACAACCCAACAGAAACCCATAGAGAAAGTCCATATTCTGCTCATTATGACCTCCCCTGGGGGGAGGAACCTCTCTTCTGGGGATCTGGGATGGTTCCAATCAATCTGTAAGGTGACACATCTACATGGAGAGAACCCAAAAGAGACTCAGAGAACGGCTTGGAGTCCATGTTCTGCTCATCATGACTTTCCCTGTGTGGAGGAAACTCTCTTCTGGGGATCTGTGATGTGGGACCATCAATCTGTAAGGTGACAAATCTACACCCTTCCTCCACAACTTGGTCTGCATAGAGACAACTAAGCAGAAACCTATGGAGAAAGGCTTGGAATCCATATTCTCATCATGACCTCCCTTGTATGGGGGAATCTTTCTTCTGGGGATCTGGGATGGTCCCAATCAATCTCTTAAGATGACATATCTACACAGAGACAACCCAACAGAGACCCATAGAGAAAGTCTTTGAGTCCATGTTCTGCTCATCATGACCTCCCCTGTGTAGAGATACCTCTCTTCTGGGGATCTGTGATGGTCCCAATCTGTAAGGTGACACATCTACACATTTCCTCCACAACTTGGTCAGCACAGAGACAACCCAACAGAGACCCATGGAGAAAGGCTTGGAGTCCATGTTCTGCTCTTCATGGCCTTACTTTTGTGGAGGAACTTCTCTTATGGGGATCTGTGATGGTCCCAATCAATCTGTAAGGTGACACATCTACACATTTCCTGCAGAAATTAGTCAGCACAGAGACAACCCAACAGAGTCCCATGGAGAAAGGCTTGGAGTCCATGTTCTGCTCATCATGGCCTTACCTTTGTGGAGGAACCTCTCTTATGGGGATCTGTGATGGTCTCAATCAATCTGTAAGGTGACACATCTACACATTTCCTCCACAACCTGGTCAGCACAGAGACAACCCAACAGAGACACACGGAGAAAGTCTTCTGAGTATGAACCTTACATAACTCAAGTCATTGAAATATAATAACTTGGCATGATATAGACGAAGGAGGTTGACTGAAGCTGTACTTTGGGAAAAATTCAAAACTACCTTTTGCAGTGGGACGAGTTCTACTTACCTTCTCCTGCGCTCCCCCAGGAGTCCTCATATCATGTGACCTGTCCACCGAAACCACTTTTCTCCTGTGCTCCAGCGATCCCAGACACTGCGAGGTCATCATGTACGCCTAACACATCTAGACTTACCTTTCTGTCAGCCCATGTTTCCAAGAATTGCTCCTTCTCTGGGTGTGTGGAGACATGCTCCTCCCTCTCTGGGTGTGTAGAGACATGCTCCTCCCTCTCTGGGTGTGTAGAGACATGCTCCTCCCTCCACGCGATCAACTCAAACAATATAATTATTTTAGGAATACTGTATATATATATACCGTATTTTCTGGCGTATAAGGCGACTGTGTGTATAAGACCACCCCCTAATTTTCCCGTTAAAAACATAGGTTTTGGGCTATACTCGCCGTATAAGACTACCCCCTTCCGAGGCAACAGCATTAAAAAACATCAGATTTTTTTAATTGAAATGGTTATGACTTACCGGTACTTAAAATCCTTCAAAATCCTCATGTTCATCCTCTGACATCATAAGTTCATGAATGACATCTTGTGATACATTTGTAAGACAGTCATCATATGGATCAAATTCCAAATCAGATGGTTACCGCTGGCTGTGCGGTAATACAGTAGCTTCGGCTACATACAGTATACATACACAGCCCGCTGGATGTGCAGTAAAGTACATACAGTATACCGTGCTGAGCCAAGCTGGCTCAAAACAAATGTCCCTATGACAGTATACTGAGCCAAGCTATTTCAAAATGTACCCGTACGTCCCTACTTTAATCAGCCCACTGGATGCGTGTATGTACGGTAGCTCCAGCTACATACAGTATACACTTGGCCAATCACGGCAAGCGATGTATTCTACTAATGAATACAAAGCCTGCTTGGATTGGCTGAGGTTGTGACATCATCAGTCCACCTCTCTGACTCAGCCAATCCGAGCAGGCTTTGTATTCATTAGTAGAATACATCATTTGCCGTGATTGGCCCAGTGTATACTGTATGTAGCCACAGCTACCGTACATACACACATCCAGCGGGCTGATTAAAGTAGGAACGTACCGGTACATTTTGAAACCGCTTGGCTCAGCGCAGTATACTGTATATACCGCACATCCAGCTGGCTGACAGATTATTCTGTCATAGGGACATTTGTTTTGAGCCAGCTTGGCTCAGCACGGTATACTCTATGTATACTCTATATATTAAACTATATATACACTCGGTATACTCTATATATTAAAGTAGGAACGTACCGGTACGTTTTGAAACCGCTTGGCTCAGCACAGTATACTGTATATACACCGCACATCCAGCCGGCTGACAGATTATTCTGTCATAGGGACATTTGTTTTGAGCCAGCTTGGCTCAGCACGGTATACTCTATGTACAGTATTACCACACATCCAGCCAGCTTGACCCAAACAAACTCAAGGTTCACATTTTATACCCCGCATATAAGACTACCCCCAATTTTTGGGGTATATTTTTAAGTATAAAAAGTAGTCTTATACGTCAGAAAATACTGTGTGTATGTATATATATATACATACATATACACATACACACACACATATATATTGTATCTTTATTTGTTCCAAACTAAGAAATCAGCTTTTCATTAAGTTTCCATTTCTGATCCGGGTAATCTGAGATGTTCCGTCAGAGAAGTTCACATTTACAATGGTCAGCCAGCAGAGGACACTCTACGAGCCGGTGCAGTGCCCCCCCCCCACCTTCTCTCTCACCATGCTGTCCTCCATGGAAGCTTCTGCTGAAGGTCAGGGGAGATCAGACTACACTGCTAGAGGGACCCAACCAGCAGTAACCCCCCCTTCCTAGTAGAGGAAGCCAGACACAACTTTGAAGTCTTTAGTGATCTCTGATCTCCTTATAAAGTGTTTCTTCCATAATAAAGATCAGAGGAGCGCTCAGCCACGTGTTTTCTGAGGGGTATATCAAGGTGTGCTTCTTCCCAGTGTGAGATCTCTGATGTACGGCAACATATCATCCCTATAGAAGACATTTCCCGCACTCAGGACACTAATACACCTCGAGGGTTGTGTGGGTTCTCTGATGTTTGGTAACATGGGACTTCTGTGAAAAACATTTCCCGCACTCACGGCAAGAATACGGCTTCTCACCTGTGTGAGATCTTTGATGTTTATCAAGTTGTGATTTGCGTGCAAAACATTTTCTGCACTCAAGGCAGGAATAAGGCTTCTCACCAGTATGGCATTTCAGATGTTCAGAAAGATGGGGTTTCTGTGAAAAACATTTCCCGCACTCTAGACAAGAATACAGCTTCTCCCCCGTGTGAGACCTCTGGTGGATTTGGAGAAGTTGTTTACGTACAAAACATTTCCCGCACTCTGGACAGGTATACGGCTTCTCCCCCGTATGAGACCTCTGATGTGTTATGAGAAATAGTTTACGTATAAAACATTTCCCGCACTCAGGGCAGGAATACGGCTTCACACCTGTGTGCAGTCTCTGATGTACAGAAAGATTAGACTTCCGAGAAAAACATTTCCCGCACTCAGGGCAGGAATACGGCTTCTCACCCTTGTGGGATCTTTGATGTCTGACTAGTTCTGATTTTCTAAGGAAACATTTTTTGCACTTGGGACAGCAGTGAAGCTTCTTACCGGTGTGCAATCTCTGATGGACACTAAGATGAAATTTACTTAGAAAACATTCTCCGCACACAGGGCAGGAATGATGCTTCTCCCCCGAGTGAGATCTCCGATGTACAGCAAGAGTGGATTCAGAGCTAAACCATTTCCCACACTCAGAACAGGAAAATGTCTCCTCTTGAATCCCGGACCCATCCTCCACAGTACGAGGTTGCTCAGAGTCAGAGGGATTCCATGGTCTTTCCACACTGGGAAGTCCACCATCCATAGTGGAGCTCATTGTCTTTTCTCCGACACATGCTCCTGGAATGTCCTCATCTTCCATTTTACAACCTGGAGATAAAGTGCGACGATCCTTTGAGGGTTTCGCCATGGTGGGACCTGGAAAAATAGAAAAACATCATCAATAGATAAGAGAAAGTTAGTTCACTTCCATCAAGATTCCATCTGGATCAGGGAGATAGGAGGGAGCATATGTTCTCTGTGCATGTCCCAACCAGCTGGGACTCCTCCCCTTTTCAAAGAACATTTGGTCCTCCCAGATCACTTCTACATTTACACTGCTTTGTCAGAGGAGCAGGAACCAATTGGGGCGTGGGGGGCATGCTCTTCACACAACCACAAGTCTAGGCCCTGGGTCATGAGATCCCGGCATCAGACTGGCAGACTCTCTCCCTTCATCATCAGGATAAGTTGTCAAAGGCTGAGGCTTCTGGTAATGAGCAGCACTGGAGGAAACATTTTCTCCAGGCAAGATGCGTGGGTCACTCCCTTGGGTACTTCCTACTTTCTCAGCCCACCAAGGCCGTACACAAAGCTTCATGTAACATTTAGTTATAAGTCGGCGGCAGGGGCGGACTGACAACTCATGGGGCCCCCGGGCAATAGGGGATCATGGGGCCCGTGTCCTTGCCCAAACTCAGAAAAGCCTATGAAAAAGGTACCAGGGGCATCTCATGGGGCCCCCTACTGACCCTGGGCCCTCGGGCAGTGCCCGAGTTTCCAAATGATCAGTCCGCCCCTGGTCGGCGGGAAGAAGAGGAACGGACCTGAGGAAGAATCAGTCTGTGTTCTCATATCTGTACTACTAGAACACAAGGGAGAGGAAAGAAGATCGATCGGTATCACTACTGGGAGGTGACCATTCTAACAACTATTATTTGCTGATTTCACTCCCTACCCACTCCACTCTGGACCAATCAGTGAGCAGGAAAAGAGCAGAGATAAGAGAAGAATATATTCTGGTCACCTGTGCTGATCTCTGTAGGAGTGTCCTCCTCTATGAATGTCCTCCTCATTCCAGCCTCCTCCGTATATTGCTGATCATCCCTCACATACGTCTCTTCTACTTCACCCTCAACTTTCTTGTTCATCAGATCTTCACCCTAAACCAACAGAATGGCAGAAAATAACATCTGTAACATAGAAGGATTTATGATGTGAGATCACTTAGAACAGTGGTTCTCAACCTTTCTAATGCCGCGACCCCTTAATACAGTTCCTCATGTTGTGGTGACCCCCAACCATAAAATTATTTTCGTTGCTACTTCATAACTGTAATTTTGCAGTGGGAGGAGTAGTGCCATGTCATTGGTGTCAGTGGAAGGAGTAGTGCCCCATCGTTGGTGTCAGTGGGAGGAACAGTGCCCCATCGTTGGTGTCAGTGGGAGGAACAGTGCCCCATCGTTGGTGTCAGTGGGAGGAACAGTGCCCCATCGTTGGTGTCAGTGGGAGGAACAGTGCCCCATCGTTGGTGTCAGTGGGAGGAACAGTGCCCCATCGTTGGTGTCAGTGGGAGGAACAGTGCCCCATCGTTGGTGTCAGTGGGAGGAACAGTGCCCCATCGTTGGTGTCAGTGGGAGGAACAGTGCCCCATCGTTGGTGTCAGTGGGAGGAACAGTGCCCCATCGTTGGTGTCAGTGGGAGGAACAGTGCCCCATCGTTGGTGTCAGTGGGAGGAACAGTGCCCCATCGTTGGTGTCAGTGGGGGGAACAGTGCCCCATCGTTGGTGTCAGTGGGGGGAACAGTGCCCCATCGTTGGTGTCAGTGGGGGGAACAGTGCCCCATCGTTGGTGTCAGTGGGGGGAACAGTGCCCCATCGTTGGTGTCAGTGGGGGGAACAGTGCCCCATCGTTGGTGTCAGTGGGGGGAACAGTGCCCCATCGTTGGTGTCAGTGGGGGGAACAGTGCCCCATCGTTGGTGTCAGTGGGGGGAACAGTGCCCCATCGTTGGTGTCAGTGGGGGGAACAGTGCCCCATCGTTGGTGTCAGTGGGGGGAACAGTGCCCCATCGTTGGTGTCAGTGGGGGGAACAGTGCCCCATCGTTGGTGTCAGTGGGGGGAACAGTGCCCCATCGTTGGTGTCAGTGGGGGGAACAGTGCCCCATCGTTGGTGTCAGTGGGGGGAACAGTGCCCCATCGTTGGTGTCAGTGGGGGGAACAGTGCCCCATCGTTGGTGTCAGTGGGGGGAACAGTGCCCCATCGTTGGTGTCAGTGGGGGGAACAGTGCCCCATCACTGGTGTCAGTGGGGGGAACAGTGCCCCATCACTGGTGTCAGTGGGGGGAACAGTGCCCCATCACTGGTGTCAGTGGGGGGAGTAGTGCCCCATCATTGGTGTCAGTGGGAGGAATAGTGCCCCATCATTGATGTCAGTGTGGTGGAGGGGAGAATAGTGCCCCATCGTTGGGGTCAGGGGGGGGGAAATAGTGCCCCATCGTTGGTGTCAGTGGGGGGAGGAATACTGCCCCATCGTTGGTGTCAGTGGGGGGAGGAATACTGCCCCATCGTTGGTGTCAGTGGGGGGAGGAATACTGCCCCATCGTTGGTGTCAGTGGGGGGAGGAATACTGCCCCATCGTTGGTGTCAGTGGGGGGAGGAATACTGCCCCATCGTTGGTGTCAGTGGGGGGAGGAATACTGCCCCATCGTTGGTGTCAGTGGGGGGAGGAATACTGCCCCATCGTTGGTGTCAGTGGGGGGAGGAATACTGCCCCATCGTTGGTGTCAGTGGGGGGAGGAATACTGCCCCATCGTTGGTGTCAGTGGGGGGAGGAATACTGCCCCATCGTTGGTGTCAGTGGGGGGAGGAATACTGCCCCATCGTTGGTGTCAGTGGGGGGAGGAATACTGCCCCATCGTTGGTGTCAGTGGGGGGAGGAATACTGCCCCATCGTTGGTGTCAGTGGGGGGAGGAATACTGCCCCATCGTTGGTGTCAGTGGGGGGAGGAATACTGCCCCATCGTTGGTGTCAGTGGGGGGAGGAATACTGCCCCATCGTTGGTGTCAGTGGGGGGAGGAATACTGCCCCATCGTTGATGTCAGTGTGGTGGAGGGGAGAATAGTGCCCCATCGTTGGGGTCAGGGGGGGGGGGAAAATAGTGTCCCATCGTTGGTGTCAGTGGGGGGAGGAATAGTGCCCCATCATTGGTGTCAGTGGGAGGAATAGTGCCCCATCATTGATGTCAGTGTGGTGGAGGGGAGAATAGTGCCCCATCGTTGGGGTCAGGGGGGGGGAAATAGTGCCCCATCGTTGGTGTCAGTGGGGGGAGGAATAGTGCCCCATCGTTGGTGTCAGTGGGGGGAGGAATAGTGCCCCATCGTTGGTGTCAGTGGGGGGAGGAATAGTGCCCCATCGTTGGTGTCAGTGGGGGGAGGAATAGTGCCCCATCGTTGGTGTCAGTGGGGGGAGGAATAGTGCCCCATCGTTGGTGTCAGTGGGGGGAGGAATAGTGCCCCATCGTTGGTGTCAGTGGGGGGAGGAATAGTGCCCCATCGTTGGTGTCAGTGGGGGGAGGAATAGTGCCCCATCGTTGGTGTCAGTGGGGGGAGGAATAGTGCCCCATCGTTGGTGTCAGTGGGGGGAGGAATAGTGCCCCATCGTTGATGTCAGTGTGGTGGAGGGGAGAATAGTGCCCCATCGTTGGGGTCAGGGGGGGGGGAAATAGTGCCCCATCGTTGGTGTCAGTGGGGGGAGGAATAGTGCCCCATCGTTGGTGTCAGTGGGGGGAGGAATAGTGCCCCATCGTTGGTGTCAGTGGGGGGAGGAATAGTGCCCCATCGTTGGTGTCAGTGGGGGGAGGAATAGTGCCCCATCGTTGGTGTCAGTGGGGGGAGGAATAGTGCCCCATCGTTGGTGTCAGTGGGGGGAGGAATAGTGCCCCATCGTTGGTGTCAGTGGGGGGAGGAATAGTGCCCCATCGTTGGTGTCAGTGGGGGGAGGAATAGTGCCCCATCGTTGGTGTCAGTGGGGGGAGGAATAGTGCCCCATCGTTGGTGTCAGTGGGGGGAGGAATAGTGCCCCATCGTTGGTGTCAGTGGGGGGAGGAATAGTGCCCCATCGTTGGTGTCAGTGGGGGGAGGAATAGTGCCCCATCGTTGGTGTCAGTGGGGGGAGGAATACTGCCCCATCGTTGGTGTCAGTGGGGGGAGGAATACTGCCCCATCGTTGGTGTCAGTGGGGGGAGGAATACTGCCCCATCGTTGGTGTCAGTGGGGGGAGGAATACTGCCCCATCGTTGGTGTCAGTGGGGGGAGGAATAGTGCCCCATCGTTGGTGTCAGTGGGGGGAGGAATACTGCCCCATCGTTGGTGTCAGTGGGGGGAGGAATAGTGCCCCATCGTTGGTGTCAGTGGGGGGAGGAATAGTGCCCCATCGTTGGTGTCAGTGGGGGGAGGAATAGTGCCCCATCGTTGGTATTAGTGACACAAATGATGGGGCACTATTCCTCCCACTGACACCAATGATACTTACTTTGCTGACCCCTGCTCCAGCCTGGGCTCGCTCTCTCACTTACCTGTCAGCTGTCTTCCTTCTCTGGCCGCTCTCCTCTTCACTCGCTCCGGCAGCTCCCTCGATCTTCTTTGATGTACGCGCGCTGCCGCTCGGCTCCTCCTCTCCAAGCTCCACCTCCTCGCCGGTGATTGGCCGCCTGTGTGCCTCTCCTGAGCTACAGTTCCGGTGGCCAATCAGCGGCGAGGAGGCGGAGCTGCTGAGCGATCCCGGAGGTGTGGCCAGGTGACAGGAGCAGCGTATCATCCCGCCCACACATCGCCTGAGACGGAGGAGCGGTGTCTCGGTTCCTAAGACCATCGGAAATATGTGTTTTCCGATGGTCTTAGGCGACCCCTGGGAAATGGTCGTTCGACCCCCAAAGGGGTCGCGACCCCTAGGTTGAGAACCGCTGACTTAGAACATCTCATCTTGTAGAGTCCAAATATCATCTCCACATGTCAGAGTGTTCCATCACTTTATGTTCCCGACCCTCAACTCCACCTACCTGATGATGGTGAGGGATGGTGTGACCTTCCTGTGTGGAATCCCAGGAATACAGAGGACGGGGACATCTCTTTGGTGGGTTCCCATGACTGGATCCACCTACCTGATGATGGTGAGGGATGGTGTGACCTTCCTGTGTGG
Organism: Staurois parvus; assembly: GCF_062004578.1. Classification (NCBI taxonomy): domain Eukaryota; kingdom Metazoa; phylum Chordata; class Amphibia; order Anura; family Ranidae; genus Staurois; species Staurois parvus. The sequence continues at coordinate 1,882,043 of NW_028318176.1, read as the reverse complement.
AATCCCGGGAATACAGAGGACAGAGACATCTCTCCGGTGGGTTCCCATTATTATTATTATTATACAGTATTTATAAAGCGCCAATAGTTCGCTCAGCGCTGTACATTACAAAGGGGGACAGAACGTGACAGAACAATACAATGCAAAACATGAGGGGATTGAGGGCCCTGCTTTTTCGAGCTTACAATCTAGGACTGGATTCATCTACCTGATGATGGTGAGGGACGGTGTGACCTTCCTGTGTGGAATCCCGGGAATACAGAGGATGGGGACATCTCTCTGGTGTGTTCCCATGACTGGATTCATCTACCTGATGATGGTGAGGGATGATGTGACCTTCTTGTGTGGAATCCCGGGAATACAGAGGATGGGGACATCTCTCTGGTGGGTTCCTGGTATTAGGTGGCTCCATCATATTCTTGTGTCCTTCTGAAAACTCCTCCATCACTCCATACTCCTCATCCTCCTCTTTGTACTCTTTTTTTAAGCACATTATTATTATTACTGAGGTTTCCAACCTAGAAATTTATAATCAAACATTTATTGTAACTAAATAGCTTGAGTATAAACCTTTCCCACCAGAGATTGTTCCTCATCTACCTGATGATGGTGAGGGATGGTGTGACCTTCCTGTGTGGAATCCCAGGAATACAGAGGACAGGGACCTCTCTCTGGTGGGTTCCAATGACTGGATCCATCTACCTGATGATAGTGAGGGATGATGTGACCTTCCCGTGTGGAATCCCGGGAATACAGAGGATAAGGACATCTCTCTGGTGGGTTCCCATAGCTGGATGACTTCACCATGGTGTCCTGGTACAGATCTTTGTGTTTTTTTAGAAGCTCAGACTCCTCCATCACCCCATCCTCATCATCCTCCTCTTTTATCTCTTCTTTAACCTCAACTGTAGAATCTCTCAGGTTTCCACTCTGAATATATAATACAAAATGACATCAATGGTAACAATGCAGATAATGTACAGGTCCTAATGATACCATCAGTGATTGTTCCTCATCCACCTGATGGTGGTGAGGGATGGTGTGACCTTCCTGTGGCATCCCAGGAATACAGAGGACGGGGACATCTCTCTGGTGGGTTCCCATGACTGGATCCATCTACCTGATGGTGAGGGATGGTGTGACCTTCCCGAGTGGAATCCCGGGAATACAGAGGACGGGGACATCTCTCTGGTGGGTTCCCATGACTGGATCCACCTACCTGATGATGGTGAGGGATGGTGTGACCTTCCTGTGTGGAATCCTGGGAATACAGAGGACAGGGACATCTCTCTGGTGGGTTCTTGGTATTAGGTGGCTCCATCATATCCTTGTGTCCTTCTGAAAACTCCTCCATGACTCCATACTCCTCTTTAAGCACAATATTATTATTATTCCTGGGGTTTCCACCCTAGAAATTTATAATCAAACATTTATTGTAACTAAATAGCTTGAGTATATCCTTTCCCACCTGTGATTGTTCCTCATCTACCTGATGATGGTGAGGGGTGGTGTGACCTTCCTGTGTGGAATCCCGGGAATACAGAGGACGGGGACATCTCTCTGGTGGGTTCCCATGACTGGATCCATCTACCTGATGATGGTGAGGGATGGTGTGACCTTCCTGTGTGGAATCTTGGGAATACAGAGGACGGGGACATCTCTCTGGTGGGTTCCCATGACTGGATCCATCTGTAGGAAACACACAGACAATGTGGCCTCTCATTAGCTATAGACTTTCTCTCCCCACCAACTGGTTCCACAATGTTTACAAACGTTTTATGAGTATCCTGAACTATCAACACGATTCTCTCTAGAAGAAACATGAAAATGTGTTCATTACTCACCTGTGCTGAGATTTAGTGAAGACTCTTCTTGTTCCGTTGTCACCATCACCACATCCTCACATACAACTCTTCTTCTTCCTCTTTGACCACATTGATGTCCATCAGTTCTTCAAGCTAAATCAACAGAAATATTATCCATACAATGAAGCCACATAGAGGAACGTCGGCTCATACAGTTCAGAGTCACCTTTACATCCTAGACCTTCAGTCCCGTCTACCTGATCCAAGATGAAGTCATCGTCCTGTGTGGAATCCCAGAAACCATAACGGCTAAAATGTATTTATCTCCTCCACTGCTAGTTCCAGCAATGTCCCCTCTCTACTTCCTCCCAGCTCACCTTTTACCCCAAACTGCCTGTCTGTAGTGACATCACTTCCTGTCTTTGTGCTCAATAGCTGAACATTCCGAATTAACCCTCTGCACACCACTATACACCTCTATATAGATCCTATCACTAGAGGGGTCACCGGCAGGAGGAAGGAGGTCCTGATTCCTCTACATAGATCTTTATATCACTAGAGGGGTCACCGGCAGGAGGAAGGAGGTCCTGATTCCTCTATATAGATCCTATCACTAGAGGGGTCACCGGCAGGAGGTCCTGATTCCTCTATATAGATCTTTATATCACTAGAGGGGTCACCAGCAGGAGGAAGGAGGTCCCGATTCCTCTATATAGATCTATCACTAGAGGGGTCACCGGCAGGAGGAAGGAGGTCCCGATTCCTCTACATAGATCCTATCACTAGAGGGGTCACCGGCAGGAGGAAGGAGGTCCTGATTCCTCTATATAGATCTTATATCACTAGAGGGGTCACCGGCAGGGGGAAGGAGGTCTTGATTCCTCTATATAGATCTATCACTAGAGGGGTCCGCGGCAGGAGGAAGGAGGTCCTGATTCCTCTATATAGATCCTATCACTAGAGGGGTCACCGGCAAGAGGAAGGAGGTCCTGATTCCTCTATATAGATCTATCACTAGAGGGGTCCCCGGCAGGAGGAAGGAGGTCCTGATTCCTCTATATAGATCCTATCACTAGAGGGGTCGCCGGCAGGAGGAAGGAGGTCCTGATTCCTCCATGTAGATATTTAGAATACTGGGTTCCAGAATATTGATAAGATAGAACGAATCCAAAGATGGCAGCAAAAATGGTGAAAGGTCTGAGGGATGAGGAGGGACTTCAGGAACCTCTGTCTGCCTACTATGATGGCTGCACCCCCTCTTCAGGTGCCACCTTTATAGACCATGAGTAGATGTGCCCACAGGCTCTGCCCAGCTTTTGGGTCCTATCAGAGTGATTTTCAAAGCTGCTTGAGACAGAGATCTATGCTCAGACCAAAAACAAGAGGGTCAGACTCCATGGACCACTTGGACCTCCTTGTGTGATGGGGAGAGGAAGGAGGGATGGGGGAGGGGAAAGAGCTCAAAGGCCCAAAGCTTTATTGAAGGACACAGATACATAAGGAGAGTGGGGGAAGGGGAAACTCTTCCTCCTTAGAGTCCATGAGGTTCTAGTCTCTGAGTAGATCTATGACAGTCCTCAATGGACCTCTTCTCCCGGTGGATGAGATGCTCTCTGGCACACCACGGAGTCTTTATAGGAACACATCCCCTGCCAGGCGCCATCAATGTCTTCTTGTGCACCAACACCACTAAACCTCCCACTCATCATCCAACGGTGGGGGATGGCTGTCGGTGGTACAAAGTCTTTGAGTTCTGGTTCCGGGGCCCTCAGCAGGTCCTGTGTGAAGGTTCATGACGTGGTGTATCAGTGGGCAGAGCCCGTATCAGGACAGGTTGCATGAAAGTCCTCAAAGACAACCTACCTTGGATGGCCATCCATACCTATTGATGAAAAATTCCTCCTGACCACCCTGTGAGTGGAGGTAGGTCCGGGACGGTCTCTCCAGTGTCCTTGGCTCTGATCATCTCTTAGTCTTTGGTATAACTCCATGCAGCCCTGCTCCTTGATGAACAGCAAGGAAAACCAAGGAGTGTCCTAGTGGTAGGAAAGACAGCCGGTGTGCCCCCTGGTGGTGTATGTGAGTGCCCCCCCCCCCCGGTGGTGTCTGGTCTGTGTTCCTCTCAGTATGGGGGAGTGCCCCCCCGGAGCATAGGTGGACTGACAACTCATGGGGCCCCCGGGCAATAGGGGATCATGGGGTCAATGTGTCCTCACCCACACCCAAAAAAGCCAATGAAAGGTACCAGGGACATCTCATGGGGCCCCCTACTGACCCCGGGCTGTGCTCGAATGGTCAGTCTGCCCCTGCCCCAGAGGTGTCTGGTCTGTGTTCCTCTCAGTATGGGGGAGCTCCCCCCGGTGGTGTCAGGTCTGTGTTCCTCTCAGTATGGGGGAGCACCCCCCCGGTGGTGTCAGGTCTGTGTTCCTCTCAGTATGGGGGAGCACCCCCCCAGTGGTATCTGGTCTGTACTCCTCTCAGTATGGGGGAGCGCCCCCCGGCGGTTTCTGGTCTGTACTCCTCTCAGTATTGGGGAGTGCCGCCCGGTGGTGTCAGGTCTGTGTTCCTCTCAGTATAGGGGAGCACCCCCCGGTGGTGTCAGGTCTTTGTTCCTCTCAGTATGGGGGAGCGCCCCCCGGTGGTGTCAGGTCTGTGTTCCTCTCAGTATGGGGGAGCACCCCCTGGTGGTGTCTGGTCTGTACTCCTCTCAGTATTGGGGAGCGCCCCCTGGTGGTGTCTGGTCTGTGTTCCTCTCAGTATGGGGGAGCGCCCCCCGGTGGTGTCAGGTCTGTGTTCCTCTCAGTATGGGGGAGCGCCCCCCGGTGGTGTCAGATCTGTGTTCCTCTAAGTATGGGGGAGCACCCCCCGGTGGTATCAGGTCTGTGTTCCTCTCAGTATGGGGAAGCACCCCCCGGTGGTGTCAGGTCTGTGTTCCTCTCAGTATGGGGGAGCACCCCCCGGTGGTGTCAGGTCTGTGTTCCTCTCAGTATGGGGGAGCACCCCCCGGTGGTGTCAGGTCTGTGTTCCTCTCAGTATGGGGGAGCGCCACCCGGTGGTGTCTGGTCTGTACTCCTCTCAGTATTGGGGAGCGCCCCCTGGTGGTGTCTGGTCTGTATCCTCTCAGTATGGGGGAGCACCCCCTGGTGGTGTCTGGTCTGTACTCCTCTCAGTATTGGGGAGCGCCCCCTGGTGGTGTCTGGTCTGTGTTCCTCTCAGTATGGGGGAGCGCCCCCCGGTGGTGTCAGATCTGTGTTCCTCTAAGTATGGGGGAGCACCCCCCGGTGGTATCAGGTCTGTGTTCCTCTCAGTATGGGGAAGCACCCCCCGGTGGTGTCAGGCCTGTGTTCCTCTCAGTATGGGGGAGCACCCCCCGGTGGTATCAGGTCTGTGTTCCTCTCAGTATGGAGGAGCGCCGCCCGGTGGTGTCAGGTCTGTGTCCCTCTCAGTATGGGGGAGCGCCCCTCGGTGGTGTCTGGTCGGTGTTCCTCTCAGTATGGGGGAGCGCTCCCTGGTGGTATCTGGTCTGTACTCCTCTCAGTATAGGGGAGCACCCCCTGGTGGTGTCTGGTCTGTACTCCTCTCAGTATGAGGGAGCGCCCCCCTGGTGGTATCTGGTCTGTACTCCTCTCAGTATGGGGGAGCGCCCCCCGGTGGTGTCTGGTCTGTGTTCCTCTCAGTATTGGGGAGCGCCCCCCTGGTGGTGCCTGGCCTTTTTCTCAGTGTAGGTGAGCGCCCCCCGGTGGTGTCTGGTCTGTGTTCCTCTCACTGTGTGGCTACATGCTCCTCCCTCTCTGGGTGTGTGGATACAAGCTCCTCCCTCTCTGGGCGTGTGAATACAAGCTCCTCCCTTACAAACAATAGAACTGTTAGGAATGGACTTGCCAGTAATGGTGGGACTCACCTGCCTTGTGGGCTGCAGTACCAGGGCTGGCCAGCGGGTGCTCCCAGCAATCAGAGACTCAACCCTGCAGCTAGCCAAACACCTGAAACTGCTTAGGCAGGTGTATTTAAATGATGGCCAGACCTGCAGTCTTTGCCTTGGTGTGTGTTTTTCCTGGGCCCTGTATCTTGTTCCTGCATCCCTGTTCCTGTCTCTGTCTGATTTGTTGCCGACCCTGCCTGATCCGGACCTCTGCTGACTTCTCCTGCTTTATCCCTGGCTTGTGACCCCGACCATTCTCTGCCTGACCCCCCTGTACCTACCTGCCCGATTGTTATTGACCCGGCCTGCCTGACGACGCTTGCATTGTATGTATTATCTGTGGGTCGTTTGGTTCGTTTGCACTGTGTTATGTTTTAGTATTGCACTGCGTTTATGTTTGTATTGTTAGTCTTTAATAAATTATATTGTTTATAACATATCTGAAGTCTGCGTTTCCCTGTGTCAGTCACATACCTCTGGTCATACCCTGGAGCGCTGACAAAAACTCTTTATATACTATATATATATATATATATATATATATATATATATATATATATTGTATCTTTATTTGTTATAGCTTTTTATTACATTCCCATTTCTGATCCGGGTAATCTGAGATGTTCCATCAGAAAAGTCCACATTTACGACATTCATCCAGCAGAGGACACTCTACCAGCCGATGTACTTCTCATGTGCAGTCTTCTTTATCCAGGGCCAGGACATGAGGCGGGCATGAGGGGCGGGGGCAGTTTGGAATTTTGGCCCTGAGTGCTGGATGACCTTGTCCCAGCTCTGTCTTCATCCATCAAAATTCTCCAGATTCTCCTCCACCATGATGTCCTCCATGGAAGCTTTTGCTAGAGGGACCCAACCAGCAGTGAACCCCCCCTTCTCTCTCACCATGATGTCCACCCATGGAAGCTTCTGCTGAAGGTCAGGGGAGAGCAGACTACACTGCTAGAGGGACCCAACCAGCAGTGACCCCCTCCCCCCTCCTTCTCTCTAGCCATGATGTCCTCCATGGAAGCTTCTAGGGTGGTGTGGTTTCCCTTCTCTAAGACTTCAATGTAAAACATTTCCCATACTCGGGACACTAATACACCCTGAGGGTCACCTGATGTTTGGTAAGACAAGTTGTGATGGGAGTGACTTTGGGTGGGGGGCCCATGGAACACAGCTCACTTTGGAGAGGTGGGGAGACCCGTCTCAGCTCCCCATATCCCTCTTATGTGTAAGTCCCCCTGTGCCTGTTAGGGGTACAGGGTGATCTGTCCTAATATTGGGGTGGGGGGTTGTGGATTGTTTGATGTTATGTGGTTGCATCCCATTGCTCTATTGTGTGTCTGGCTTGGGAGCAAACTATTATGGGATATATGTGTTTGTACTGGCTTGGTGGGGGGTGTTTCCAGTAGCCCTGCCCCCTGATGGGACGGCCTGCTGATGTGTTTCCTGTTTGGGTGTAATTCCCCACCCTGTGTACAGTTGCAAGAAAAAGTATGTGAACCCCTTGGGATTACGTGGAGTTTTGCATGAATTGGGCATAAAATGTGCTCTGAACATCGTCTAAGTCACAACAATAAAAGAACACAGTCTGCTGAACATAATACTACACAAACATTAGATGTTGCCATGGTTTAATTGCACATAACATGTGCAGGGAGGAAAAAGTATGTGAACCTTTGGACTTAATAACTGGTTGACCCTCCTTTGGCAGCAATAACCTCAACCAAACGTTTCCTGTAGTTGCAGATCAGACCTGCACAACGATCTGGAGTAATTTTGGACCACTCCTCTTCACAAAACTGTTTCAGTGTAGCAATATTCTTGTGATGTCTAGTGTGAATCGCTCTCTTAAGGTCATGCCACAGCATTTCAATCGGGTTGAGGTCAGGACTCTGACTGGGCCACTCCAGAAGGCGTATTCTGTGCTGTTGCAGCCATTGTTTTGTTGAATTACTTGTATGCTTTGGGTCATTGTCCTGTTGCATCACCCATCCTCTGCGGAGCTTCAGTTGGTGGACAGATGGTCGTACGTTTTCCTGCAAAATGTCTTGATAAACTCTGGAATTCATTTTCCCATCAATGACAACAATCCGTCCAGGCCCTGAGGCAGAAAAGCAGCCCCAAACCATGATTCTCCCTCCGCCATGTTTTACAGTGGGGATGAGGTTTTGATGTTGGTGTGCTGTGCCTTTTTTTCTCCATAGTGTTGTGTGTTCTTCCCAAACAACTCAATCTTGGTTTCATCTGTCCACAGTATATTTTGCCAGTAGTGCTGTGGAACATCCAGGTGCTCTTTTGCAAACTTCAAACGTGCTGCAATATTCTTGATGGACAGCAATGGCTTCCTCCGTGGTGTCCTCCCATGTACTCCATTCTTGTTTAATGTTTTCCTTATTGTAGATGTGTCAACAAAAATGTTAGCATGTGCCAGAGATTTCTGTAGGTCTTTAGATGGGATTCTTCTTTACCTCATGCAGCATTCTGCGCTGTGCTCTTGCAGTCATTTTTACAGGACGACCACGCCTAGGGAGAGTAGCAACAGTGCTAAACTTTCTCCATTTGTAGACAGTCTGTCTTACCATTGACACATGAACATCAAGGCTTTTGGAGATACTTTTGTAACCCTTTCCAGCTTCATGCAAGTCAACAATTCTTGATCGTAGGTCTTGAGAGCTCTTTTCTGCGAGGCATGGTTCACATCAGACAGTGCTTCTTGAACCCAGTAAACCCAAAACAGGTGTGTGTTTTTTAAGGGCAGGACAGCTGTCAGCAACACATCCAATATCATCACACTGATTGGAGTCAAGGTTGGCTCACTCCTGGCTCCAATTAGCTCTGGGAGAAGTCATTAAGCTAGGGCCTCACATACTTTTTCCTCCCTGCACTGTGAATGTTTACATGTTATGTGCAATTAAACCATGGCAACATCTAATGTTTGTGTAGTATTATGTTCAGCAGACTGTGTTCTTCTATTGTTGTGACTTAGATGACGTTCAGAGCACATTTTATGCCCAATTCATGCAAAACTCCACGTAATCCCAAGGGGTTCCCATACTTTTTCTTGCAACTGTATATATCTTGTGTCTGTGGTAAAATAAAGCAGTCCACGTCCTGTTTTAATATAAGTCTGGTGCTGTCTCGTCCTGTATGGTCAGTGGTGGTGTTTGGGGATCTGTGTTCAGATGGGGAATCGGGAGTCTAACGGAAATACCCTAGTGCAGTCGGGGTCCGGTTCCGTTACAAAGGCTTCTGTGAAAAACATTTCCCACACTAAGGACAGAATCACGACTTCTCACCCGTGTGAAATTTTTGATGTTTGGCAAGTTCGGACTTCCATGGATAACATTTCTCACACTCGGGGCAGGGAAAAAGCTTTTCTCTTGAGTGGCATATCTGATGTTCGGTAAGGTGGGACTTCTGTGAAAAACATTTCCCGCACTGAGAGCAGCGGTAAGGCTTCTCGCCTGTGTGAGATCTTTGATGTCTAGCAAGTTGTGATTTTCGTGCAAACGGTTTCCCGCACTCAGCTCAGGAATACGGCTTCACACCTGTATGGCATTTCAGATGTTCAGTAAGATGGGGCTTCTGTGAAAAACATTTCCCGCACTCTGAACAAGCATATGGCTTCTCCCCCGTGTGGGATGTTTTATGTGTGACAAGTTCTGATATCTGTTAAAAACATTTCCCGCACTCTGGACAAGAATATGGCTTTTCCCCGTGTGAGATCTCGGATGTGTCTGGAGGAGTTGTTTATGTACAAAACATTTCCCGCACTCAGGACAGGAAAATGGCTTCTCCCTAGTGTGAGACCTCTGATGTGTTGTGAGAAATTGTTTACGAACAAAACACTTCCCACACTCAGGACAGGAATACGGCTTCACACCCGTGTGCAGTCTCTGGTGTACAGAAAGATAGGACTTCCAGGAAAAACTTTTCCCGCACTCAGGGCAGGAATACGGCTTTTCACCCTTGTGAGATCTGTGATGTGTCACAAGTTCTGATTGCGTAAGAAAACATTTCCCGCACTCAGGACAGCAATGAAGCATCTTACCGGTGTGCAACCTCTGATGGACACTAAGATGATATTTACGTAGAAAACATTCTCCGCACAATGGGCAGGAATGAAGCTTCTCCCCCGAGTGAGATCTCTGATGTGCAGTAAGAGTTGATTCAGAAGTAAAACATTTCCCGCACTTAGGACAGGGAAACGTCTTCTCCCCCCGGATCCTGGCCCCATCCCCCACAGTCTGAGGTTGCTCAGAGTCAGAGGGACTCCATGGTCTCTCCACACTGGGAAGTCCACCATCCATAGTGGAGCTCATTGTCTTTTCTCCGACACATGGAACCCCGGCCCCATCCCCCACAGTACGAGGGTGCTCAGAGTCAGAGGGAGTCCATGGTCTCTCCACACTGGGAAGTCCACCATCCATAGTGGAGCTCATTGTCTTTTCTCCGGCACAATCTCCTGGGATTTCCTCATCTTCCATTTTACAACCTGGAGGTAAAGTGAGACGATCCTTTGAGGGTTTCTCCATGGCGGGGTCCTGGAAAAATAGAAAAACATCATCAATAGATAGGAGAGGGTTAGTCCACTTCCATCAAGATTCCATCGGGAACAGGGAGATAGGAGGGAGCAGATGTTCTCTGTGGATGCCCCAACCAGCTGGGACTCCTCCCCTTTTCAAAGAACCTTTGGTCCTCCCAGATCACTTCTACATTTACACCGCCTTGTCAGAGGAGAAGGAACCAATGGGGGCTGGGAGGGGCATACTCTTCACTCGACCACAAGCCTAGGCACTGGGTCATGTGATCTCTGGTAGACAAGAGGGTCCTAGTTCAGACTTGAAGACCCTTCACCATAGAACAAGGGACCATAGGCCTAGGCTTTTGTTACTCAGCCTTGTCAGAGGAGCAGGAACCAATGGGGGCTGGGGGGGCGGTAACAGAGCAGAGATAAGAGAAGAATATATTTTGGTCACCTGTGCTGATCTCTGTAGGAGTGTCCTCCTCTATGAATGTCCTCCTTATTCCATCCTCCTCCATAGACTGCTGATCATCCCTCACATACGCCTCTTCTACTTCCTCTTGAACCTCAACTTTTACATCAATTGGTTCTTCACCGTTATCCTATAAATAACAAAAATATCCATCACTGCATAGAAATATATAGAATGTTATAGAGTTGTAGGGTTTCTCCTCCATTTCTGCTACTTGATGATGGTGAGGGATGGTGTGACCTTACTGTGTGGAGTCCCGGGAATACAGAGGACGGGGACATCTCTCTTTTGGGTTCCCATGACTGGATCCATCTGTAGGAAACACACACACTGACTGAATACATTGTTTCTATGTGTTTATCAGATGATGGGGGATCTAGGTGGAGCCTGCGTACTGCTCTCTCCTTTCCAATAAAGTCTCCTCTTACCCTGTGATGTGAGGGGCGGCTGATTGTCCATCATGACATCCTTGTAGAGGTCCTTGTGTCCTTCTAAATACTCCCACTCCTCCATGGAGAAATAGACAGTGACACCCTGACACCTTATAGGAACCTGACACACACAATGATACAGTCACCATCCAGACACATCCCTTGTCTGTTCTGGAGAATGTCCCAGAATTCCCAGCACCGCTCACCTCTCCTGTCAGCAGATGGACTATCATGGTTCCAGGATCTTCTGCTCTTTGTTCCTCTCAGGTATGGGAGAACGAGGGGGAGGCACCATGGTGGGGCTCTGGGTCCTGCTCCATCCTCCTGAGATTGGCTCCCCACTAGACTTCTTCACTACAACATAATCCTACAGATCAGGAGAAAGAGAAACTGATATCAATCATCTGACATCATCTACATGTCTACAAGAAGAACATGGTCTATTGGCCAGACTAGACCAGAGTGATGTCATGTGACCTCCCAGAATCCTCCTCACCTCTCTGGTCAGGTCTGTGTTTTATTATCTTCTTCAGCCCCAGCCACTGCATAAAAACGGTTGCAGGGCGGCACGGCTGGGCAAAACCACGTTTTAAAACGTGGTTTTGCAAAACAGGTAGGGGGCACGTGCGAGGCGCGCGCCCGCCCTAGCTGTTCCGCGGGTGTCAGCAGCGGGTCTCCGCCGCCGGGTCACGGCCGGTCATTACTGGACGTTTTCCCGCGATTAGCGGTGATCGCTGACAGAGAGCAGGGCTGCATTGTTTATACACAGCCCTGCTATCTGTCAGTTGCCTGTCAGCTCGTGACAAGCTGAAGAGGGAGAGAAGAGTTTCTCTCTCTCGATCAGTCTGTCCCCGTCCAGCACACACCCCCGCCCCCTAGTAAAACACTCCCCTCACACAGTTAACACTAAAAATGTTAACCCCTTCCTCCCCAGTGCCATTAGTACAGTGTCAGTGGGTTTTTTTTTCACTGATCACTGTATTGGTGTCACTGGGGATGTTAGTGACCCCAAGTCATTTCCACCCCAGTGTCAAAATGTCCGCCGCAGTCCCGCAGTCCTGCCATGAGTCACTGATCGCCGCCATAAGTCACTGATCGCCGCCATTATTAGTATAAAAAAAATTAAAAATCCCAGTATCTTTCCCGCCATTTGTAAACGCTATAACTTTCATGTAAACCAATTAATTTACACGTATTGTGATTTTTTTTAGCAGAGACATGTCGCAGAATGCATTTTGGATGAAATGTGTGACAAAATTTGATTTTTTAATTTTTTTTACTGGACATGTTTTATAGCAAAAAGTCCAAAATATTGTTTTTTTTTCTCAAAATTGCCAGCCTTTTTTTTTATAGCGCAAAAAATTAAAACTGCACAGGCGATTAAATATCACCGAAAGAAAGCTCAATTTGTGGGAAAAAAGGATGTAAATTTAATTTGGGTGCAGTATTGCATGACTGTGCAATTGTCAGTTAAAGTAACGCAGCGCCGTAACACAAACCTCTTCTGTAACCGCTTCCTGATCACCCTACAGCAGAAATACTTCTACAGGGCGGCATGGGTACGCAAAATCACATATATACAGTGGGGATCGAAAGTTTGGGCACCCCAGCTAAAAATTTGTATATATATATATATACGTGATTCGCGCTCCCGTGGTTTTCACACCCCTCCCAGATAGCGTCAGATTGCCCGTCAGTACACCAGTCATCACATTTAACCCCTTGATTGCCAGGAGCACGTTCATGTACAATAAGCCTCCATTGCTAGTATAGTGTCTGAACGGGTCAATATCTTTGATCAGATCAGCACTATACCAGTGTTCACATTAGTATAGCGTCCCCAAAAACGCAGTGTTAGCGGGATCAGCCCTGGCACCTGCCAGCACTTGCGTTTAGCCGCTACGCATATCCCCCCTTCTCCCCCAGCAAGTGCAGTGTCAGTAGGTCACTGTCACTTGATACATTGCACACAAAACTGCAGTGTTGGCAGAATCAGGCCTGTTAGCACTTGCTGGTAAATTTTGATGACTCTCATATGCAGCAGAGTGCCAGTACTAGTGCCGCTCTACCTTTTGGTGAACTGGCGAGTACCAGCGGTCTAGTACACCCTGGTCTTTCACATACCTCCTTGATTTTTGGAGCTGTTTTTCACGGAATATCTGTATGTGTTGATTGTGGATCAAAGCAGTTTATATGCACAACAATTTATTGCCGCCAACCCAAATTCAAACCTTGCCAGACCATTCGCATGGAAACTCATTACGGTTTTCAAATTTACATTTTTTTTGGGCCTAACCCTCAACATGGGCATTACTAAAAGAAATGAATTGTGGTTGTATTGGTCCGCAGACCCGATTCATCATATGCCCGTGTTCTCTGCTGCCATGGCCAGGCATAGATATGAGAGTATAATGTGTTTTATGCATTTCAGCGACAATACACTCTGTCATCCTCGGGGTAACCCTGAATTTGACCGGCTCCACAAAATTCAGCCCCTCGCAAATCACCTTAACCTACAATTTGCAGATGTCTATATGGGGTCAAGATGTAGAAGACCTGTGAGAGGACAACAGGCTATACATATAAGTTTCGGATTTACGAGGGAAAAGATAGTCCGGTGGAGCCCCCTGGATGCCCAGACTACATGGGGAGTAGTGGCAAGATAGTTTGGGACTTGGTGTCATCATTTCTGCATATGAGGTACCACTTATACGTGGACAACTTTTATTCAAGCGTGCCACTATTTAGACATTTATTCAATCTTGGAACTGGCACTTGTGGCAAAGTGTGACCTAATGTGTGCCCACCATTAGAAGTGGGTGGATGCAGGGCAGTATATTCTAATGGTGGGAATACCACACACTTTTTCTGGCAGAGATTTCTTCTCATTTTTTCATTCAGTCCACTGGCTGCATACAAAAAAAAAAAAAGAACATAGCATATATAACCAACAAGGACCAGCGATGTACTGGTACATCACTGGATTTGAATGGTTATACCAGGATGATGCCTACAGCTGCAGGCATCATCCTGGTGTGGTTTTTTTCAGCCGGTGATCGGCTTTCATGTAAAAGCAATCCTAGTGCCTAATTAGCTGCAAGATTGCTTTTACAAGCAGTGGGAGATGATGTCCCCCCTCCCCCGCTGCCTTCCACGGCCTTCTTGGGCAGTCCCGTGCCATCAGGGGAACCTGAGAATGCAGCCGGTGTTTCTGCCAGCTGACCATAGAGCTGATTGGAGACCAAAATGGTGCCAATCATCTCTATAGTCTAAGAATTCGGAAGCTACAAGCATTTCATCACTTCAGTTTCGCAGGATATAAACAGCACCATTTGTAAATTGGGAAAGCATCTGATCACACCGATTTTGGTTTGATTAGATAATGTAAGGGCAGAGGAGATATCTAGAGTCTGATAGACCCCAGATTTCTCAAAAAAGAATATGACAATGCCCATTGAAGTAATAGGGGTTATTTGCATTCCCTGTTATAGCATTAAAAGTGATTAAAAAAAGGTACAATGTAAAAATAATTAAAAAAAAAATCAAAATAACTAAAAAAAAAAAAAAAATTGCCCCTTCCATGTGCGCACACCTGTTTGCACAAGCCTTGACCCTGTGGTGGTTTGTAAACAGCGGTTGCACCATGCATGTGAGGTATTGCCATGAACGTCAGATCAAGGGCAGTAATTCTAACACTAGACCTCCTCTGTAAATCTAAAATGGTGGCTTTTAAAGGCTTTTAAAGCGCTGCCTATGGATATTAAAAATGTTTGCAGTTTGTCGCCATTGCACGGGGCATGCGCAGTTTTAAAGCATGTCATGTTTGGTATCTATTTACTCGGCATACCATTATCTTTTATATTTTACCAAACAATTGGCCAATATATTGTGTTTTTGTGCATTAAAAGTAAAAAAAGTGTATTTGTTTTTAAAACTTTGCTTTTGAAAAATCGCTGCGTGAGTACTATGTGCCATAAAAAATTGTAGTACCCACCATTTTATTCACTAGAGTGTCTGCTTTAAAAAAATATATAATGTTTGGGGGTTTAAATTAATTTCCTAGCAAAAAATACTGATTTTTTTCATGTGAACAAAAAGGCTTGGTCTTCAGGTGGTTAGAAGAGTGAATGATGTGTGGTATAAACTTCTAATGCTGGGCATAAATTGCCCCCACCCCCCAAAATGACCCCTTTTTGGAAAGTAGTCACCCCAAACTATTTGCTGAGAGGAATGTTGAATCAATAGAAGAATTTATTTTTTTACCACAAGTTTTTGGAAAATGACAAAAATAAATATATATTTTTGTTTACACAAAATTGTCCCTTAAATGATTTACTGCTCACACATGCCATGGTTATATGTGGAATTACTCCCCAAAATACATTCTGCTACTTCTCCCGAGTATGGGGGTACCACATGTGAGAGACTTTTTGGCAGTCTAGCCAAGTACAGGACCCCAAAATCCAATAAGCTTCAGGCTTTTAAACGGCTTTATTTCCTCATGACTAGTGCACCAGAGATCGGTTCATCCAGATCCCCCTACCTATAACTCCTACTTAAAGAAAAACATGACACCAATTTGGAGTAAAATGGCCAACGCGGCCTTTTATTAACCAACACGTTTTAAACACCAAACCATTCCTTATAACAGAAAAACATACAGATTTGTTGTTGGTCTTCGAAGGCACCATCCAAAAATGATCTGAAATGCACCTGCGGACCCCATATAACACCAGGCCTCCAGCCGCAACCAACCAGCTCGGAGACAACCTTACAGTCCGCAGTGCAGCACCACCACCTTCCAGTTAAACCTTGGTTAACTGGAATGTCCCCGGGCACACCATACCACCGATGGGTCCCACACCATTCTCTGTACCTTCAAGATAATACCCGCCTCCAAAGACCAACAAACCGCCACAACACGCTGGGTAAGCCCTTACCCATGCGTGCCCCACCACAAACGGACTACTCTCTGCACAGCATCCTGTAAAACCAGAGACCACAAATCCGTCCCAACCGCATTGAGATGCACCCCATCACTCCGCAGATACCGCCAGGTATCTACCTCCAACTCCAAGTGCCGGACCACCAACCCCCCATTACGAATGAAAAAGCGCCCCACCTCCTTGTTGACCTTTATCCGCACCTTATTGAACCGCTCCACAGACTGTGCCAAACGCCAAGAGGCGCGGGCTACCATGTCCGACCATACCAACACCATCTCCGGATAATCCCTCCGCAATAGCAGAAAGTCCATCTTTACATCCCTCACCAACTCCCGCATGGACCGAACTCCCAAATCGTTACCCCCTGCATGCAACACCAGAACATCTGGCGGCCTATCCAGGCCAGCAAAACGCCGCACTTCAGGTACCACACGACCCCACAACATCCCCGGCACACCTATCCACCGTACGCAAGCCTCTTGCCTAGCCATCCCCAGCTGCCGTCCATTAGGCCTCACATCCGCCCGCTTGGCCCCCCAAAAAACGTAGGAGTGCCCCAGGATCCAAACCAGGCGCACCTCTCCATCTGAAATAAAAGAATAATAGCTACCACAAGAACAAAACGGCACAGAGACAGGACAAACTCCCCCAGCCCAGAGACAAAAACCCGGGATCCACCCTTAATCACCCAACAGATGCGGACGAATGTACAAACGAAATCGCTGGGAATCCCATCTACCAATACGTTTTACCGCCTCATCCGACAAATCCCACCGGGCGGCCTCAGTAGCAGCCCCTATCCGAAACGAGTGAGAGGTATACAAAGACGCATATAACCAACAACCGTTAAACATCGTCGAAAAACCGACACAAATTGAAAATGAGTTAGCGGGGACCCATCTTCATGCATGAAAAAAGCCCCCCGCCCCACCGGACGACGGGACAAAAACTCTCGAACCGCCCGCACCAGGCACACCCGTGATGCCGGAAGGGCAAAAAACCGCACCCGTGCACCACGACCCAATTGGTCCGTCTTGGACCGACGGACGAACACCTCCACCCATTCACAAGAGCTCACGACATCATCCCCCAACAACCCCCCAAGGACGGATTTGGACGGACTAACGAGGCCCCCAATACGCAACGCCCCAAAGAAGGCCACTGCAAAGGCTGCCCGAAATAAGCACACCTCAAAGTCCGAAGAACAAAGAAAGCGCAGATGCTCAAACAAAGATCCTAACAACTCGAATGACACCGGACGACGGGAATCCCTACGGCGATAAGCCCTACAGTAACCTCGAAGAGCCTGTCGTACCCAAAAATCTTTTGTGAAGTTCCGACACCCTTGAAGCTTAAAGAAGAAGGCCAACCCAGCCAACCACCAATCCATTGCTGCAGCCGACACCCCCTGTTCCAAGTTCCTTGCCAAATAATATAACACAGCCACCCCCACCTCCGGTCCCCACGGATCAATATCGACCTGTTGTAACAAGTCCAGCCACTCCCGCCAGACCTTAGAGTATGCAGACCATGTCGCCTCACTCACCGACCGCTGGATCCAGCCTGCTAGGACCCCAAGGCAATCTCCCACAGCCAGTCGGGACAAGGAACCCCGCATTGTTCCGCCGCCAGCGCCAACTCTCGGAATTTGTCCCACTGAAAACGAGACAAAGCGTCAGCCAAGGTGTTCTCAACCCCGGGGAGATGCACAGCATGGAGAAAAACGTTCAGCTGCAGGCAACGCAACACTAAATGGCGAAGCAAGCCAACCACTGGTCTCGAGGAAGCCGACACCCGGTTGATGACCTGAACCACCCCCAAGTTATCACAATGAAAACGAACCTTCTGATTCCTAAAATGTTCTCCCCAGACCTCAACCACCAATACCACCGGAAAAGTTCCAACAGCACCAGGTTACGAAGGAAACCCGCCGCCACCCAAGAACGAGGCCACGGAGCCGCACTCCACCGCCCCCCTAAAAAAGGCCCCATATCCCCCGGAAGCTGCCGCATCTGTGAACAATTCCAAGTCAAAATTACTGACAGGTCCCGACATCCACAGAGCCCGTCCGTTAAATGAATCTAAAAAAGTGTGCCAAATCCGCAAGTCCTCCCGATGCTCCCTCGTCAAACGAATAAAATGCCAGCCGGCGGCAAAACACCTGACCCATCGGCAGGATGCGACAAGCAAAGTTCAGTTTTCCCAACGACTGTAAGGACCACAACTGAATTTTTCGCTTGCCCAGTACCCCACGAATTTCCCCCTGTAGGGCCAACAGCTTGTCCCCTGGCAGCCGGTACTCCATAGCGTCCGAGTCCAAAACGATGCCCAGAAAAGTCATCACCGAAGCCGGGCCCTCTGTCTTGTCCAAAGCCAGCGGAATCCCGAAACGTTCCGCAACGTGTTGCAACGTGGCCAGCAAAACCGCGCATACTCTGGAAGCGGGTGGACCCACACAAAGAAAATCATCCAAATAGTGGATGACCGAATTTATCCCGGAGACATGCCGCACCACCCACTCCAGGAACGAACTGAACCGCTCAAACAACACGCAAGAAATCAAACACCCCATGGGAAGGCACCTATCAACGTAAAACGAGCCCTGCCAATGGCAACCCAGAAAACGAAAACTGTCTGGATGTACCGGCAACAATCGAAACGTGGACTCAATATCCGATTTCGCCATAAGCGAACCGCGCCCATAACGACGAACCCAGAAAACCACTGCATCAAACGATGTGTAAGACACCGAACAGGACTTTGGATCGATGGCGTCATTCACCGACCCCCCTTTCGGGAAAGACAGGTGGTGAATCAACCTGAACGAATTCGGCTCCTTCTTGGGCACCACCCCCAAGGGGGAAACCACCAGATCAGTAAACGGAGCGCAAGAAAACGGGCCACCCATGCGTTCCAACCCCACTTCCTTACATAACTTAGCCGAAACCACCTCAGCATGCTGCATGGCTGACCGTAAGTTACGAGCTAAAGGGGGGATCGAATTCAAACTACACGGGATACGAAAACCCTCCGAAAGCCCAGCCAACAGCAGCTCAGCGGCTGCTCGATCCGGATATCTATTTAGGAAAGGCTGCATCCTTTCCACCCTCACTGGAGTTGTCCCTCTTACCCGCATGCTCTCCGGGAAGGCCTCTACCCCGCTTGAAACAGCGCGATAAAGGATGGGAGCCGCCGCAACCGGAACACTCATGCTTAAAAAGGCAGGACCCTCCGAAACAACACACGCCCTCTTGGAACTGCCAACAGAAACCCCTGCGCTTTGAAGCCGATTGTCCTGGGGAGAATGAACCACCAACCCCACCCTGAAAAAACGGACCAGGAGCCCTCGCGGGAGTCATGAGGCGCATCCAAAGGCCAATGTCCTTGTGGTCCCAACGCAACGAAGGGCGAACAGCCCGCCGCTGCCGAAATTGCTCATCGTACCGAAGCCATGCGGTCCCACCGTAAACCCTGTGAGCCTCGCTAATGGCATCCAGGTAACAAAAAAGAGCTGAGCAATGCTCAGGAGTCTTCTCCCCAATGACACTAGCCATGATCGCAAACGCCTGCGTCCAATTCGCAAAGGTACGCGGGATAAAGCGAAAACGCCGCTTCTCAGCTTCCTCCCGCCTACCCTCGTCAACCCGCGACCCATCTAAAGGAAAACGCTCCAAAGGCAAGAGCGTAAAAATCTCCACATACTCCCCTCTCCAAATCCTCTCTCGAACCTCCGACGGTAAGTGCGCACCCAAAGGGCCCTCGAAGCACGCGTACACCTCGCACTTGGCCGAGTCCGCTAATCCGACCGTCCCGGAGACCCCAGCACTCCCATCCAAAACCGCGGAACCCAGAGCACCTGTTTCCGCCGTAACCACCCCTGGCGCAGGAGGAGGAGAAACCCCCGAGCTCCGCACGTCCCCTCCCTCCTGCTCAAGGACCCTGAACCCTTCCCCACCCGGCGGCAGAAGCCACGCCGAAGCAGGCCCAGGGCCCCCACCAGCGCCCCGCTCAAATCGCCGCACCAAGTCCCTCAAACTGGACATCAAATCGCCGAGACCCCCCCCTAAAACCTGACTCGAAAACGCCTGCAGCCCTCTCCGCAGAGGCCACGCCCCCACCGCCCCCCAACAGGTCCCAAAAGGAAACAGGGAACTCACCAGGCTGCCCAGGAGATGTCCCATCAGCCGCGCGTTCCAACTCCAGTGAAGCCGAGCGGCCAGCTGTCGCCCCCGCATCGGGTTCCGACAGCTCGCCCTCAGATCTCTCGTCCTCATCTTGACAGCTGCATGGCCTCCCTGTCCCAGGAGCCACGGGTCCCTCCGGGCCGTGCCGCTGCTGACTCCGCCTCCCGGCACCAGCCACGCCCATCGACATCCCTGGTCTCCGTCCTGACACACTCACTTCGGCACTCTGCCCAGCGCTGCCCTTCTTCTTGTGCCTCTTCGGAGCCGCCGCTCCATGCTTCACAGGGGGCCCGCCGACTGCCGCAGGGGACAGCCCGGCAGCCGCAGCGCTCCTTCTCCCACGTTGGGCTCCCTCCCTGATAGGCACCTCGTCAGTGGAGGAGCCGTTGCCGTCCTGTCTCCGTTGCCGTGCGAGCGAGGGGGGAGGGGCTTTCTCCATGCGAGACCCCGCCCACCGAGCTCCGCCATTGATGGGGATTCCTCCCGGCACCCCCGCGAGCAGAGGCAAGAGAGTGCCTTGCCTGCGGGGCCGGAGGGTCCCGAGCGGGGCTCCCAACGTGGCGCTGAGCTCGGGGGGAGGGGGAGCCCGGACTAAGCGCTCCGGAGGCCTTGACCTCCGAGCACGTGGGCGCTCCCGCCCCCTCTCCTCCGATGATAAGGCTGGGTCCTGCAATAAGGCAGAGACCCTGCTCTGCAGCCAGTCCATCCCGTTTGAGGCTGCAGCCTCATGCAGCTGGGCCACCAGGTCCTCCATAACGCTGACACTGTCCGCACGCCTAGTCCCTAATTAACAGGCCCACACTGTACGGCTGGTGTGCAAGCTGAAGCTCACTCACCAATGTCCAGCTCCGACTGACTGCCCCCCACCCAGGACACCCCACCCAAAGGTGCCAAAGAGACCACCCACGCTCTCCCTCTACCAACCAGCTCCCACCTATATATTTTCAAACCCCCTGGCACTGACTTAACCCTTTCTAGTCTTCCTTCCCACTCTAGGCCTAGTCATGCCTGCCCTGCGCTACTTCTTTTCTTTCTTTTACGCTACGGGCATTACTTTACACTTCCAGACTACCTATCACA
This sequence comes from Staurois parvus, assembly GCF_062004578.1. Taxonomy (NCBI): domain Eukaryota; kingdom Metazoa; phylum Chordata; class Amphibia; order Anura; family Ranidae; genus Staurois; species Staurois parvus. The sequence continues at coordinate 1,860,672 of NW_028318176.1, read as the reverse complement.
GTTTCGGAGGCCCTGAAATGCCAGGATAGCACCTAACCCCCCCCAAATTACCCCTTTTTGGAAAGTAGATGCCCCAAGGAATTTGATAAAAAGCACAGTAAGTATTTTGCAGATCTCATTTGTTGCCACAAGTTTTTGGAAAATGAAGAAAAAAACCAAAAACATATTTTTTCTATTTTTTTTATATTTCAAAACCTTGTGAGAAAAAATTAGATCTGCAAAATACTCACCATGCCTCTTTTTAAATTCCTTGGGGTTGTCTACTTTCCAGAAAGGGGTCATTTGGGGGGGGGGGGGTTTGGGGCTATCCTGGCATGTCAGGGCCTTCGAAACTGTGAAAGGTAGTGAGGAAGTGTAAAGAGGAAGTTACGCACCTTCAGGCTTTCAAAGTGGTCATTGGATTTCAGGCTCCTGTATGTGGCTAGGCTCCCAAAAAGTCTCACACATGTGGTATCCCCATACTCAGTAGAAGTAGCAGAATGTATTTTGGGGTGTAACTCCACATATACCCATGGCTTGTGCAAGAAATAAATCATTTAAATGACAACTTCGTGTAAAAAAAAAAAAATGTTTTTGTCATTTTCCAGAAACTTGTGGAAAAAAAATAAATCTTCCATGGACTCAAGATGCCTCTCAGCAGATAGCTTAGGGTGTCTAATTTCCGAAAAGGGGTCATTTGAGGGTGTTTGCACCTCACGAAATGTGATGGGCAGTCAGAAAGTAAAAGCTATGTAAATTCCATTATCTATACCATAGTTTGTAGACACTATAACTTTCACAAAAAGCAATCAATATACACTTATTGGGATTTTTTTAATCAAAAACGTAGCAGAATACATTTTGGCCTAAATTCATGATGAAATTTTAGTTTTTTTAGATATTTTTTATGACCAAAACGAGAAAATATTGTTTTTTTAAAAAAAAAAATTTTTTCTTCAAAACTTTTTCTGGTTATAGCGCCAAAAATAAAAACTGCACAGGTGATCAAATACCACCAAAAGAATGCTCTATTTGTGTTAAAAAAAGGACATAAATTTCATTTATGTACCGTATTGCATGACCGCGCAATTGTCCGTTAAACTAGCGCAGCGCTGTATAGCAAAAAAATGTCGTAAATTGCAGTATCTATACCATAGTTTGTAGACGCTATAACTTTCACACAAAGCAATCAATATACACTTATTGGGCTTTTTTTTTACCAAAAACATGTAGCAGAATACATTTTGGCCTAAATTTATAACTAACTTTGAGTTTACTTCAAAATATTAGGTCTTTTGTTGTTTATAGCGTGAAAAATAAAAAGCGCACAGGTGATCAAATACCACCGAACGAAAGCTCTATTTGTGTGAAAAAAAGGATGTAATTTTCGTTTAGGTGCAGCATTGCATGACCGCGCAATTATCAGTTGAATTAGTGCAGCGCCGAGTAGCAAAAAGAGGCCTGGTCATTAAGGGGGGTAAATCCTCAGGAGCTCAAGTGGTTAATAGAGATGAGAGTGATGTCATGTGACCTCCCAGAATCCTCCTCACCTCTCCGGTCAGGTCTGTGTTTTAATAATAGAGATGAGAGTAATGTCATGTGACCTCCCAGAATCCTCCTCACCTCTCCAGTCAGGTCTGTGTGATGTCATGTGACCTCCCAGAATCCTCCTCACCTCTCCGGACAGGTCTGTGTGATGTCATGTGACCTCCCAGAATCCTCCTCACCTCTCCAGTCAGGTCTGTGTGATCTCATGTGACCTCCCAGAATCCTCCTCACCTCTCCGGACAGGTCTGTGTGATGTCATGTGACCTCCCAGAATCCTCCTCACCTCTCCGGTCAGGTCTGTGTTTTATTACTAGAGATAAGAGTGATGCCATGTGACCTCCCAGAATCCTCCTCACCTCTCCGGTCAGGTCTGTGTTTTATTAATAGAGATAAGAGTGATGTCATGTGACCTCCCAGAATCCTCCTCACCTCTCCGGTCAGCAGGTACAGTTGCAAGAAAAAGTATGTGAACCCCTTGGGATTACATGGAGTTTTGCATGAATTGGGCATAAAATGTGCTCTGAACGTCATCTAAGTCACAACAATAGAAGAACACAGTCTGCTGAACATAATACTACACAAACATTAGATGTTGCCATGGTTTAATTGCACATAACATGTAAACATTCACAGTGCAGGGAGGAAAAAGTATGTGAACCTTTGGACTTAATAACTGGTTAACCCTCCATTGGCAGCAATAACCTCAACCTCAACATCTAATGTTTGTGTAGTATTATGTTCAGAAGACTGTGTTCTTCTATTGTTGTGACTTAGATGACGTTCAGAGCACATTTTATGCCCAATTCATGCAAAACTCCACGTAATCCCAAGGGGTTCACATACTTTTTCTTGCAACTGTAGATGATCTCCAGGGTGAGGTTTAGTATCTTCTCAGTCATGTAACTCCGGTTCTCCTCCATCCTCATTTGATCTATACAAGTTTCTGCCTAGACAAGAAAGGATGATAATGAAGATGTATATATGTGTGTATCATCATCTGCTGGAGATAAAAGACGTCACAGTGACTATGGAGGAAGAGGACGGACGTGACTGTGGAGGAAGAGGATGGATGTGACGGTGGAGGAAGATGATGGACGTGACAGTGGGGGAAGAGGACGGACGCGACGGTGGAGGGAGAGGACGGACGTGACGGTGGAGGAAGAGGACGGACGTGACGGTGGGGGAAGAGGACAGATGTGACTGTGGAGGAAGACGGACATGACGGGGAGGTTACTGAGTATAAATATAAAATCAGATCTTATTACCTCCTCTGCTGCCACTTCCAGCAATGTCTCCTCTCTACTTCCTCCCGACTCACCTCTCACCTGCAACTTCTTATTTATACCTGACATCACTTCCTGTCTTCCATAGAGACTTCCTGTCTGGGTAGAAGTGAGATCCCCACCTTGTGGAGCTCAGAGGGGTCCTTCTCCCATTGGTCACCAATGTAAAGGACCACTACACTGACCACTGATATAAGGAGGTCCTTCTCCCATTTGTCACCAATGTAAGGGACCACTACACTGACCAATGATATAAGGGGGTCCTTCTCCCATCGGTCACCAATGTAAGGGACCACTACACTGACCACTGATATAAGGGGGTCCTTCTCCCATCGGTCACCAATGTAAGGGACCGCTACACTGACCACTGATATAAGGAGGTTCTTCTGCTATTCGTCACCAGTGTAAGGGACTGCTACTTGGCATGAGCTTTGTGATTGAACCAAAGCAGAGCTTGTTCCAAACAGACAAATGAATTGGTTTCTGGTTGCATATAGTGAGTTATCTAATCTGTGATGGTCCCAATTCATCTGAAAAGTGTCCCATCCGCACATTTCCTCCACAACTTGGCCAGCAGAGAGACAACTCAACAGAGACATATGGAGAAAGCCTTAGAGGACATGTTCTGCTCAACCTGACCTCACATGCGTGCGGGAAATTCTCATCTGGTGATCTGTCTCAATCCATCTGTATGGTGACCCCTCTACACATTTCCTCCACAAAATGGTCACCATAGAGACAAGCCAAAAGAGAAACATGAAGGGCCTGGAGTCCATGTTCTGCCCATTATGACCTCACTTGTGTGGAGCTCAGAGGGGTCCTTCTCCCATCGGTCACCAATGTAAGGGACCACTACACTGACCACTGACCATCTGGAGATCCATTTTTGTCCCAGTCATTCTGTAAGGTTCCACATTTCCACATTTCCTCCACAAAGTAGTCACCACAGAGACAACCCAACAGAGAAACATGGAGAAAGGCTTGGAGTCCATGTTCTTATTATGACCTCAGCTATGTGGAGAAGCATCTCTACAGGTATCTGTAATTGTCCCGATCAATCTGTAAGGTGACACATCTACACATTTCCTCCACTAAGTGGTCAGCACAGAGGCAACCCAAAAGAGACATGTGGAGAACAGCTCGGACTCCATGTTATGCTCATCACACCCTTACCAGTGTGGAGGAAATTCTCATACCAATCAATCTGTAAGGTGACACATCTACACATTTCCTGCAGAACTTGGTCAGCACAGAGACAACCCAAAAGAGACATGTTGAGAAAAGCTTAGACTCCATGTTCTGCTCATCACACCCTTACCAGTGCGTAGGAAATTCTCATAACAATCAATCTGTAAGAAGACACATCGACACATTTCCTGCAGAACGTGGTCAGCACAGAGACAACCCAACAAGACACCCATGGAGAAAGGCTTGGAGTCCATGTTTTGCTCATCATGACCTTACCTTTGTGGAGGAACCTCTCTTCTGGGGATCTGTAATTGTCCCAATCAATCTGTAAGCTTACACATCTACACATTTCCTCCATTAAGTGGTCAACACAGAGACAACCCAAAAGAGACATGCAGAGAAAAGCTTGGACTCCATGTTCTGCTCATCACGCCCTTACCAGTGTGGAAGAAATTCTCCAACCAATCAATCTGTAAGGTGACACATCTACACATTTCCTGCAGAACCTGGTAAGCACAGAGACAACCCAACAGAGACACATGGAAAAAGGCTTGGAGTCCATGTTTTGCTCATAATGGCCTTACCTTTGTGGAGGAACCTCTCTTCTGGGGATCTGTGATGGTCCCAATCAATCTGGAAGGTGGCACATCTACACATTTCCTCTACAACTTGGTCAGCACAGAGACAACCCAACGGAGACCCATGGAGAAGGGCTTGGAGTCCATGTTCTGCTCGTAATCTCACCTGTATGGAGGAACCTCTCTATTGGGGATCCTTGGTGGTCCCAAAGCTTGTAAGAACGTTACACAACTCAAGTCATTGAATAAAATGTATTTACTGAGCACTAGGTACACTATGGCAAGTAATGGTTGTCCCAATCAATCTGTAAGGTGACACATCTACACATTTCCTCCACAACCTGGTCAACACAGTGACAACCCAACAGAGACACGCGGAGAAAGGCTTGGAGTCCATGTTTTGCTCATCATGGCCTTACCTTTGTGGAGGAAACTCTCTTCTGGGATCTGTGATGGTCCCAATCAATCTGGAAGGTGACACATTTCCTGCAGAACTTGGTCAGCACAGAGACAACCCAACAGAGATATCTTGAAAAGGCTTGTAAGAACCGAACACAACTCAAGCCATTGATTAAAATATGTTGACTGAGCATTGTGTTCATTTACTAAAGGGTGGAGTAAACCCTTGTCATGGTGCGTGGTTAACGTTGGACCTCAGAGGAGACTCAGAAAATAGAGATTGTAAGTATGAGATAGCCACAAATTTCATTAGTGACCAATATCTCCTTGCCCACCATGACATAAATCCATATTTTGACATCAACCGTCCCTGATATTATGAACATGAATGCTCTGGCCTCAGTCTGAGCGTGTTGATCCACCATCGCCTAGAAGAGAAGCAGAGTTCTGTAGCACAGAGACAAGTGACACGGATCGGTAATACATCATGAATGTTTATTAACGTAGACATAACCCATGATTGATGGACAGTTGGCTCTGTACACGTTGTTATCGCATACAATCCCCATGTTTTCTTCCATCCTGGTCCTTCTGATCCCCTCCAGTGTCTTTCAGGTCAATTTCTGTCTACATACACTACAATGTCATCTGCATGTCATTGTCCTGGACCAGCTTCCACACGGTGACATTGGTGGACCATTCCTGCCCCATGTGTATCAGCATGATTCCTTGTAGTCCCCAACCAGGGACACGTGACAGGGTGGCAATGCAGGAGACCAACTGGGAGACAAGCACAGAGCGTTGTCACCCCATAACAGGAAGTACCAGAACAAGATGGTCTTCTTTGATGTGGCAAGCAATCGTCTACATTGCCCTAATGGTTAGGTGGAGCCAAAATGTTTTGTTTTTGTTACAATGTGGAAGGACTAGAACCCTTTATGGTTTTACTGCTACCCGGGCTTCAATATCTTCATCTTCCCTCAGTCCCTTTGGGCAAATACTACTTCAGAGTTTGACCTCCCACCGATTCACCATTAAAAACAGTAGGATGGGCATTCACATGATGGAGCAGGTGCCGAGCTGACCATAGTATTGAAGTCCTGGGGGGGACCGCTGTTCTGATGAGGAAAGAATGGGAATATACATTCATGTGGAAATGTAGAATGCTACGCAGTGGTCCCAACAGACAAAAATTCTTCCTGTCACTCCAACTAGACAGTCCTCTCTGTATGGTTCTCCATTTGGCTTCTAGAGCAATGTTCCTCAACCTTTTTCAGTCAAGGCACCCTTTAGAATTATGAACAGTCCTGAGGCCCCCTTTAGAATTATAGACAGTCCCAAGGCACCCTTTAGAATTATGGATAGTCCCGAGGAACCCTTTAGAATTATGGACAGTCCCGAGGCACCCTTTGGAATTATGGACAGTCCCGAGGCACCCTTTGGAATTATGGACAGTCCCGAGGTCCCCTTTAGAATTATGGTCAGTCCCGAGGCCCCCTTTAGAATTATGGATAGTCCCGAGGCACCCTTTAGAATTATGGACAGTCCCGAGGCACCCTTTAGAATTATGGACAGTTTCAAGGCCCCCTTTAGAATTATGGACAGTTCCGAGGCCCCCTTTAGAATTATGGACAGTTCCGAGGCCCCCTTTAGAATTATGGTCAGTCCCGAGACACCCTTTAGAATTATGTATAGTCCCCAGGCACCCTTTTGAATTATGGATAGTCGCCAGGCACCCTTTAGAATTATGGATAGTTCCGAGGCCCCCTTTAGAATTATGGACAGTTCTGAGGCTCCCTTTAGAATTATGTTTCATATAACAAAGCAACACCCACACATGGAGGACACCCAACATTGGAGGGATTTATTCTCCCAAAGTAAATACACTTTTGCACACTGGTAGGGTCAAACTAGGATGGCAGCTGACTTCCTCCTTATCAACTGATGATGTCATTGGTTGTCAGGATGCCGGAGGCTAGCAGGTCGTAATGGCGCACAATGGAAACCTGTGGCTTTGTGTAACTAGAAGGCAGGCTTGTCCCACCTGCTGGCTCGTGTACAAGTTTTGGGCAATTTTTAGACATTTTTCCAAGGCACCCCTGAAGAAACCTCAAGGCACCCCTGAAGAAACCTCAAGGCACCCTTGCAGAAACCTCAAGGCACCCCTGAAGAAACCTCAAGGCACCATTGAAGAAACCCCAAGGCACCCCTGAAGAAACCCCAAGGCACCCCTGAAGAAACCTCAAGGCACCCCTGAAGAAACCTCAAGGCACCATGTACTTGGGCATCCTGGTTGAGAAAGGCTGTTCTAGAGCAGAGGTCTCCAAACTATGGCTCTCCAGCTGTTGAAGTCCTACAAGTCACATCATGCCACTGTCTCTGGGAGTCTTGCCTGTAGCTGTCAGTCTTGCAAGGTCTCATGGGACTTGCAGTTCCTCAACACCTGGAGGTCCATAGTTTGGAGACCTCTGTTCTACCCTGCTCTAGAGGAATAGAAGGACCTCCACTTTATTGCCTGGACTCATTTGTGATAAATGTCCTTGCTCCACTGACCCGTGTCCCTGCAACAAATCCCCCCAGCTCACCAGTGGCTTCTGATTTCTCAGTGACTTGTATGAAACCACGCCTGACCGAGGAAATGTTCATTGGAGGAAATTCACCAGCATTAGCCCAGCCATCACGTCTCTGGGAGTTTTGCCTGTGGCTATCAGAGTCTTGCAAGGCCTCATGGGACTTGCAGTTCCTCAACACCTGGAGGACCATAGCTTGGAGATCCCCGTTATAGAGGAATAGAAGGACCGATGAAATGCTGGGGGTCTGGTTATAAACAATTCATTGGATGAAAGTCACCAGCATTAGCCCAGCCATTACGTCTCTGGGAGTCTTGCCTGTGGCTGTCAAGAGTCTTGCAAGGCCTCATGGGACTTGCAGTTCCTCAACACCTGGAGGGCCATAGCTTGGAGACCCCTGTTCTAGAAGAATAGAAGGACCAAGGAAATGGTGGGGGTCTGGTTATAAACAATTCATTGGACGAGAGTCACCAGCATTGGCCCAGCCATCACGTCTCTGGGAGTCTTTCCTGTGGCTGTCAAGAGTCTTGCAAGGCCTCATGGGACTTGCAGTTCCTCAACACCTGGAGGGCCATAGCTTGGAGACCCCTGATCTAGAGGAATAGAAGGACCTCCACTTTATTGCCTGGACTCGTTGGACGAAAGTCACCAGCATTGGCCCAGCCATCACCAATTCTGAACGTATTGTTCTTTTATGATTTCCTATGAAGGCCACCTCCATCAATCCTCAATCATGTGACCAAAAATGCATCATGGCCACTAGGCGGAGCTGGCGATCAAAGGAAATCAAAAAGCTTTGGCAAAAGTACGTCTGGGAGAAGGCTGGAGACATTCCTCCAGGAATTGTCATGAATGGACCCCCGAGTGCCTGTGAACGCTCACACAACCAAATATACTCAATCAACAAATGCTACGGTCATAGAATGGTTCTACTTCTATCAACGTCTAACACGGGACAACACTTCACTGGTGGGACCTCAGGTCTCCATAGGAACTGTTCCTCACATCACGAAGATCAGCCATGGAGTTTTCTGAGGTGTATATCGGAGTGTGATTCCCACTGTGGGGGGTCAACACATGAATCATATAGAAGACATTTCCCGCACCCGGGACACTGATACACCTTTGGGCATTGAGTGGGATCTCCTCTTATGGACAGTAAGATTGGACTTCAGAGAATAACATTTCCCGCACTCAGGACAGCAATACGGCTTCTCCCCCGTGTGAGTCCTCAGATGCCTGATAAGTTCTGATTTCTGTGCAAAGCTCCTTTTGCACTCAGAACAGGGATGCGGCCTCTGCCCCATGTGACATTTCAGATGTTTGGAGAGATAGGACTTGTCAGAAAAACGTTTCCCGCACTGAGGACAGGAATACGGCTTCTCCCCCGTGTGAGTCCTCTGATGTGTGACAAGTGTTGATTTATTCAGATAACACTGCCCGCATTCAGCACACGAATACGGCTTCTTGCCCGTGTGACATATTTGATGTCTGATATGTTGGGATCTCCACAGAAAACATTTCCCGCACTCAGAGCAGGAATAAGGCTTCTCTCCTGTGTGAGATTTCTGATGTATGGAAAGATAGGACACGTCTGAAAAGCGCTTCCCGCATTCAGGGCAGGAATACGGCTTCTCCCCCGTGTGAGATCTCTGATGTTTGGTGAGATCTCCTTTACGTAGAAAACATTTCCCGCACTCAGAACAGGAATATGGCTTCTCGCCTGTGTGAGATTTCTGATGTATGGAAAAATAAGACTCGTCTGAAAAGCTTTTCCCGCACTCAGAACACGAATATGGCTTCTCCCCCGTGTGAGTCCTCTGATGTTTAGTGAGTCCTACTTTACGTAGAAAACATTTCCCGCACTCAGGGCATGAATACGGCTTCTCACCTGTATGAGATTTTTTATGAACATTAACACTGGATTTAAAACGAAAATGCTTCCCGCACTCATTACAGGAGAACTTCTTATCTGTCGGAAGGCCGGCTTGGTCCCGCACAGTCTGAGGTTCCTCAGGATAAGAGGAAGACGATGGTCCATCTACACTGGGTGGTGCCGGATGAACATCAGTTGGAAGGACAACACCGTCCTTCACAGTTTGAGGTTCCTCAGGATAAGAGGAAGACGATGGTCCATCCACACTGTTGGGCACTGGATGGACAATTGATGGAAGGTCTCCACAGCTCCTCACAGTCTGAGGTTCCTCAGGGCAGGAATACAGCTTCTCCTGTGTATGAGATCTTTTATGTACATTAAGATGGGATTTAAATCTGAAACATTTCCTGCACTCGGGACAGGAATGTGGCTTCTTACTCATGTGAGTTCTTTTATGTACATTAAGACCGGATTTATAACGGAAACCCTTCCCGCACTCAGTACAGCAGAACCTCTTCTCTGGTGGAAGGCCAGCCCGGTCCTGCACAGTCTGAGGTTCCTCAGGATACGAGGAATCTGATGGTCCATCTACACTGGGTGTTGCCGGAGGGACATTGGAGGGAGCCGGGTTTTCTCCTGGACTATACTGTGTGATGTCCTCATCTTCTACTTTCCAGTCTGGAGACAAAGTGAGACAATCCTTGGAGGTTTTCCTCATCTCCCGGCCATGGACTAAAATACAAAGACAAAGAGGATTACTAGACAGGAGCCCCACCAGAGGTCAAAGAGTGAGGATGGGGGGAGGACAACCAAGAGGAAGACTGGACTCATCCTGAAGACCACTATCATTGGGATATTGGCTCCTCCCCCCATCCTGAACACCACCATCATTGGGGTATTGGCTCCTCCCCAATCCTGAACACCACCATCATTGGGGTATTTGCTCCTCCCCCATCTTGACCCTGAAGAACACCAGCATTGGAATATTGGCTCCTCCCCCATCCTGAAGACCACCATCATTGGTGTATTGGCTCCTCCCCCCATCCTGAAGACCACTATCCAAACCATGACTCCGCTCACATCAGGCAGCTTGGTCTCTGAGGAGCGTACAATTCCACCCTCAAGGGAACTAGGAAATGGCTCTCCTACCAGGTCATTTCTTTATTCATGGACCTTAGTCAGAGAGTGAGGAAACAACCAGAACTGTCCTTTATAGGAGGGACAGTGAGGAGGGGATTATAGGACGAGGGTCCCCACCCCCTCTATCACTCATCGCCATCTTCCCAACACAAGAAGTACTGCACTTCCTGATTTAGTCCATAATTTAGTCATGAAGAACAGCAGGGCTGAGCCTCACTAGAGGTCAGAGAGTGAGGAAACAACCAGAACTGTCTTTTATAGGAGGGACAGTGATGAGGGGATTATAGGACGAGGGTCCCCACCCCCTCTATCACTCATCACCATCTTCCCAAAACAAGAAGTACTGCACTTCCTGATTTAGTCCATGATTTAGTCATGAAGAACAGCAGGGCTAAGCCCCATCAGAGGTCAGAGAGTGAGGAAACAACCAGAACTGTCTGGTATAGGAGGGACAGTGAAGAGGGGATTATAGGCGAGGGTCCCCACCCACTTGTAGTCCCTCAGTCAGGAGAGTCTAGGTTTAAGCCTCCTGCACACCAGTAATTTTAAGACAGATAGTCCCTGAACATAATCAATCTGGAAGGTGGATTCCTCTGCCGGCTTAGTCGGGGCCCTTATGTTGGCACACCATGAAAGGTGCAGTCCCTTTTGGATGTGAAGTAGCGGATGATTCCCTTTATGAGGCAAAAGTGGGTGACACAGTTATACTTCATATATGTGAAGATGGTGAGGAGGGTCACTTTAAGATATGGAAATGTAGAAAGGAGTCTCTTTATCTTTTGTGGGCAGAATTCAGGACTATGTAATGTTGAAGTGTTGATGTTTGGTGGTTGGTGGGCCTCCTTACTTTGGTGTTCAAGGGTCATGGACAGCTTACTTACCTATGAGAAGCTGCAGAGATCCAACACCACAGCCTCCCATCTCCTGAGACAGCACTGGATCTAGAACTATGCAGGAAGACTTTCACAGCACTCAGGACCCTCAGGATCCCCCACCCAGCTGATGGCAAACATCAGAGAAAGCAACCAAGGGAGACTTGCTCTGTCAGAGATCCTGCTAGACCCAGGCAAGGGGCAGGACACCCAAGGTGCATGCCCCAACTTCATAGTTTGAGGAACGCTTATGGTGAGATCCAAAATTTTGGTTCCAGCTGAACCCCAAAATCTCCATAAATCCAGTCTAGAGACATCAATTGTGTCTGCAGCACAGAGAAGGAAGATTATCCGAGAGTAATCCAAGAATATAGGACGGGGAACACAGCTCAGGAAAGTGACCAGGGTATTACAGGCTGATATCACCCCGCCCCAGCCCTACTCTGGACCAATCAGTGAGCAGTATGGGTGGAGGAATGGATTTAGTGTTCATGACCCACCTGTGCTGATCTCTGTAGGAGTGTCCTCCTCTATAAATGTCCCCGTTATTCCATCCTCCTCTATAGACTGCTGATCATCCCTCACATACGCCTCTTCTTCTGCATGAACTTCGGCTTTTATATTTATCAGATCTTCACCCTAAACCAAGAGAAGGATTGGAAATACAAGCTTTAATGATGTGAAGCCACAAAGACCAACATCATCTTCTCTGGTCCATACATCTCCATGCATCACTTTTATGTTCTAGATGTTCCTCTCCACCAACCTTGTTATGGTGAGGGATGGAGTGACCTTCCTGCGTGGAATCCCAGGAATACAGAGGACGGGGACATCTCTCTGGTGGGTTACCATGACTGGATCCATCTACCTGATGATGGTGAGGGATGGTGTGACCTTCCTGTGTGGAATCCCGGGAATACAGAGGACGGGGACATCTCTCTGGTGGGTTCCCATGACTGGATCCACCTACCTGATGATGGTGAGGGGTGGTGTGACCTTCCTGTGTGGAATCCCAGGAATACAGAGGATGGGGACATCTCTCTGGTGGGTTCCCATGACTGGATCCATCTACCTGATGATGGCGAGGGATGGTGTGATCTTCCTGTGTGGAATCCCAGGAATACAGAGGAGGGGGACATCTCTCTGGTGGGTTCCCATGTCTGGATCCATCTGTAGGAAACACACACACTGACTGAATCCATTGTTTCTATGTGTTTATCAGATGATGGGGGATCTAGGTGGATCCTCCGTACTGCTCTCTCCTTTCCAATAAAGTCTCCTCTTACCCGGTGATGTGAGGGGCGGCTGATTGTCCATCATGACGTCCTTGTAGAGGTCCTTGTGTCTTTCTAAATACTCCCACTCCTCCATGGAGAAATAGACAGTGACACCCTGACACCTTATAGGAACCTGACACACACAATGATACAGTCACCATTCAGACACATCCCTTGTCTGTTACTGTAGAATGTCTCAGAATTGCTGGCACCGCTCACCTCTCCTGTCAGCAGCTCCATCATCTTGTTGATGATTTGCCGAATCTTTTGTTGGTTGCGATGCCTAAATTTTAGGGAACGATATCGAGGAACTTTGATGGTCATATGATCCCCATACTTCACTAGAGGAAAACTCTGTAGGGAAACCAATAGTGATGTCATGTGACCTCCCAGAATCCTCCTCACCTCTCCGGTCAGGTCTGTGTGATGTCATGTGACCTCCCAGAATCCTCCTCACCTCTCCGGTCAGGTCTGTGTTTTATTAATAGAGATGAGAGTTATGTTATGTGACCTCCCAGAATCCTCCTCACCTCTCCGGTCAGGTCTGTGTGATGTCATGTGACCTCCCAGAATCCTCCTTACCTGTCCGGTCCGGTCAGTGTGATGTCATGTGACCTCCCAGAATCCTCCTCACCTCTCCGGTCAGCAGGTAGATGATCTCCAGGGTGATGTGTAGTATCTTCTCCAGGCTTTGACTTGGGTTCTCCTCCATCCTCATTGAGGTGATCATGTGATCTGTACGGGCCACGCCTCTTCGTAGATGGGTCACTAACTGAAAATGTTCTATCAGTTTTATTATCGCCACATCCAAGTCAGTCCACAATGGATGGAAAGCTCTGGTAGTGCCGATTCTGAATATCACACAGAACATAAAAGGTAATAATGGAATGTGTGTCTAGCAGGGGGGGGGGGGGTACGGTCCCATAGCACCCTGAACATAGCTGTACCCAGGGTGGGTTGCACCCCCCACCAAACACACATTTCTGAGTTGCCCATATAGTACCAACCCCAGTTAGATTTTAGGAACAGATCCGAGGAAAGCTCTCCTAGGCTCCTCCTCCCTCAGATTTGATGCACCACACGACACAGTCCAGGAGAAGATTAGGAGGTGTTCCCTCACTCTGCTCCAACCTCTCCAACCCATGGCCTCCAAGTGCCACATATCAAATTTGAGTTCTGGTCACCTCAACCATCCAGACCACTCATACCAACCTCCACCCAAACATCAGCTACCCCATCCCACCCAGGATAGCCCAAACCACAACCCAAGACCTGTCCTTGTCTTCTCCAACCCATGGTCTCCAAGTGCCACATAATCAAATTCAAGTTCTGGTCACCTTCAACCATCCGGACCACTCACACCAACCTCATCCAACCTCCACCCAAACATCAGCTACCGCATCCCACCCAGGACAGCCCAAACCACAACCCAAGACATGTCCTTCTCTTCTCTGACCCATGGCCTCCAAGTGCTACATGATAAAATTCGAGTTCTGGTCACCTTCAACCATGCAGACCACTCACACCAACTCTTACCAACCTCCACCCAAACATCAGCTAACCCATCCCACCCAGGACAGCCCAAACAACCCAAGACCTGTCCTTGTCCTCTCCAACCCATGGCCTTCAAGTGCCACACATCAAATACGAGTTCTGGTCACCTTCAGCCATCCGGACCACTCACACCAATCTCATCCAACCTCCACCCAAACATCAGCTAACCCATCCCACCCAGGACAGCCCAAACCACAACCCAAGACCTGTCCTTCTCTTCTCTGACCCACCTTCAACCATCCAGACCACTCATAAAAATCCTCATCCAACCTCCACCCAAACATCAGCCACCCCATCCCACCCAGAATAGCACAAACCACAACCCAAGACCTGTCCTAGTCCTCCCCAACCCATGGCCTCCAAGTGCCACATAATCAAACTCGAGTTCTGGTCACCTCCATCCATCCGGACACTCACACCAACCTCATCCAATCTCCACCCAAACATCAGCTACCCCATCCTACCCAGCCTAAACCACAACCCGAGACCTGTCCTAGTCCTCACGAACCCATGGCCTCCAGCAACAGCCACATATTAAATTCTCCAAGAGTCCCAGCCACCTCCAACCATCCTGACCACTCACATCAAACTGTACCGACCTCAGCCAATCTCCACCCAAACATCAGCCACCCCATCTCACCCAGGACAGCCCAAACCACAACCCAAGACCTGTCCTTGTCCTCTCCAACCCATGGCCTCCAAGTGCCACACATCAAATTCGAGTTCTGATCACCTCATCCATCCGGACCACTCACACCGACTTCATCCAATCTCCACCCAAACATCAGCCACCCCATATCACCCAGGACAGCACAAACCACAACCCGAGACCTGTCCTAGTCCTCCCCAATCCATGGCCTCCAACAATGGCTACATATTAAATTCTCTGAGAGTCTCAGCCACCTCCAACCATCCTGACCACTCACATCAAACTGTACCGACCTTAGTCAATCTCCACCCAAACATCAGCCACCGCATCCTACCCAGGATAGCCCAAACCACAACCCAAGACATATAAAATCTCAAAGACTGACCAGATGACCAGGAAACCTTTAGCTCAGCTTGACCGCTAAGCACGTTGGATGATTGATGAGTTCTATGTGGAGCGGTGACCTGTGACGTCTTCCACTGTACACAGTGATGTCACATGGTGGTCTCATCCATGTACTGGCAAGGCCATTGTAGGGTAGATTCAGACGAGTCTTTATATTGTTTCCATGTTCCTGACGCTCAGTAAATCAGCTCCCGGAGCTGGTAGGTCCATATAACAACCGAGACGTAGTACGTAGGATATTTATTGGTGGGCTCCAAAATTGGATATGATTCTTTATTATTTAAAAACCATCAACACTTGTGTATGTGCGTGTACATGTGTGTATATATGTGCGTGTATGGGAGTCAATATTCCATTTATATATTGATATATTATTACATCTATACGGTCCTATTCCCTCCTCGTCTATCCCGACAATGTCTCCTCTCTGCTTCCTCCCGACTCTCCAATCTCAAGGAACGCCTAATTTATACCTGACATCACTTCCTGTCTGTAGGTATCATAGAGACTTGCTGTGTGCGTCCCCTTGGAATACATGCCATCCCCCCCTTGTGGGTGAATATAGGCGCTGCGGTTGTTGACCATTCTTTTTGGTTGGCTTGGCCTTGTTGTACATCTTGCTGGATCATATGTCAGTTGACCCCCCGATGAGTCTCAGTCCAACACATTATATGTTGTAGGTTTTGTGGTCTGTCCTAACGTAAGATACAAGTATTTCTGGAACAGATAGAGATTTGTTAGCCATTTTTATATATATATATATACACACACACACTATATTGCCCCAAGTCTTGGGCCCTTCCACGCACATGACCTTTAATGGTCTCCCAGTCTTAGTCCGTAGAGTTCAATATTGGGTTGGCCCTCCAGGGGCAGGTCATGTTGGAACAGGAAGGGGCCTTCCCCAAACTCTTCCCACAAAGAGTTCCCTTCACTGGAACTAGGGGGCAGGGTACTATGCAGTGACGGGGTACTATGTAGGGACAGGGTACTATGCGGGGACGGGGTACTATGCAAAGAAAGGGTACTATGCGCGGACGGGGTACTATGCGCGGACAGGGTACTATGCGGTGACGGGGTACTATGTAGGGACAGGGTACTATGCAAGGACAGGGTACAATGCGGGGAAAGGGTACTATGTAGGGAAAGGGTACTATGTAGGGACATGGTACTATCTAGGGACAGAGTACTATGCAAGGATAGGGTACTATGCGGTGACGGGATACTATGCGGGGATGGGGTACTATGCAAGGATAGGGTACTATGCGGTGACGGGATACTATGCGGGGACGGGGTACTATGCAAGGACGGGGTACTATGCGGGGACGGGGTACTATGCGGGGACGGGGTTCTATGCGGGGACGGGGTACTATGCGGTTGCTGGGTACTATGCCGGGAGTCCTTGGGGGGCTCCACACTGGGGAGACATTAGACTGAGTAGACACGCTGTACCCCAGGAAGAGGAGAGAGCAGAGTCCTCCTTCTGACCTCATGGGGCCAGAGACTCGTATGGGAGGACCACCTTTACCCCCCCCCCCCCCACTTGGGGTCACCATTTCCTAATTTTTTTGTCCCAAACACAGCGCATGATTAAACACAGGGCAAGATGGGGGAGGGAGACCCACCCGAGTCCCGGGGAGGGAGGGATACTCACCCGACTCACCCAAGTCCCTGACGGCTGTCTCTGGAACGGACCGGTCTCTTTATAGATTTACCCTAAATCTGGCTACAGCCTTAGTGATGGTGGATCTCCTGAATGGGAAGCACACAGAAGCTGTTGTCATAAACGCAGGTCAGAGCTCACCACGCTGCCACCAATACGTGATGACGTCACCTATATAAAGAGAGATTTTCCAGCTTGAAGGACCACAATCCAAGTGCCAGCAGACTGAGAGAGAGTGACACTGAGGATGGTGAACCTGTTACCAACTACACAGCAGCCACCCTGCGAAACAAAAACCCTTCATAATAATGAATGCAACAAGTCTGACTGGTAATGAAATGCATGTAATACCCGCTGACACGCAGACAGCAATACCGCAGAGATTTACACCCTGGTAGAGCTCTTCAAAGAGACGGACATTCTTTACTGGCTTCACCCATCAGAAATAAGTGTTATAATATATTGTTTAATAAAGAAAAGGTAAAGCAAAAGAAATATCTACAGAATGGTGTGTATACCCGCTGCCACGCAGACAGGAATACTACACCATAGTAGTGCTCTTCAAAGAGATGTACATTCTTTACTGGCTTAGCAGATTACAAATAATTGTAACGATTTAAAAAATATTGTTTAATAAAGAAAAGTGACAGTGAAATATCTACAGAATAATGTAATCCCCACTGCCACGCAGACAGGAATAGCTCAGAGATTTACACCATAGCAGTGCTATTCAAAGAGACGGACATTTTTTACTAGCTTCACCCATCATAAATAAGTGTTATAAAATATTAATAGAGGAAAAGTAAAGCGCTGCAGAAGAAATATCTACAGAATGATGTAATACCAGCTGCCACACAGACAGGAATACTTCAGAGATTTTCACCATAGTGGAGCTTTACTGCATTAGCACATTAGAAATAACTGGAATGATTTTAAAAACATTGTTTAATAAAGAAAAGGTAAAGTGTTTCAGAAGAAATAGCTACAGAATGATGTAATACCTGCTGTCACGCAGACAGGAATACTATACCATAGCAGTGCTCTTCAAAGAGACGGACATTCTTTACTGGCTTCACCCATCAGAAAAAATTGTTATAAAAGATTGTTTAATAAAGAAAAGGTAAAGCGTTACAGAAGAAATATCTACAGAATGATGTAATACCCGCTGCCACGCAGACAGGAATACTACACCATAGTAGTGCTCTTCAAAGAGACGGACATTGTTTACTGGCTTAGCAGATTACAAATAATTGTAACGATTTTAAAAATATTGTTTAATAAAAAAAAGTGACAGTGAAATATCTACAGAATGATGTAATACCTGCTGCCACGCAGACAGGAATACTACACCATAGCAGTGCTCTTCAAAGAGACGGACATTCTTTACTGGCTTCACCCATCAGAAATAAGTGTAAGGGTTATAAAATATTGTTTAATGGGGGAAAAAAAAGTTTCAGAAGACATATCTACAGAATGATGTAATACCCGCTGCCACGCAGACAGGAATACTTCAGAGATTTACACCATAGTAAAGCTTTACTGGCTTTGCACATTAGAAATAATTGGAACGATTTTAAAAAATATTGTTTAATAAAGAAAAGGTAAAGCGTTGCAGAAAAAACATCTACAGAATAATGAATTACGGCAGAAAAAAAGAGAGACGATAATACAATAGCAAACACAGAGGAATACAAATGAAAGCAAAGTCCTGAAGGTCCTGGAAGTAAATTGGACATAAAAAGGATCTGAGATTTACGAGTCTTTGGATCCCAAGATTTGAGACCGCTGGTAGGTGTTCTTTGTATGGATGGGAAGGGGAGGTCCGGACTGCTCATGCAGTCCCTCTTTCTAGTCCTGGAGAAGGGTGTTGATCCAAATTCCTTGCCCAATCAAGGACCCTGAAGAGGGTCGGAGGGGACACCAAAAATGTTTATGATCGTGCAGTTGGCACTTCCTCATAGTTTTCAAAATGCACAAAATGTTTTTATCTGTCTGCAGGTGACAGCCGGAACTTTCTTTTGAATGAAGGTAGTTGTATGGAACGCTTATATGACCTATGTGCTTCCTGCACCTCATAATATAGGTTTGTAATAGCCCAGTCACACAGCTCCCGATGTACACAGGACAATGTCTTTTGGCACACTGACTTATGAAGGTCGGTGCTCCCTGTGACTGTGCATGCAGCCTTGTGCTGCCATCTGTTGGCCTGTTACAAAACTAGTCTCCAAATGTTTTTATACTGCCTTGTGTCTCAGATTGGTGAAATTTAACAGAACGGGTTCCTTGGGGTTTCCCACCCAGCTTTGGGTCGCCCAGACCTCAATACTGTCACAGCTGTAACCCCCTCTCCACATCATCCAATTTTGGAAAGTTCCATATTGACAACACGTGAAGTTTGTTGTAACCAGTGTTCTTATTTTACCTGTGATTGGCTAATGGTGGTGATCACATGATGGGGAAGCACTGAGATAGGTTCTCAAAAGTCTCCTGTGGATCAGAGGCTCAGAGTTGTAGACCAGCCCCAGAAATGAGCGCTCTCACCAGGAGGACACACTACTAAGATGTTGCCTACTTCAGACTCCATCCTACAGGATGGCTCTTCTTCTCTCCTCCCCTTATTTTTGCCTTTTATGGATTGAGGACACAGAAGGAATGAGAAGTCCTCAAAGCTGAGCTGAAGGTCCAAAGCTCCGAGGTTAGAAGGAAAAGAACCAGGAGATGGGAGTTTATCTCCAGCAGAAGTCCTCACTAGGTATTCATGCCAACTTATGCTGCCTGAACCTAAACAAAGAGTATGTGTTGGTGGGACCCTGCACCCAAAAGGTACAGTCTGACCACAAATCCAACTTTTGAAGGCTGATCTCTAGGGGTCCCCACAGAAATCTGAAGAGTATGTAACAAAATGTTTCAAGTCTAAGGTGAGTCCAGTAAAGGTTTATGTCTCATACCAAGGAGTTCAGAAGATATCTCCAACGCGTTTCAGGGGCTCAGACCTTCCTGTCCAAGCAGTACTACTATTACGAATCCTCGTCCTATCCAGTATCATCTCCAATTATCGATCATCGCTAGCATGAAGCCTGGATAAAGGGGTAGTCCCGAGCCCCCGAAACACGGCGTCCATTTCTTCTGAACCCTACGAAGAACAAAATCTTTAAAGGATTCTAGACTTATGGCACTTTCATTCTTAGATCTACTCTGCAAACTTTATCTCTGAACATATAAAGGGGTTCTAACGTGTTTGGATTCTCAGGTCCATGTGGCTTCTTAGGTCCATGTGGATTTGCAGGTCCGTGTGGCTTCTTAGGTCCATGTGGCATCTCAGGTCCATGTGGCTTCTCGGGTCTACGTGGCTTCTCAGGTCTACGTGGCTTCTCAGGTCCATGTGTCTTCTCAGGTCCATGTGTCTTCTCAGGTCTATGAAGCTTCTTAGGTCTACATAGCTTCTCAGGTCTATGTAGATTCTCAGGTCCGTGTGGCTTCTCAGGTCCGTGTGGCTTCTCAGGTCCGTGTGGCTTCTCAGGTCCGTGTGGCTTCTCAGGCCCGTGTGGCTTCTCAGGCCCGTGTGGCTTCTCAGGCCCGTGTGGTTTCTCAGGCCCGTGTGGTTTCTCAGGCCCGTGTGGTTTCTCAGGCCCGTGTGGTTTCTCAGGTCCGTGTGGCTTCTCAGGTCTACGTGACTTCTCAGGTCTACGTGACTTCTCAGGTCTACGTGGATTCTCAGGTCTACGTGGATTCTCAGGTCTACGTGGCTTCTCAGGTCTACGTGGCTTCTCAGGTCTACGTGGATTCTCAGGTCTACGTGGATTCTCAGGTCTACGTGGATTCTCAGGTCTACGTGGATTCTCAGGTCCGAGCGGATTCTCAGGTACGAGTGGATTCTCCGGTCCGTGTGGATTCTTCGGTCCGTGTGGATTCTCCGGTCCGTGTGGATTCTCCGGTCCGTGTGGATTCTCCGGTCCATAAGAAAAACTCCTTTCTGTATTGAGCATGTTTTGCATTTAGAACCAAGAAAGGTCACTTTCACTCTCGTGACTTCTCTGCAGAACACACGGCCACGTCCATTCATGAAGAACTTTCCAACTATGGCTTTTCTGCTTTCTAAGAAGTTTTCCTTTAAAAGTGAAACATTTCCCACACTATGAGCAGAAAAAAAAGATGCTCTCCCACGTGACTTCTCTGGTGAGTAGCAAGGTGCCATTTATCAATAAAAATACTTTCCACACTATGGACACGGAGGAAGACTCTGACCCTGGCGACATTTCTGGTGTCCATGAAGTTTGTCCTTTAGAAGTGAAACGTTTCCCGCACTATGGGCATAAAAAAACTTGCTCTCCCACATGAGTTCTCTGTTGAACAGAAAGATCTCATTTGTAAAGGAAACACTTCCCGAACTCCGATCATGGAAAAGAACACTCGACTGTGTGGTTTCTTCCATGTACGAGAAGTTGTGATTTCTGTGAGAAACATTTCCCGCACTCTAAACAGGAAAAGGGTCGCTCTCCCGTGTGACTTCGCATGTGGACAACAAGGTCCTCTCTCCGCCTGTAAGATTTCTCACACTCCGAACAGGGAAAAGGTCGCTCTCCCGTGTGATTTCTCATGTGTACGACAAGTTCATCTTTCCGTCTGTAAGATTTCCCGCACTCTGAACAGGAGAAAGGTCTCTCACCAGTGTGACTTCTTTGGTGTTTATGAAGTCGGGTTTTTAGCGCAAAACTTTTCCCGCACTCTGAACACGAAAAGGGACGCTCGCCCGTGTGACTTCTAATATGAGCATCAAGTCCAGTTTTCCGACTGTAAGATTTCCCGCACTCCGGACAGGAGAAGGGCTTCTCTCCGGAGTGCAGTTTCATGTGGAGGTTGAAGTGCCCTATAATTGAAAAACATTTCCCGCACTGTGGACAGGAATAAGGCTTCTCGCCAGTGTGACTTCTCTGGTGCACAATAAGTGTGGATTTATTTATAAACCATTTCCCACACTCCGAGCATGAAAAGATCGCCTTACCAGCGTGGGCTCTCTGATGTACGATAAGTTCGGATCTCTTTTCGAAACATTTCCCGCACTCCAAACATGACATGGAATTCTCATCTATGTGAATTTTCAGATGTTGATTAAGACTGCCTTTGTGGCTGAAGTGTTTCCCGCAATCTGGACAGCAATACGGCTTGTCCCCCGTGTGAGTCCTCAGGTGTGAGATCAGTACCTCCTTCCGTATGAAACCTTTCCCGCACTCTGCACAGGTATGCAACTTTTCACCTGTGTGGGTTTTCAAGTGTGCTATGAGTCTCTCCTTTCGTATAAAACATCTCCCGCACTCTGTACATGAATGCAGATTCTCACCCGTGTGGGACTGCTGGTGTATGTGGAGTTTATCTTTCCGCAAAAAACATTTCCCGCACTCTGCACAAGAATACGTTTCACCGGTGTGAAGCCTCACATGTCTCTGCAGATGATCTTTCCTTTTAAAACTTTGACCGCACTCCGAGCAGGAGAAAGGCCTGACTTCCTGAGAATTTGTTGGGATTCCATTATCTTCTCCACCAAGATCTGCCGATGGAATCTGGGACCCCTCTGAGGAATTTCCAACATCATATACATCTGTTAGGAAGAAACATTGTATCAGCATCAAACGTATTTCCATTATTCATGTTCTGCAGTCATTGTGGATGTCGGTCTAGAAGTCACCGATGTACCATAGATCTGAGGGATGGAGATGGACCTTCCATATGGTGTTCAGTATCTCATTTGTTGGGAACATGACGTTATATTGAGGAATGGAGATGGACCTTCCATATGGTGTCCAGTATCTCCTCCTCATTGGTTGGGAACATGACGTTATATTGAGGAATGGAGATGGACCTTTCATATGGTGTCCAGTATCTCCTCCTCATTTGTTGGGAACATGATGTTATATGGAGGAATGGAGATGGACCTTTCATATGGTGTCCAGTATCTCCTCCTCATTTGTTGGGAACATGACGTTATATTGGGGAATGGAGATGGACCTTTCATATGGTGTCCAGTATCTCCTCCTCATTTGTTGGGAACATAATGTTATATTGAGGAATGGAGATGGACCTTTCATATGGTGTCCAGTATCTCCTCATTGCTTGGGAACATGACGTTATATTGAGGAATGGAGATGGACCTTTCATATGGTGTCCAGTATCTCCTCATTGGTTAAGAACATGACGTTATATTGAGGAATGGAGATGGATCTTCCATATGGTGTCCAGTATCTCCTCCTCATTTGTTGGGAACATGACTTTGTATTGAGGAATGGAGATGGACCTTTTATATGGTGTCCAGTATCTCCTCCTCATTTGCTGTGAACATGACGTTATATTGAGGAATGGAGATGGACCTTCCATATGGTGTCCAGTATCTCCTCCTCATTGGCTGGGAACATGACGTTATATTGAGGAATGGAGATGGACCTTTCATATGGTGTCCAGTGTCTCCTCCTCATTGGTTGGGAACATGACGTTATATTAGAGGAATGGAGATGGACCTTTAATATGGTGTCCAGTGTCTCCTCATTTGTCGGGAACATGACGTTATATTAAGGAATGGAGATGGACCTTCCATATGGTGTCCAGTATCTCCTCCTCATTGGTTGGGATCATCACGTTATATTGAGGAATGGAGATGGACCTTCCATATGGTGTCCATTATCTCCTCCTCATTTGTCAGGAACGTGACGTTATATTGAGGAATGGAGATGGACCTTCCATATGGTGTCCAGTATCTCCTCCTCATTGGTTGGGATCATCACGTTATATTGAGGAATGGAGATGGACCTTCCATATGGTGTCCAGTATCTCCTCACTGGTTGGGAACATGACGTTATATTGAGGAATGGAGATGGACCTTCCATATGGTGTCCAGTATCTCCTCCTCATTGGTTGGGAACATGACGTTATATTGAGGAATGGAGATGGACCTTCCATATGAACAGAGGAATGTGTTAAGCATTTATAACCAACCTGTGCTGATCTCTGTTAGAGTGTCCTCCTCTTTAAATGTCCCCGTTATTTTATCTTCCTCCATAGACTGCTGATCATCCCTCACATACGTCTCTTCGTCTTCTGTTTTAACCTCAATTTTTATATCTAGTAGATCTTCACCCTAAACCAAGATAAGGATTGAAAATATAAGTGCTGAAGATTTGAAACCACATCAATAAATATAATCTGGTCAAAAGTGATACATGAAGATGATGTATGGATCCATGTTCTAGATGCTCCATCCTACCAACCTTGTAACAGTGAAGAATGGTGTGATCTTCTTCTGTGGAATCCAAGGCATACAGAGGACGGGGACATCTCTCTGGTGGGTTTCTAAGTGGCTCCATCATAATTTCCTCATAGAGATCCATGTGTCTTTCAGAAAGATGCTTCATCACTCCATATTCCTCATCCCCCTCTACATACTCTTCTTTAATATCAATATTATCATCCCCGAGGTTTCCACTCTGAATATAGAATAAAATGACATCAATGGTAACAATGCAGATAATGTACAGATCCCAATGATACTATCAGTGATTGTTCCTCATCTACCTGATGATGGTGAGGTATGGTGTGATCTTCCTGTGTGGAATCCCGGGAATACAGAGGACGGGGACATCTCTCTGGTGGGTTCCCATGACTTGATCCACCTACCTGATGATGGTGAGGGATGGTGTGACCTTCCTGTGTAGAATCCCGAGAATACAGAGGACGGGGACGTTTCTCTGGTGGGTTCCCATGACTGGCTCCATCTACCTGATGATGGTGAGGGATGGTGTGACCTTCCTGTGTGGAATCCCGGGAATACAGTGGACGGGGACATCTCTTTGGTGGGTTCCCATGACTGGATCCATCTGTAGGAAACATACACTGACTGAATCCATTGTTTCTATGTGTTTATCGGATGATGGGGGATCTAGGTGGAGCCTCCGTACTGCTCTCTCCTTTCCAATAAAGTCTCTTCTTACCTGATGATGTGAGGGGCGGCTGATTGTCCATCATGATGTCCTTGTAGAGGTCCTTGTGTCCTCTCTGGTGGTCCTCCATCATGACGTCCTTGTAGAGGTCCTTGTGTCCTTCTAGATACTCCTACATATAGAAATAGACAGTGAAACCCTGACACCTCTTAGAAACCTGATGCTTATAATGATACAATCACCATCCAGACATCTCTTGGCCCAGAATTCCCTGCACCGCTCACCTCTCCTGTCAGTAGCTCAATGATCTTGTTGGTGACATCCAGAATCTTCTTGTCATTTTTTCTCCATGATGTCAGAGATGGAGGTGAAGGCAGTGCGATGGTTACCTGACCACCAAACTCCACAGAAGGAAATCTCTGTATTGAGGAACCAATAGGAACATCATGTTAGACTCCCAGAATCCTCCTCACCTCTCCGGTCAGGTCTGTGTGATGTCATGTGACCTCCCAGAATCCTCCTCACCTCTCCGGTCAGGTCTGTGTGATGTCATGTAACCTCCCAGAATCCTCCTCACCTTTTTCGGTCAGGTCTGTGTTTTATTAGTAGGGATGAGAGTGATGTCATGTGACCTCCCAGAATCCTCCTCACCTCTCCGGTCAAGTCTGTGTGTTATTAATAGAGATGAGAGTGATGTCATGTGACCTCCCAGAATCCTCCTCACCTCTCCGGTCAGGTCTGTGTTTTATTATTAGAGATGAGAGTGATGTCATGTGACCTCCCAGAATCCCCTTCACCTCTCCGGTCAGGTCTGTGTGATGTCATGTGACCTCCCAGAATTTTCCTCACCTCTCTGGTCAGGTCTGTGTGTTATTAATAGAGATGAGAGTGATGTCATGTGACCTCCCAGAATCCTCCTCACCTCTCCGTTCAGGTCTGTGTGATGTCATGTGACCTCCCAGAATCCTCCTCACCTCTCCAGTCAGGTCTGTGTTTTATTAATAGAGATGAGAGTGATGTCATGTGACCTCCCAGAATCCTCCTCACCTCTCCGGTCAGCAGGTAGATGATCTCCAGGGTGAGGTTTAGTATCCTCTCAGTCATGTGACTCCGGTCCTCCTCCATCCTCATTGTGGTGGCCGATCATGTGATGTGCACAGGACACGCCTCTCTGTAGATGGATATAATATATAATGGCCCGGTGAGTAATGCTGACAGCCAACTTTTAGGGAACATGAGTAAAATATATCACCAAAACGTTTGGTAACTGATAAAAGATGAGTTTGCACTGAGTAGATAGATATCCAACATGTCCAGCCTTAACATTCAGAGCACCTGTGAACTGGCGGTGATTTCTCGCACCCCATGTGTTCCGTAGGTGACACTTTAAAGGTCCCTCCAGGTCATCAGTTTGGAGTTAGCTTCAAAATTTTATTTTTTTGGGAGGGGTTGTGTTTTTTCTTTTGTTTTTTGTCACCTTTTCTGTCGGAGTATAGATCTATGCTTGCCCCCTGTATGTTTCAAGCTATGTACTGTGGACTGGCTCACCACCTCTGCTGGAAGTTTATTCCTGGCATCTACTACTCTTTCAGTGAAATACAACTTTCTGAGATTCGTTCTGAACTTTACTTCAGTTAGTTGGAGGTTCTGTCCTCGTGGTTTTGGTTTCATGTTGAAAATCTTCCTGAACCGTATTCACCCCCTGGATGTATTTAAAGTTTCCAGTCATGTCTCCCCTTCCCTTCTCTCCTCCAGACTGGACATGTGAAGTTCCTGAAGTCTCTCCCCAGACCTTCCACCATTTGTGTTCCCCGTCTCTGGACTCCAGAACTGGACATGTGAAGTTCCTGAAGTCTCTCCCCAGACCTTCCACCATTTGTGTTCCCCGTCTCTGGACTCCAGAACTGGACATGTGAAGTTCCTGAAGTCTCTCCCCAGACCTTTCATCATTTGTGTTCCCCGTCTCTGGACTCCAGAACTGGACATATGAAGTTCCTGAAGTCTCTCCCCAGACCTTTAATCATTTGTGTTCTCCATCTCTGGACTCCAGAACTGGACATGTGAAGTTCCTGAAGTCTCTCCCCATACCTTCCACCATTTGTGTTCCCCGTCTCTGGACTCCAGAACTGGACATGTGAAGTTCCTGAAGTCTCTCCCCAGACCTTCCACCATTTGTGTTCCCCGTCTCTGGACTCCAGAACTGGACATGTGAAGTTCCTGAAGTCTCTCCCCAGACCTTTCATCATTTGTGTTCCCCGTCTCTGGACTCCAGAACTGGACATATGAAGTTCCTGAAGTCTCTCCCCAGACCTTTAATCATTTGTGTTCTCCATCTCTGGACTCCAGAACTGGACATGTGAAGTTCCTGAAGTCGCTCCCCAGACCTTCCACCATTTGTGTTCCCCGTCTCTGGACTCCAGAAATGGACATTTGAAGTTCCTGAAGTCTCTCCCCAGACGTTCCACCATTTGTGTTCCCCATCTCTGGACTCCAGAACTGGACATGTGAAGTTCCTGATGTCACTCCCCAGACCTTCCACCATTTGTGTTCCCCGTCACTGGACTCCAGAACTGGACATGTGAAGTTCCTTAAGTCTCTCCCCAGACGTTCCACGTTCTTCCGTTTATTCTTACCGACTTGCCTGACACATCATCTAGTTGCCTCCAGGATGGTAGACTCTAACAGTGCCCACTGATTACTTACTCCCGTCGTTTTACTCCAACCTTTCAACTAATTTTTTTAGAAATTCGCCCATTTCACCAAAATTCGTCTTTTTGGAATCTAAATCTTTTGTTTTTGTATATGCTTGATATTTTAATACCAAACCAAAGACAATGGTGATCACTAGAACCCAAATGTTCTCCCGCCTTAACATTAGACACTGTGACAGGTTCTCTTGGATGAGCCATCAGAGGTCTATTAGATGAGGTCTCTCCTGCCTCCTAATGGAACACAGATCATGTTCTCTTAGCTTCCTCCTGGCTGCTGTGGCCAGAGAAAGTGACAAGTTCCTGTTGGTTCCAGGTTCCTATTGGCTGGAGAAGATCATGAAAAGGATGTTGGCTGGTCTCCTTCCAGTCTAGTCGGGGACGCCCGCCATGCCAGTCCCGGGTCTAGAGGTGGGATAGTCAAACATGGGAAACATGGGAGGAGTTGCTTCTTGCTGACTTGTTGGTTTTAATGACCCGATGGCCAAGGTATGACAGGCATTGCTGGTAGTTAAAGGACAAAACCTCACATCATCGATCCCTGTGTTACACTTTCAGCCACTTCCACCCCCCCATCCGATCAACAGGGTCAGTCCAAGGATGGACACGACGATGGAGGAAGAGGACGGGCGTGAAGATGGAGGAAGAGGACGGACATGAAGATGGAGGAAGAGGATGGGTGTAAGGATGGAGGAAGAGGATGGACGAGACGGTGGAGGAAGAGGATGGACGAGACGGTGGAGGAAGAGGATGGACGAGACGGTGGAGGAAGAGGACAGACATGACGGTGGAGGAAGAGGACAGACGTGACGGTGGAGGAAGAGGACGGACGTGACGGTGGAGGAAGAGTACGGACGTGACGGTGGAGGAAGAGGACGGACGTGACGGTGGAGGAAGAGGATGGACGTGACGGTGGAGGAAGAGGACGGGCATGACAATGGAGGAAGAGGATGGGAGTGACGATGGAGGAAGAGGACGGACATGACAATGAAGAGGACGGACATGGCGAAGGAGGAAGAGGATGGACGTGACGGCGGAGGAAGAGGACGGCCTGACGGTGGAGGAAGAGGACGGACGTGACGATGGAGGAAGAGGACGGGCGTGACGATGGAGGAAGAGGACGGGCGTGACGATGGAGGAAGAGGACGGGTGCGACGGTGAAGGAAGAGGATGGACGTAAAGATGTAGGAAGAGGACGGACATGATGGGGGGAGAGGATGGACGTGACGGTGGAAGAAGAGGCCGGGCGTGGAGAAAGAGGACAGGCGTGGAGAAAGAGGACGAACATGACGGGGGGGGGGTTACTGGGTGGAAATAGAAAATCAGATCTTGTTACCTCCTCTGCTGCCACTTCCAGCAATGTTTCCTCTCTACTTCCTCCTAACTCACCTCTCACCCGGAACTTCCTGTCTGTAGGTGACATCACTTCCTGTCTGGCTACAATAGAGATCAGCACTTTGTGGAGTTCATAGGCACTGCAGCCACGAGCTCCGTCTCTCGTAGAGGGACCTGTAGACCCTCAGAAGCCCATCGCCACCATTGCAGTCCGTTTCATGTACATGTTAGAATAAAAAATATAATAAAATGTGTTCTCAAGATAAAAAAAATAATTATTTTTATGTATATAAGGGAGCTGTCGGTAGAAAACCATAAAAACCGAACATAAGCCCAGCCTCAATCTAGACGCGTTACCGTATATCCCTGAAGAGAGTAAAACTCGTGAATGGCTCAACACACACGGACAGCAAAATAGGAAATATGTACTGAAAAACCAACACTATACCAAAACCAACCGTCCCGAAATGCAGAAAACCATAATTGACCAATAACTAAAAAACCTTCCCTATGGCAGCTGAGGGAAAAATATAAAGCATCGCCTCCCGATGAGGGGCCTTTTATGAGATATCATGTCACAGGACCTCCTCCTCCATGGGGAAGGCCATCCATTTGGTGAGTAGACAAGTCCTTGTTGGAAGATGCTGAAGCCTCCCGTATGTAGTCTTGCCAATGATTGTTAGAAAATCATATCCCAACTTAGTTACATAATTAATCTGGCTGAAAAAAGACAAAAGTCCATCCAGTTCAACCATAGAAAAAAAAGTTATAATCCTACACCCACAGTTGATCCAGAGCAAGGCAAAAAAACAGGAAAGCACAATCCAATCTCCTCCTGCAAGGGAAAAATTCCTTCCTGATCCCCCGAGAGGCAATCGGATATTCCCTGGATCAACTTTACCTAAATGGTATATCCAGTTATATTCTGTGTATCCAAGAAAGAATCCAGGACTTTCCTACAGCAATCCACTGAGCTGGCCACAACCAACTGTGTGGTTCAATGGCCAAACACGGGAGCCACCAGCCCGCTGAGATTGCCGGAAGACTCCAAAAGCAACTGGACTGTGAGCCTTTCCATCCACTTCTAGACTTGTGGTGCTGATGATAGAATCCTTGTGTGAGAAGATTTACAGCCATGCCAATTGGTTTGCCAGTCCAAGGAGCCACCAGCTAGCTTGGGGTGCCGGAAGACTCCATAGGCCATTAGGCGTAGTAGAAGGGTTTCTCCAGAATTAGTAGATGCCTAATAGAGAAACAACCAACACAGCAAGAAAAGTTCCACATAATAAGTGTCCAGAAATGAAGCAAAGTGACGTGTAGCCATCCAGTAGGGTCTCGGGGCATCCAGGATCTACGATGGTAATGCTTCCGAGAGGGATCAGATGGATGGTCCCATCCGAGATGAAGGAGGTAAGAAGGGGGAGGCATCCCAACCAACTGCAAGATGGGAAGAAGGCTGGAAACCCAAATGATTTCACCGGTCCCAGAGGCTGCTTCACCTCTGAATGGGACTCCCCTTCACATCAGTGCCCCCCCAAACACCAGAACCCCCCTTCACATCAGTGCCCCCCAACATAAGAAACCCCCCATTTCACATCAGCGTACTCCCCTTCACGTCAGTGCCCCCCCTAACATAAGAACCCCCCATTTCACATCAGCATATTCCCCTTCACATCAGTGCCCCCCCAACATCAGAACCCCCCTATCACATCAGCGTATTCCCCTTCACATCAGTGCCCCCCCCAACATGAGAACCCCCCTTTCACATCAGCTTACTCCCCATCACATCAGTGCCCCCCCAACATCAGAACCCCCCCTTTCACATCAGCATATTCCCCTTCACATCAGTGCCCCCCCAACATCACAACCCCCCTTTCACATCAGTGCCCCCCCAATATCAGAACCCCTCTATCACATCAGCGTACTCCCCTTCACATCAGTGCCCCCCCAACATCAGAACCCCCCTTTCACATCAGTGTCCCCCCCAATATCAGAACCCCCCTATCACATCAGCAAATTCCCCTTCACATCAGTGCCCCCCCAATATCAGAACCCCCCTATCACATCAGCGTACTCCCCTTCACATCAGTGCCCCCCTAATATCAGAACCCCCTATCACATCAGCATATTCCCCTTCACATCAGTGCCCCCCCCCAACATCAGAACCCCCCCTTTCACATCAGCATACTCCCCTTCACATCAGTGCCCTCCCCCCAACATCAGAACCCCCCTATCACATCAGAATACTCCCCTTCACATTGGTGTCCCCCCTAATATCAGAACCCCCCCTTTCACATCAGCATACTCCCCTTCACATTAGTGCCCCCCCCAACATCAGAACCCCCCAAATACATCAGAATACTCCCCTTCACATCAGGGCCCCCCCAACATGAGAACCCCCCTTTCACATCAGTGTATTCCCCTTCACATCAGTGTCCCCCCCAACATCAGAACCCCCATTTCACATCAGTGTACTCCCCTTCACATCAGTGCCCCCCCAACATCAGAACCCCCCTTTAACATTAGCGTACTCCCCTTCACATCAGTGCCCCCCAACAGAACCCCCCTTTCACATCAGAGTACTCCCCTTCACATCAGTGCCCCCCCAACATCAGAACCCCCCCTTTCACATCAGCGTACTCCCCTTCACATCAGTGCCCCCCCTAACACCAGAATCCCCTATCACATCAGCGTACTCCCCTTCACATCAGTGCCCCCCCTAACATCAGAATCCCCCTTTCACATCAGTATACTCCTCTTCACATCAGTGCCCCCCCCTAACATCAGAATCCCCTATCAAATCAGTGCCCCCTCCTAACATCAGAATCCCCCTATCACATCATTACCCCTCCCTAACATTAGAATCCCCCTATCACATCAGTGCCCCCCCCAACATCAGAACCCCCCTTTCATATCAGTGCCCCCCCAACATCAGAACCCCCCATCACATCAGCGTACTCCCCTTCACATCAGTGCCCCCCCCCAATATCAGAACCCCCCTATCACATCAGCGTACTCCCCTTCACATCAGTGACCCCCCTAACATCAGAACCCCCCCTTTCATATCAGTGCCCCCCCCTAACATCAGAACCACCTTTCACATCAGTGCCCCCCCAATATCAGAACCCCCCTATCACATCAGCGTACTCCCCTTCACATCAGTGCCCCCCCAATATCAGAACCCCCCTATCACATCAGCGTACTCCCCTTCACATCAGTGCCCCCCCAACACCAGAACCCCCTATCACATCAGCGTACTCCCCTTTACATCAGTGCCCCCCCAACATCAGAACCCCCCTATCACATCAGCATACTCCCCTTCACATCAGTGCCCCCCCAACATCAGAACCCCCCTATCACATCAGCATACTCCCCTTTACATCAGTATCCCCCCAACATCAGAACCCCCCTATCACATCAGCGTACTCCCCTTCACATCAGTGCCCCCCCCCAACATCAGAACCCCCCTTTCACATCAGCGTACTCCCCTTCACGTCAGTGCCCACCCTAACATAAGAACCCCCCAATTTCACATCAGCATACTCCCCTTCACTCAGTGCCCCCCCTAACATCAGAACCCTCCCATCACATCAGCATACTCCCCTTCACATCAGTGCCCCCCCAACATCAGAACCCCCCTATCACATCAGCGTACTCCCCTTCACATCAGTGCCCCCCCAACATCAGAACCCCCCTATCACATCAGTGTACTCCCCTTCACATCAGTGCCCCCCCTAACATCAGAATCTCCCTTTCATATCAGTGCCCCCCCTAACATCAGAACCACCTTTCACATCAGTGCCCCCCCAACATCAGAACCCCCCTATCACATCAGCGTACTCCACTTCCCATCAGTGCCCCCCCCTAACATCAGAACCCCCCTATCACATCAGTGCCCCCCCCTAACACCAGAACCCCCCTATCACAGCAGCGTACTCCCCTTCACATCAGTGCCCCCCCCAACATCAGAACCCCCCCTTTCACATCAGTGCCCCCCCAACATCAGAACCCCCCTTTCACATCAGTGCCCCCCCTAACATCAGAACCCCCCCTTTCACATCAGTGCCCCCCAACATCAAAACCCCCCCTTTCACATCAGTGCCCCCCCCCAACATCAGAACCCCCCCTTTCACATCAGTGCCCCCCCTAACATCAGAACCCCCCTTTCACATCAGTGCCCCCCCAACATAAGAACCCCCCTTTTGCATCAGTGCCCCCCTAACATCAGAACCCCCCTATTACATCAGCATACTCCCCTTCACATCAGTGCCCCCTCTAACATCAGAACCCCCCTTTCATATCAGTGCCCCCCCCCTAACATCAGTGCCCCCCTTTCACATCAGTGCCCCCCCAACATCAGAACCCCCTTTCATATCAGTGCCCCCCCTAACATCAGAACCCCCCTTTCAGATCAGTACCCCCTCAACATCAGAACCCCCTATCACATCAGCGTACTCCCCTTCACATCAGTGTCCCCCCAACATCAGAACCCCCCCTTTGACATCAGCGTACTCCCCTTCACATCAGTGCCCCCCCCCAACATCAGAACCCCCCTATCACATCAGAATACTCCCCTTCACATCAGTGTCCCCCCCAATATCAGAACCCCCGTATCACATCAGCATATTCCCCTTCACATCAGTGCCCCCCCAATATCAGAACCCCCCCTATCACATCAGCGTACTCCCCTTCACATCAGTGCCCCCCTAACATCAGAACCCCCCTATCACATCAGCGTTCTCCCCTTCACATCAGTGCCCCCCCCAACATCAGAACCCCCCTATCACATTAGAATACTCCCCTTCACATTAGTGTCCCCCCTAATATCAGAACCCCCCCTTTCACATCAGCATACTCCCCTTCACATTAGTGCCCCCCCAACATCAGAACCCCCCTAATACATCAGAATACTCCCCTTCACATCAGTATCCCCCACACATAAGAAACCCCCCATTTCACATCAGCGTACTCCCCTTCACGTCAGTGCACCCCCAACATCAGAACCCCCCTTTCACATCAGCATATTCCCCTTCACATCAGTGCCCCCCCAACATCAGAACCCCCCTTTCACATCAGCATATTCCCCTTCACATCAGTGCCCCCCCAACATCAGAACCCCCCTTTCACATCAGTGCCCCCCAATATCAGAACCCCTCTATCACATCAGCGTACTCCCCTTCACATCAGTGGCCCCCCAACATCAGAACCCCCCTTTCACATCAGTGCCCCCCCAATATCAGAACCCCCCTATCACATCAGCGTACTCCCCTTCACATCAGTGCCCCCCTAACATCAGAACCCCCCTTTCACATCAGCGTTCTCCCCTTCACATCAGTGCCCTTTTAACATCAGAACCCCCCTATCACATCAGCATATTCCCCTTCACATCAGTGCCCCCTCAACATCAGAACCCCCCTTTCACATCAGTGCCCCCACCAATTTTAGAACCCCCCTATCACATCAGCATATTTCCCTTCACATCAGTGCCCCCCCAACATCAGAACCCCCCTTTCACATCAGTACCCCCCCAATATCAGAACCCCCCCATCACATCAGCATACTCCCCTTCACATCAGTGCCCCCCTAACATCAGAACCCCCCCTTTCACATCAGCGTACTCCCCTTCACATCAGTGCCCCCCCCAACATCAGAACCCCCTTATCACATCAGAATACTCCCCTTCACATTAGTGTCCCCCCTAACATCAGAACCCCCCCTTTCACATCAGCATACTCCCCTTCACATTAATGCCCCCCCAACATCAGAACCCCCCAATACATCAGAATACTCCCCTTCACGTCAGTGCCCCCCCTAACATAAGAACCCCCCATTTCACATCAGCGTACTCCCCTTTACATCAGTGCCCCCCCAACATCAGAACTCCCCCATCACATCAGCGTACTCTCCTTCACATCAGTGCCCCCCCAACATCAGAACCCCACCTTTCACATCAGCATATTCCCCTTCACATCAGTGCCCCCCCAACATCACAACCCCCCTTTCACATCAGTGCCCCCCCCCAATATCAGAACCCCTCTATCACATCAGCGTACTCCCCTTCACATCAGTGCCCCCCAACATCAGAACCCCCCTTTCACATCAGTGCCCCCCCCAATATCAGAACCCCCCTATCACATCAGCATATTTCCCTTCACATCAGTGCCCCCCAACATCAGAACCCCCCTTTCACATCAGTGCCCCCCCAATATCAGAACCCCCCTATCACATCAGCATATTCCCCTTCACATCAGTGCCCCCCCAATATCAGAACCCCCCATCACATCAGCGTACTCCCCTTCACATCAGTGCCCCCCTAACATCAGAACCCCCCTATCACATCAGCATTCTTCCCTTCACATCAGTGCCCTTTTAACATCAGAACCCCCCTATCACATCAGCATATTTCCCTTCACATCAGTGCCCCCCCAACATCAGAACCCCCTTTCACATCAGTGCCCCCCCCCAATATTAGAACCCCCCTATTACATCAGCGTACTCCCCTTCACATCAGTGCCCCCCCCAACATCAGAACCCCCCCTTTCACATCAGTGCCCCCCCAACATCAGAACCCCCCCTTTCACATCAGTGCCCCCCCTAACATCAGAACCCCCCCTTTCACATCGGTGCCCCCCAACATCAAAACCCCCCCTTTCACATCAGTGCCCCCCCCAACATCAGAACCCCCCCTTTCACATCAGTGCCCCCCCTAACATCAGAACCCCCCTTTCACATCAGTGCCCCCCCAACATAAGAACCCCCCTTTTGCATCAGTGCCCCCCTAACATCAGAACCCCCCTATTACATCAGCATACTCCCCTTCACATCAGTGCCCCCTCTAACATCAGTGCCCCCCTTTCACATCAGTGCCCCCCCAACATCAGAACCCCCTTTCATATCAGTGCCCCCCC
Organism: Staurois parvus; assembly: GCF_062004578.1. NCBI lineage: Eukaryota > Metazoa > Chordata > Amphibia > Anura > Ranidae > Staurois > Staurois parvus. The sequence goes on along the minus strand of NW_028318176.1, from coordinate 1,824,815 downwards.
TAACATCAGAACCCCCCTTTCAGATCAGTACCCCCCCAACATAAGAACCCCCTATCACATCAGCGTACTCCCCTTCACATCAGTGTCCCCCCAACATCAGAACCCCCCCTTTGACATCAGCGTACTCCTCTTCACATCAGTGCCCCCCCCCAACATCAGAACCCCTCTATCACATCAGAATACTCCCCTTCACATCAGTGTCCCCCCCAATATCAGAACCCCCCTATCACATCAGCATATTCCCCTTCACATCAGTGCCCCCCCAATATCAGAACCCCCCCTATCACATCAGCGTACTCCCCTTCACATCAGTGCCCCCCTAACATCAGAACCCCCCTATCACATCAGCGTTCTCCCCTTCACATCAGTGCCCCCCCCCAACATCAGAACCCCCCTATCACATTAGAATACTCCCCTTCACATTAGTGTCCCCCCTAATATCAGAACCCCCCCTTTCACATCAGCATACTCCCCTTCACATTAGTGCCCCCCCAACATCAGAACCCCCCTAATACATCAGAATACTCCCCTTCACATCAGTATCCCCCACACATAAGAAACCCCCCATTTCACATCAGCGTACTCCCCTTCACGTCAGTGCACCCCCAACATCAGAACCCCCCTTTCACATCAGCATATTCCCCTTCACATCAGTGCCCCCCCAACATCAGAACCCCCCTTTCACATCAGCATATTCCCCTTCACATCAGTCCCCCCCCAACATCAGAACCCCCCTTTCACATCAGTGCCCCCCCCAATATCAGAACCCCTCTATCACATCAGCGTACTCCCCTTCACATCAGTGGCCCCCCAACATCAGAACCCCCCTTTCACATCAGTGCCCCCCCAATATCAGAACCCCCCTATCACATCAGCGTACTCCCCTTCACATCAGTGCCCCCCTAACATCAGAACCCCCCTATCACATCAGCGTTCTCCCCTTCACATCAGTGCCCTTTTAACATCAGAACCCCCCTATCACATCAGCATATTCCCCTTCACATCAGTGCCCCCTCAACATCAGAACCCCCCTTTCACATCAGTGCCCCCACCAATTTTAGAACCCCCCTATCACATCAGCATATTTCCCTTCACATCAGTGCCCCCCCAACATCAGAACCCCCCTTTCACATCAGTACCCCCCCAATATCAGAACCCCCCCATCACATCAGCATACTCCACTTCACATCAGTGCCCCCCTAACATCAGAACCCCCCCTTTCACATCAGTGTACTCCCCTTCACATCAGTGCCCCCCCCCAACATCAGAACCCTCTTATCACATCAGAATACTCCCCTTCACATTAGTGTCCCCCCTAACATTAGAACCCCCCCTTTCACATCAGCATACTCCCCTTCACATTAGTGCCCCCCCAACATCAGAATCCCCCAATACATCAGAATACTCCCCTTCACGTCAGTGCCCCCCCTAACATAAGAATCCCCCATTTCACATCAGCGTACTCCCCTTTACATCAGTGCCCCCCCAACATCAGAACCCCCTTTCACATCAGCATATTCCCCTTCACATCAGTGCCCCCCCAACATCAGAACCCCCCTTTCACATCAGCATATTCCCCTTCACATCAGTGCCCCCCCAACATCAGAACTCCCCCATCACATCAGCGTACTCTCCTTCACATCAGTGCCCCCCCAACATCAGAACCCCTCTATCACATCAGCGTACTCCCCTTCACATCAGTGCCCCCCAACATCAGAACCCCCCTTTCACATCAGTGCCCCCCCCAATATCAGAACCCCCCTATCACATCAGCATATTCCCCTTCACATCAGTGCCCCCCCAACATCAGAACCCCCCTTTCACATCAGTGCCCCCCCAATATCAGAACCCCCCTATCACATCAGCATATTCCCCTTCACATCAGTGCCCCCCCAATATCAGAACCCCCCATCACATCAGTGTACTCCCCTTCACATCAGTGCCCCCCTAACATCAGAACCCCCCTATCACATCACCGTTCTTCCCTTCACATCAGTGCCCTTTTAACATCAGAACCCCCCTATCACATCAGCATATTTCCCTTCACATCAGTGCCCCCCCAACATCAGAACCCCCTTTCACATCAGTGCCCCCCCCAATATTAGAACCCCCCTATTACATCAGCGTACTCCCCTTCACATCAGTGCCCCCTTAACATCAGAACCCCCTTTCTCCTGATGATGGGTGTACACTGTGGCCCTCTTCTGGGGTTCATTATCTTTGTAATAAAGGACACCCCAAGACGTGTCAATCTTCATGTACACCTCACCCTCACATTCATCCTAGGAAGGAGTAGGGGTGCTATGTACTGAGCCCCAACCCCACAGACCCCCACAACCAACAGGCCAGGGGTGTGGGGAAGAGACCCTCATCAACATGAGGCCTTAGGAATCCACCATGGTGAGGGCATATTGCCTATTTTAGTCCTGGGGGGGCACTCTCCCTCCCAATTCCTGGCCTGTGTGGGTGTTATCCTGTAGATATTGGGGGGGACCTCCCGCTTCTTTGGATGGTGTTCCCCATTAAATTCATATCCGGCTTCAGGTGTAGATAATGGGGGATAAGGGGGAACAAGACCATCCAGGCACAATAGCTAGAGCTGACAACTGCTTGGCACTGGAGGTGTAGCAATTGTGCACACAGATATGGACGTGGACATCCATGTTGCTAAGATCCACCATCTTGTGTCATTCTCACTCCAAATCAGTCCCCCTCCCTTTTTGTTGAATGGCATGTGGTCTGGTGTGTGCTGAGTTCAGGGGTGCATCGGGCACAGCTGGATACACTTCATGGTTGTAAACCCAATTAGCTGGCCCCATGGTGTCTGTCCGACTCTGAGCTGATCATAAACCTATAAACCCGTCAGTCACTGGACTTCAAAAGCATTCCGAAATTGCAGTAAAAACCTGCATCCCATGGGAAACCACTTTTTCATACAATTTCATAACTTTCTCGCAGGAAGAAGGTACAATAAAACAAAGCATATATTCAGATAGGTCATTTTAATACCAGTCACCTGATACCTTACACCCCTAGATAATGTCTAACCGAGAGCAGAAAGCGATATCTCTTTAACCGTCCCAAGCAGATATGTCATATGTGACGTCTGGACGTTCAGGATATCATTCTGCAGATTATCCTACCAGTGGATAGGATGCTACATGTACCTGGGGAAGGTTATTGACCATGATATAAACTTGTGAGGGATTTGGGTCACAGCCTGGGTCTCCACCTAACACCCCTCCCCAAATGAGGCGATTGACCCTTGGCTTCAGAGACACCCCCTGCTGGGGGACTAGAAAATAGGCTGTCAGGCCTGAGAGAGGTAAGATGAAGAGATTCTCCCTTTTAACATCAGGAACCAACTTTGGGAGAATGGTACGCTTTTGTTCAGGACACTTGATCTGCTTAAACCAAGGCTGACGGCAAGTATTCTACTTCCCTAAACTTCTTTCTGTTATCTCTCTGTTGTGTTATTGCTCTCTGTATTTATACAGTATATATATATTTGTTACATCTTTTTCTGTAAATATTTTTATTGCACCATTTTGACCTTTTTAGTAATAAATCCTATTGTCTGAAAAGTGTTGAACTGTTTCTAAAGCTCTTTAATGCAAACTAAGAACCCGTCTCTGAAGAGCGCTACTGTGTGTTTTAAACTTCTGCATAATTGGCCTGTGGTGACAGTGTGTATACAGACGATTATTCAGCCATTATAGTGTTATTGCTGATATTGCCGAGTTTCCTCTTTCTCTGTACAAAAAGGAGGTGGTGGCAGTGTGAAGGGTTAATTGCGTAATTAACCTGACCCAGTAACAATCGCTCCCAGGCTGCAGATACACAGATTGTGTGGTCCATTAGCTGGAAAATCGTTGTGTAGGGTGCAGCTTGGTGTGGCATTGTTATGCATGTGACAGCGCAGTTTTAGATTGGCTAGTCCTTTGGTCACGAGTTGGTGAGAAGGGCTGGGGTCTGACGCCGCGATTGTCAAATATTGGTTGGCAGCGTACGTGGGATAGTTTGCATTAGAGCTTCAGTGCATTGTTAGGAATTAGCTCTGCACTGAAGGATTGTACCCTTTGTGGAAACCGTCCTTAGAAACAAGCGGTGCATATTTTTTATATATATAGAAAGAGAGAGAGAGAGAGAGAGAGAGAGACATATAGAAACAGCTCCTTCCTTTTTCTGCTTTCTATTCTACCTTTTCTTGCAATTATGCCTGGTGACACAGAATACAAGAAAATGAGCAAAAGTGATTTGAGTGCGGAATGTACCTCACGAGGAATGGACATCGGTCGCAAAAATCGTGATGATTTGATTCGGGACCTACTGGAGTATGATATCTGAGCAGAGCAGAACTCGGAGGAACTTGACCATGACGGGGTTCCCGCTACATCCGATCCCAGTGGCTCAGAGACGGCCTCGCAGGATGGGCATACAGAGACTGACACTGGAGGATCACCGAATGTTGTCATCACACCACCGCCTGAGCGGGCCAACACCGGAGTGCCTGTAACCAGCAGAGACTCTCCTCAGATGCAGGAAGCCATGAAACGCATCCAGGAGACAGATCCTGGGACATACCTGCGGTTTCTTGAACGCCAGGCTGAGAGAGCGGCTGACAGAGAAGCTGCGAAACGCCAGGCTGAGAGAGAAGCTGCGGAACGCCAGAGGGAAGCTGATCGCCAGCACGAACTGGAGATGGTCAGGCTTCAGCAGCAGCGACAGGTTCAGAACCTTGGGTCTTTAGAGCACAGAGACACCACTCTGGCCGTGGGCACAGCAGCCAAGTTTCCAGTGATGGACAAAGATAGTGACGTTGGCACGTATTTACTGTCATTTGAAAAAACGTGCCGTCAGTACCATGTGCCCCCAGCTCAATGGGCTCGGTACCTGACACCAGGGCTACGAGGCAAGGCCATGGATGTGTTTGTAGAACTGCCAGAGGGGCAGGATAACGATTATGAAGCTCTAAAAGAGGCCATCATCCGGAAGTACCAGATGACCCCGGAAGTGTAACACAAGCGGTTTAGGTCCTTACAAAAGGGACCTGGGGACTCTTACACGGATGTGGTAGCACCACATTCCGGCAGTGGAACAGAGAACTGAAAGCTGACTCCTGTGAGTCCCTGGAAGATCTCAGGATATGAGACCAACTCCTACACCTCTGCCCGGTAGACGTCAGACAGTTTGTCTTGGAGAGGGAGCCAGCATATTCTCTAGCTGCAGCAGATCTGGCAGATACCTTTGTCCATACGCGGGTGTCTGACCCTCGCAAGGCTCCTCCAAACGGCTGGAAAGGAGGGAAATCGCCCCTAGCAACCTCTCCTACACTGGTGAGTCAAGCTTCCCCTCCACCCACACCTGCAGCACTTGGAGCCAAGCCATCCCTGCCTGACAACCTGTCAGGGAATGGGAAGATCGCCGCAGCGATCGAATCTGCACATGCGTAGAATCCTGACAAAACGTACAGGCAGGCGGACACTAGGACCCAGGCACGCCTGTCACAAATGACGGCGCTGGGCAAGCACTAGAACCCAGGAGCGCCTGTCAGGAGTCAGGCAGGCTATTTAAACCCGGCTCTTGCAATGCTCAAGTGCCATATGGTCTTATCTGTGTTCCTGAGTTTCTGTGAGTAGATTGTTTGTTGCTGACCCTGCCTGATCCTGATTTGCTGTCCGTCTCCTGCTCTGATCCCTGGCTTTGTCTGACCATTCTCCTGCTTAACCCCATACGTTCTGACCTCCTGTTGACGAACCCGGCTTGTGACCTGTTTATCCCTCTGCCTGCTGATTCTGTACTACACCGCCACCACTGTTACCGACCCGGCCTGCCTGACGCTGCTTTAGTTACCTCCTCACATCAGACTCTTACCCGCTATACACCTTCAACGGTGCCTCTACCACAGCTGGGTGAACCCAGGGGCTGCGACCTGGTCTCGGCCTGCTCCAAGTTCATCCCCACCATCAGGGGCTCTGGTGAACAAGCAGGTCGGAGCTTAGATTCCACGCCTTGGGGGATTCTGGTCTGTGGAGTGCTAGAGACTAACGCTGCAGGGACCCTGACAGAACCATACGGCCATGTCAGAGTCTGGAGGAGGACCTTCACCCTGGGAAGAGATGTGCCAACATCTGGCGGCACTCACATGGGCAGTGAAGACCCTGGAAGAGGGATACAAGCACCTGGAGGGACAGGTCCAGAGCCCGGCCGCACCAGCACCCACAACTCCAGGCCCAGTGGTTACGCCTCCGTCCACGAGTGCAGTGGGGTCTGCAGTTGGAGCAGCATTTAACATCCCCCGCCAGAGCCAAGAGTACCGACCCCTGAGCGGTTCAGTGGGGACCGAGGGAAGTTCAGGGCCTTCCAAAATTCCTGCCAGCTGTACTTTGACCTGCAACCCCGGACCTTCTCTTCCGAATCGGTGAAGGTAGGATTTGCCATATCCTTGCTGCAGGGTGAGCCCCAGGGATGGGCTCATCGCCTGATGGAGGCCCACCACCCACATTTAAATACTGTCGCCACATTCTTTAAGGCGATGGCACAACTGTACGATGACCCGCATCGAGCCGTCTCGGCCGAAGCAGCCCTCTATTCATTACAACAGGGACGCCGGGCAGCGGAGGACTATGCCACTGAGTTCAGGCAATGGAGTGGAGACACACAGTGGAATGATGCAGCTTTATGCCACCAGTTCCAGTTAGGACTGTCAGAACCACTGAAGGATGAGTTGGCGAGAACAGGAATTCCAGACTCCTTGGAAGGTTTAATCAATCGGTCCATACAGATCAATCGCCGACTGCGGGAAAGGAGACAGGAGAGGTCCAGCCGGGGCAGAGAACTTCATGGATGATGCCTAGAGTACCAGTCATGCCAAGGGTCAGTGTCGGAAGTCAGAGCTCCGAACCGTCCGAGGGGGCCGAGCCTATGAAACTCGGACTGATGTGGCCTACTCTCTCTACTGAGGAACGGCTGTGTCTTTACTGTGGAGCAGCGGGTCATATAGTGCGTTCCTGTCCGAAGAAAGACTGTAGGTTCTCTCCTATTCCTTTTAATATATCTACTGTATGTGCAGGCAACCCCACTCACTTGGCTGTACCTGTGTCTCTTCAGCTTCCCGGAGGAAGCACACAGGTGATGGCTATCATTGATTCCGGGGCCTGTAGTTGCTTTGTCGATCTCGGTTTCGCTACCCAGTACCAGATACCGTTGCTCGCCAAAGAACATGGGGTGAATATTTTTCTGGCGGACGGGTCTCAGATAAAATCGGGGATGGTAGACCGGGAAACCCCTCCTATACACACCACGGTGGCGAGTTATCACCAGGACTTTCTCCGCTTGGACGCCATCGCGTCCCCCCTATTTCCAGTTATTCTGGGGCTCCCTTGGCTACGAGCTCACGACCCCCAAATTGACTGGAAGTTCGGGTCGGTCCAGTTCCACTCACGATACTGTCAGGAACATTGTCTACCTAGGGCATCACTAGATACCCCGGCCTTGTTAACTGTAAGCTCTGAGGCCGAGTTAACTCAATTGGTACCTGCAGCTTACCACCAATTCCTGGACATGTTTAGTCCACGGGGGGGCAGAGGTTGTTCCCCCACATCGGGCCTATGAGTGCCCCATCGATCAGCTCCCAGGCTCCGAGATTTCTTTCGGCCGCATTTTTCCCTTATCTGAGCGGGAACTAGGGGCCTTAAGAGAATATATAGACGAGAGCCTCCGGAAGGGATTTATCCGCCCTTCCACATCCCCGGCCGGGGCAGGGATTTTCTTTGTTGAAAAGAAGGACGGATCCCTGAGACCGTGTGTTGATTACAGAGACCTCAATAAGATTAAGGTCAAAAACCGCTACCCCCTTCCTTTGGTCCCAGAATTGTTTCAGAGATTGAGGACGGCATCCATCTTCTCCAAGTTGGACCTCAGGGGTACCTATAACTTGGTTCGGATACGTGAGGGGGACGAGTGGAAAACAGCGTTTCGCACTCGGTTCGGACATTTTGAATGTCTTGTCATGCCTTTTGGGCTATGTAATGCACCGGCCACCTTCCAGCACTTTGTCAATGACATTTTCAGGGACTTTCTGGATATCTTTGTCATTGTCTATTTGGACGATATCCTGATATTTTCCTCTTCACTGGAAGCACATCAGGGACATGTTAAGAGTGTGCTGCAACGCCTCCCTCAGCATGGCCTTTATGCGAAAGCCGAGAAATGCTGCTTTGAACAGGAAAGCATTTAATTTCTTGGTTTAATAATCTCCACTACGAGGATCGCTATGGACCCACAAAAGATCTCGGCCATCCTGGAATGGCCTGCCCCCACAGATAAGAAGGGAGTTCAGAGATTTATTGGGTTTGCCAGTTTTTATAGAAAGTTCATAAAGAACTTCTCAGGCCTGGTAGCGCCCATTACCCAGCTCACCAAGGTAGGAGTACGTTTCCAATGGACTCCAGCTGCACAGGCAGCTTTTGACGCATTGAAAAAACTATTTACAACGGCTCCCATTCTGAGCCACCCTGACGCATCCCTACCCTACATACTAGAGGTAGACGCATCGGAAGTGGCTGTTGGAGCAGTATTGTCACAGAGGGTAGGGGCCAAGGAGCTAATTCACCCAGTGGCTTTTTTCTCCAGGAAGCTATCCCCTTCTGAAAGGAACTACAATATTGGGGATAGGGAGTTACTAGCCAGTAAGACAGCTCTGGAGGAATGGCGTTATCTGCTAGAGGGGGCCCTACACCCTATTCTGGTCTATACTGACCACAAAAACCTCGAGTATTTAAAAACAGCCAAACGCCTCCGTCCACGCCAGGCCAGATGGGCACTGTTTTTCGCTAGATTTAGTCTTCACATAACATACCGTCCTGGGTCAAAGAACACTAAGCCTGATGCCCTTTCTCGGATGTTCGAGGATCCTAGGGAGATGCCCCAGCCAGACACCATCCTGCCGGCAGGTAGCTTTCTATTGCTACAGTCGGAACTATTGTCTAAATTGCAGGTGGCCTCCAACCAGGTTCCTGACCTGCCTGGGGTCTCCCTGCTGAACAAGGAGGGTCTTTTTTGGAGAGGGGAACAGGTTGTGGTACCCAAGGAGGTCCAATCTCTGGTGTTGGGGTTTTGTCATGACCATCCCCTAGCAGGACACTTCAGGATACATAAGACATTAGAGCTGACACGACGCACATTTTGGTGGCCAAACATGGCCAAGGACTGTGAAGCATATGTGAAATCTTGCCCGGTCTGTAACCGAAACAAACCCACCAGAGACAAGGCCTGGGGTCTATTGAAACCTCTGCCAATACCTGACTGACCCTGGAGTATGATCTCGTTAGATTTTATTGTTGACTTGCCACCCTCACGAGACCACACTGTGATCTTTGTGGTTGTGGGCCGCCTGTCTAAAATGGCCCATTTTCTGCCACTAGCCAAGACACCATCGGCCTCCGAAACAGCCCAAGTATTTATTAAAGAGATTGTGAGACTGCACGGAGTGCCAAAAGAGATTGTCTCGGACCGTGGAGTACAGTTTACTTCCAGATTCTGGAAAGCATTATGTGAGGGGCTGGTGCTTAAGTTATCTTTCTCGTCAGCATATCACCCCCAGACAAACGGGCAGACAGAGCGAACTAACCAAATGCATGAGCAATACCTAAGATGCTATACATCCTTCCTGCAGGATGACTGGCTGACACTTTTACCAATGGCGGAATTTGCATATAACAATGCGAATCATTCCGCCACCAACCATTCCCCGTTTTTCGCTAATTATGGGTTTCACCCTACCTTCCTGCCAGACCTGGTTCCTGAGAACTCAGTCCCGGCAGCCCAGGACACCTTAGGATTCTTCACTGCCAATAACAAGCTACTACAAGAGACAATGGCTAAGGCCCAAGAGGACAGTAAAAGGTTCTGTGACAGGAGGAGAAAGGGAGAATTGGTTATACATCCTGGGGATAGGGTTTGGTTATCAACGGTCAACCTGAAACTGACTTGCCCATCCAGAAAATTGGCACCCAAGTTTGTGGGGCCCTTCCAGGTAGAACGTAAGATTAACGAAGTAGCATTTAAATTGACTCTCCCTGAATCCCTCAAGATACACCCAGTCTTCCATGTATCGTTGTTGAAGCCTGTGGTTCCAGACCCCTTTTTAGACTGCAGGTCTAGACCTCCAGAAGCCATAGACATCAATGGGGAGGAAGAATTTGAGGTGGAAGCAATTTTGGATTGTAGGAGGAGGGGTAGTCAGGTACAATATTTAATTAAGTGGAAAGGCTATGGGCCGGAGGAAAACTCGTGGGAACCTGCCCAGAATGTCCATGCCCCCAGATTAATGCGGGTATTCCTACGTAACCAGCCTCAAAGGAGGAATCGGGTGGGCATCCGGAGGCTGCCCGTAAGGGGGGGCAATGTCAGGGAATGGGAAGATCGCCGCAGCGATCGAATCTGCACATGCGTAGAATCCTGACAAAACGTACAGGCAGGCGGGCACTAGGACCCAGGCGCGCCTGTCACAAATGATGGCGCTGGGCAAGCACTGGGACCCAGGAGCGCCTGTCAGGAGTCGGGCAGGCTATTTAAACCCGGCTCTTGCAATGCTCAAGTGCCCTATGGTCTTATCTGTGTTCCTGTGAGTAGATTGTTTGTTACCAACCCTGCCTGATCCTGATTTGCTGTCCGTCTCCTGCTCTGATCCCTGGCTTTGTCTGACCATTCTCCTGCTTAACCCCATACGTTCTGACCTCCTGTTGACGAACCCGGCTTGTGACCTGTTTATCCCTCTGCCTGCTGATTCTGTACTACACCGCCACCACTGTTACCGACCCGGCCTGCCTGACGCTGCTTCAGTTACCTCCTCACATCAGACTCTTACCCGCTATACACCTTCAACGGTGCCTCTACCACAGCTGGGTGAACCCAGGGGCCGCGACCTGGTCTCGGCCTGCTCCAAGTCCATCCCCACCATCAGAGGCTCTGGTGAACAAGCAGGTCGGAGCTTAGATTCCGCGCCTTGGGGGATTCCGGTCTGTGGAGTGCTAGAGGCTACCGCTGCAGGGACCCTGACACAACCGCAGATGTTTCACCTGTGGGAAAGCCGGACATCTCAGGACGCAGTGTCCTGAGAAGAAGCAGATGACATCATCTGGCCAGCAACTCTTCTTCTGTGCTGTTCGTCCGCAGGAAGATGTGGGTAATATCCGCCAACTTGCAGCAAGTCACTATGGGCAACCGGTCTGTAACTGGTTTCCTGGACACCGGGGCAGAAGTCACCTTGATCCGACCAGAGGTGATTGAGCCAAGAAACCTCATCCCAGGAAAGTTCCTTACCCTCACAGGAGTTGGGGGGACCTGTTCACCCATACCCTGTGCAAAGGTATTCATCGATTTGGGGTGCGGGAAGGGGAATGAGGGAGGTGGGGGTCTCGGATGAAATTCCCACACCTGTTTTGTTGGGTGCCGATTTGGGTCCTCTTGTGTCCTATTACGCCCCTGCCGAGAATACCCCGAAGTCCCCCCTGGAACTCTCTGGACATGCCAAGGTACTGTGTGCAGATGTTGGGGTAATGTCTGGGCAACCTGTGGATGGACAGAGGGAGGGGTGGTAATGGAGCGGGGTTACAGGATTCTCCATTAGTTGGAGAAGAAGAGGAGATCCCCTTGCCTGGGGAGGTATCGAACTCATGTATCATTGACATTATAAACGTGACTGTTGATGACAATGATGACGATGTCAATGATGATGACAATGTTGATGATGGTCATGATGATACAAATGATGCATTTTCATTGTTGGGGGTCACCCACAGTGCTGTGAAGTGGGCAGAGGTACAATCTCTGGGTGCTGAGCAAAGGGATGGTCTGGGCAGGCCCCTGCCTTGCGCCAGCCCAGAGGATTCTACCTTGATAGCCTCCCAGCAGTTCTTTGTATGGTACTGGACAGCTGGTTGGTACTTGTAGTCCCACGGCCAAGGCAGCACTGGGGAATGACCAAAATGTTGCATCCATCAGTAGACTAGCTGTGAGCTTCCCTGCTGAGAAAGATAAACAGTTTGACTGGGACAGTGAGAAGCTGGGAATGAATAATCTACCAGCAGGGGGCTTGAGGACTGAAAGAGTTAACCCACTGCTCAGTGTATCCAGTCAGCCTAGGAGACACATAGTGAGAGTGTCACCTTATATGGCCTGTCAAGGTGTATGGGGAAAACTTGAAGCCAGGGAGGAAGTCTCCTCCAACTATTTCTGTCTTAGGGCTCGTTCACACTTGGCTGTTTTACCAACGCTTGCCAAACGCCCCTATAGCAATTGGCAAGCATTGGTCTGGCGTTTGCTGAGTGTTTTTTAACGCTCGGGAAACGCCGCATGCGCGGTTTAGCCGCGGTTGCTAGGAGTTTGCCGAGCGTTAAAAATGCCCCACAAACGCCTATAATGCAGTTTGAATGGTGTTACCGCTCCGCAACCGCGTCGCAACCGCACCGCAAACACCGGCCGGGCGTTTGCGGAGCAGCACCATAGACTAGAATAGGAGGCTTCAACGCCTCCTGACTCGACCAGAGGCGTCCGTTTTGCCGCGAGGCAAACGCTCCCGTTAGAACGGTACCATGTGCTGTAATGTGCAGAATTGGCAGAGGCATTTTGGAAGCAGTAAAAACGCTTCCCAAACGCCTCTCTCCCGCCTGCACACAACGCTAGTGTGAACGTAGCCTTAAGGCTCGTTCACACTTGGCTGTTTTACCAACACTTGCCAAACACCCCTATAGCGTTTGGCAAGCATTGGTCCAACGTTTGCGGAGCGTTTTTTAATGCTCCACAAACGCTGCATGTGCGGTTTAGTGGCGGTTGCTAGGTGTTTGCCGAGCGTTAAAAATGCCCCACAAACGCCTATAATGCAGTCTGAATGGTGTTACTGCTCCGCAAATGCCCTGCACCACAAATGCCGGCTGGGCGTTTGCGGAGCGGCACAATAGACTAGAATAGGAGGCTTCAACGCCTCCTGACTCAACCAGAGGTGTCAGTTTTGCCGCGACGCAAACGCTCCCGTTAGAACAGCACCATGTGCTGTAATGTGCAGAATTGGCAGAGGCGTTTGGGAAGCGGTAAAAATGCTTCCCAAACGCCTTTCTCCCGCCTGCACACAACGCTAGTGTGAACGTAGCCTTAGATTCACCCCCCAAAAAACTAACCATGACAATGTATGTCATAGGCAGTGACAGCACACCTGGATTGTTAGTGCGAGGGGCCCTATTGGAGTTGATAGCCGGCCCTCAGAGAGGGGGCTTTGGCCTCCAGCTCCAATCACCCTTCCTTTCCATTCAGGTACAGAAGTTGCTGGCAAGGCCTGTGGTAGATGGTGTCTGGGTTCAGGGAAACCCTGGGAAAGCCCACCGTCTTGTTCAGGAGTTGGACGGCAGGGTGTATCTTTCCCTCATGCCTTTGGCCCACCTCACCTCACAGGAGGTGCAGACAGAATGGGCCAAAGATACAGAGGGAATATCGCAGTCAGAAATCCAGAAGTCCCGCAGGGTCTGGGCATCACCGGTAGTCTTGGTCCACAAACAGGCTCAGATGACCAGGCTTTTTGAGGACCTTGGAAAACTGAGAGCTAGCCCTGTGGTTGTGGCCCACCACATGCCCAGGAGCCATGAGGTAATGAAGCATCCGGAAGGTGCCTGCTGTCTAACCATCATGGACCTCAGCAGGGGGTATGGACCACCATCTCTAACCCAGGAGGCTCAGGACGAGTCAGCCTTCACCACCCCATGTGGCTTGCCTGAATTCATGGGAAAGCTAGTTGGGGTTGAGAATTCACCAACCACCTCCCCAGGGGTCAGGAATGACCTACAATGTGAAGTGGAACTGTGTGCAGTTGCCCATTTTAGGGGCCTTACAGTGTTCAGCCCGGTCTGGGAAGAGCAACTTGGGCCCCTGTCACTAGTCAGGAGCAAACTGCCCATGCCTAGTCTGATAGTCAAGAAAGGGAACTGTCAAAGGGGCATGTCAGTGGTTCAGCTTTGGGAACCACCGGTAGGAAGAGACCCCCAGAGGTCTGGGCATGGGGAGACTGAGGCAGTTGTGGCCTGGCCGACTCCCCAGGTCAAGAAGCAGGTTACGGCAGTCGTGGGTGCAGCTAGCTAAGGTAAGACGCCTGGGTGCAACTATCATGGTTCAGCTGGACCTGTGACTGACCTAGCAGACAGGAAACTGGCGGAACTGGTGTCCTGGATGCTAGCAGGTAAAGAGGACTGTTCATCTTGGATGAAGGTACCTGTGGACACATCTGGGAGGCGAGTTCCAGAATTCGCCTATCCGGTTCCGGTGCACACAGGCACCACTACTTTCGGGTCAGAAGTAGTCCTGGGCCTGAGGAAGGAGATGGGAGAGAGAAATCTCCTTCTCTACCTCAACAAGAAGCTACATCTTAGTATGTTAGCATATGACACCCCTGAACAGAAGTGTTTTGTGAACAGGTGGGCACCCCGGTAGTCGCCATGATATCTGGATAGTCACAGCCGACTGGTGCTCACCCCTCACAACGCACTTTGTTGGCACAACCGTATCGCTAGGGAGAACAGCACCCTTCTCAGAAGGAACCGAATTCTCCAGCAGTGCAGTTGTACCAGATCACCCCAAAGTGAACGTCTGGGCCTAACGGATCTGTGACCTGATCAGCCAAACCAGCAGCAGGTGTCGGTTGCGGCAGGAGGGAAATTGCAGTTCCCTCCCATGCAACCACCTGAGGGGGGAGGTGTAGCAATTGTATGTACAGATATGGACGCGGACAACCATTTTGCTAAGATCCTCCATCTTGTGTCATTCTCACTCCCAATCAGTCCCCCCTCCCTTTTTGTTGAATGGCATGTGGTCTGGTGTGTGCTGAGTTCAGGAGCACACAGGGCACAGCTGGATACCCTTCACGGTTGTAAACCCAATTAGCTGGTGCCAGTGTGTCTGTCCCACTCTTGCTCTGAAGCTGGTCGTAAAGCTATAAACCCACCAGTCACTGGACTTGAAAGCATTCCAGAATAGCAGTAAAACATACATCCCATTTGAAACCACTTTTTCTCCTTACGTCTTCCAGGACAGCCCCCTTGAGACGTAGAGCTCCTCCCTCCGGGTCAGGAAACACGCCATTCCCCCACGCTTTTAAAAGGCGGACCTCCAGGCCTCCAACTCAGTTTTTAGTGTTTCCTGAGCCGGAAGGAGCACGTCAAGGAACCTTAAGGATCCTAGCACTCTCTGGAGGGCCGTTCTGGAAGAGTGCTCCACAGGTCTCCTTACCTCCTCTCCCTGCGCACCTTCCACAGAGTGTGGGGCTGGTGGTCACCCTTCATGCCCAGGCGGGTGACCGGCGATGGCAGCATCACTGGAGGGGAGCTTAGGAAGTCGCTCCCATTGAGCCTGCAGTTTCTCTTCCCGGGCGTTAGGTACAGGCGTGCAGAGCGCCGGGCGGATGTGAGCAGGCGGGACTTCCGGTAGGGGCACGGCCGTGCGTTCCATGGGCCGGAAGTCAGTCGCGACTTCCGGCGGGCGAGTCCTTGTGTTTCAGCAGGGCCCTGCGCTCCACAGACCGGAAGTAAGGCTACTTCCGGTGGTGGCTGCGCTCCAGAGGCCGGAAGTCCGGCTACAGTGACATCATCGTCGGGCGCCGGAGACGCTGCTTCCGGTCTCCATGTGAAGAGGCGCAGGCTGCCACCTGGGATCGGTCGGTGAAGCGTGCAGAGCAGCAGCGCTGTCTCCACGCGAACGGAACAAGATGGAAGCCGGACCTTCGCAGGCTGATCCTGGTTCCAGCACCGGCTCCTCGCAGGTAGGCTTGGGGAGGCCCCCCTTTATGCTGATTCCTGGGAGGTTGGTTAGAGGTCCCTCAGTCCCTGCAGGCAGGTGATGGTGGGCACACTGCAGGTTCCCCCTAGCACTGGGTGTAGATGGGGTTTGGGAGCTGTGGGTCCATGTGTTATTTTTTGTTTTTAGGTTAAAGCACAGGACAGGACCCCGGTACAGGCCCCAAAGAAGAAATGTGCAGTGTGTGTGGCTAAATTGGGGTCTGGATATGAGAAGCCCCTATGCCCCAGCTGCATTGATAGTTTAGTCAGGGATGAGTCCTTCACAACGTGCCATAAAGTATTGTCCTCCATTAAGGAGGATATGACGGCAACGTTTCAGTCTTTTCGGTCCCTCTTTGATAAGATACAGACGCCTCTAGGGCTTGGGACACAGTCTGCCAGAGCAGTAGGGGCCACTAGGCGGGAAGTCCCGGAGGAGGAGGACGAGGAGGAGATACCTCGATCCCTTGCATCTTCGCAGATGGGTTTAGGGTCCGAAAATGAAGAAACTCCTGCCTCTACGAGCTCTAAATATAGGTTAGCCTTAGAGGATGTTTAGGACCTCTTAAAAGCAATTTACGAGACTTTAGAGATTGAGGAGGAGGAAGTGGCCTTGTCTAAGCATGACCTCATGTATCAGGGGCTTCACGCTAAAAAGACCAGGGTGTTCCCGGTACATAGTTCCTTGATTGAGACTTTCAAACAGGATTGGGAAAATCCGGAAAAGAAGCCTTTCTTTTCCGGGGCACTAAAGCGAAGGTTCCCTTTTGATGAAGATCCCTCACAGCCCTGGAATAAAGTTCCAAGACTGGACGCTCCCTTGTCTAGAATTTCAAAGAGAATGGATTTGGCCTTTGAGGACATGGGGGCCTTAAAGGACCCTATGGACAAGAGATGGGAAGTTTTGCTGCAAAGAGCTTGGGAGTCTTCATCGGTTAGCCTGAAGCCAGCCCTTTCTGCGACCTGTGTGGCTATAAATTTGGAGTGCTGGCTAACTCAGCTGCAAAATCATTTAGCGGCAGGAACCTCAATGCAGCAGATTTTAAAGTCGCTACCTTTGCTTCCTAAGGCGGCAGGGTTTTTGGCGGATGCCTCGGCGGAGTCAGTCAAACTCGCTGCTAGATCTTCAGCCTTGGTGAATTCGGCCAGACGAGCTTTATGGTTGAAAACCAGGACAGAGGACTCAGCGTCCAAATTGCGCCTGTGCGCTTTGCCATTTTTGGAGGATAACCTTTTTGGCCCTGGTCTGGAGGAAGCTCTAGAGCGCACCGCGGATAGGAAGAGAGCTTTTCCAGAAGGTAGAAAGAAGGTCTTTCCTAGAAAAACCTTTCGCCCTAAAACCCAGATACTGCAGGGTAGGGAGGTCCAGCCAAAGAAGCATTGGACAGGACATAAAAACAGAGAGAGAGGAGGAATATTATTCAATCCTCCTCAAGGAGCCCCCAAGTCGCAATGACTTGGGCAGCCCGGTGGGGGGAAGGTTGGGGTCCTTTCTCCCTCAGTGGGCTTCTATTTCTCCAAGCCCCTACATTTGGAACCTGATTCAGGGAGGGGGGAGTCCTACAAAGTTTTAGGGGCTTCGCCGGAGGAGATCTGTAAGGCAGCCACTTGGTCGAAATTCTCTACCTTCGTGAAGCATTTCCGCCTGAACATACTATCATACTGTCTGATAAAGAGCAGGCATTCGGACGTAAGGTCCTCCAGGCAGTGGGCCCACCCTAAGGGGGTAAGTTCTTGATTATCGTCTCAAGGGGGCTGTCCTGGAAGACGTAAGGAGAAAACCAGAGTTAGACTTACCGGTAACTACTTTTCTACGAGTCTTCCAGGACAGCCGGTAGTTCCCACCCTTCTAATGTCAACCAAAATATTTAAGGTTGAAAGGATAAAGATATAGTTGTGTATAATTGTGTCTTTCAGTGTCTTCTGCTAGTTCTCGATTAAAAACTGAGTTGGAGGCCTGGAGGTCCGCCTTTTAAAGGCGTGGGGGAATGGCGTGTTTCCTGACCCAGAGGGAGGAGCTCTACGTCTCAAGGGGGCTGTCCTGGAAGACTCGTAGAAAAGGAGTTACCGGTAAGTCTAACTCTGGTTTTCATACAATTTCATAAACTCCCGGCAGGAAATACGTACAATAGAACAAAGCATATATTCAGAGAGGTCAGTTTAATGTGAGTCACCTGATACCTTACACCCCTAGATTACATCTGCCCGAGAGCAGAAAGCGATATCTCCTTAACCGTGACAGGCAGATGTCATATGTGATGTCTGGACGTTCAGAATATCATTCTGCATATTATCCTACCAGTGGATAGGATGCTACATGTACCTATAGAAGGTTATTGACCATGGTATAAACTTGTGAGGGATTTGGGTCACAGCCTGGGTCTCTGCCTAAACACCCCTCCCCAAATGAGGCGATTGGCCCTTGGCTTCAGAGACACCCCCTGCTGGAGGACTAGAAAACAGGTTGTCAGGCCTGAGAGAGGTAAGATGAAGAGATTCTCCCTTTTAACATCGGAACCAACTTTGAGAGAATCGTCACCCTTTTGTTCAGGACACTTGATCTGCTTAAACCAAGGCTGACGGCAAGTCTTCTACCTCCCTAAACTTCTTTCTGTTATCTCTTTGCTGTGTTATTGTTCTCTGTATATTTATATATATATTGGCTACATCTTTTTCTGTAAATATTGTTATTGCACCATTTTGACCTTTCTAGTAATAAATCCTATTATCTGAAAAGTGCAAAACTGTTTCTAAAGCTCTTTAATGCAAACTAAGAATCCCTGTCTCTGAAGAGCGCTACTGTTTGTATTAACCCTCTGCGTACATCTGTCTGCGGTGACAGCGGTATACAGACGCTTATTCAAACATCATAGTGTTACTGCTAATATTGGCAAGTTTCCTCTTTCTCTGTACAAAAAGGAGGTAGTGGCAGTGTGAAGGGTTAATTGCGTAATTAACCTGACCCAGTAACAATCGCTCTCAGGCTGCAGGTACATAGATTGTGGTCCATTAGCTGGAAAATCTTTGTGCAGGGTGCAGCTGGGCGTGGCATTGTTACGCACATGACATCGCGGTTTTAGATTGGCTAGTCCTTCGGTCACAAGTTGGTGAGAAGGGCTGGGGTCTGATGCTGCACCCGTCACAGGAATAACTGAGCTGTAGGTGGGGGGTGCAGAGGTGAGCGGTGGATTGAGGGTGCATAGGTGAGCTGTAGGTGGGATGTGCAGAGGTGAGCTGTAGGTGAGGGGTACAGAGGTGAACTGTGAGGGGTGCAGAGGTGAGCTGTAAGTGGGGTGTGCAGAGGTGAGCTGTAGGTGGGGGATGCAGAGGTGTGCTGTAGGTGGGGGTGCAGAGGTGAACTGTGGATCGGGGGAACAGCAGAGGTGAACTGTGGATCGGGGGTACAGAGGTGAGCTGTAGGTGAATGGTGCATAGGTTAGCTGTATGTGGGGTGTGCAGAGGGGAGCTGTAGGTGGGGGGGTGCAGAGGTGAGCTGTAGGTTGGGGGTGCAGAGGTGAGCTGTAGGTGGAGGGTGCAGAGGTGAACCGTGGATCGGGGGTGCGGAGGTGAACTGTGGTTCAGGGGTACAGAGGTGAGCTGTAGGTGAGTGGTGCATAGGTTAGTTGTAGGTGGGGGGTGCAGAGGTGAACTGTGGATAGGGGGTGCATAGGTGCGCTGTAGGTGGGGGGTGCAGAGGGGTAGCTGTCCATCTGGCTTGCCTAACCCTGTAGTGACTACTCCGAACTCGGCAGGAAGAGGAGTCCAGCGTTGTCCTGTGCTGGCCTGAAGGCCCATAACTGCAAATTGCTGCTCACAACTTAAAAGTCCTGGCCTGAAGATACTGAAAGGCATCCAGCGTGGTGGCATCCTGTGATAGGTGGCCATCTGGGCAATAAGTCCATCCGTGACATTTCCTGGCTACTAAATATTCCACGCTCAACTGTTAGTGGGATTTTAACAAAGTGGAAGCAACTGGGAACAACAGCTACTTAACCACCAAGTGGTAGGCCACGTCACATGACAGAGCGGGGTCAGTGCATGCTGAAGCGCACAGTGCGCAGAAGTCGCCAACTGTCTGTAGAGTCAATAGCTAAAGACCTCCGAACTTGGTGTGGCCTTCAGATGAGCCCAACAACAGTGCGTAGAGAGCTTCATGGAATGGGTTTCCATGGCCGATCAGCTGGATCCAAGCCTTCCATCACCAAGTGCAATGCAAAGCGTCGGATGCCGTGCTGTAAAGCACGCCGACACTAGACTCTAGAGCAGAGGAGACGTGTTCTCTGGAGTGACCAATCACGCTTCTTTGTCTGGCCATCCGATAGACATGTCTGGGTTTGGCGGTTGCCAGAACGGTACTTGCCTGACTGCATTGTGCCAAGTGTAAAGTTTGGTGGGGGGGATATTATGGTGTGGGGGTGTGTTTCAGGGGTTGGGCTTGGCCCCCTAGTTAAGGTGAAGGGAACTCCTAAGGCGACATTTTGGACAATTTTATGCTCCCAACTTTGTGGGAGGAGTTTGGGGATGGCCCCTTCCTGTTCCAACATGACTGCACACCAGTGCACAAAGCAAGGTCCATAAAGACATGGAGGAGCCAGTTTGTAGTGGAGGAACTTGACTGGCCTGCCCTCAACCCCATAGAACACCTTTGGGATGAATTAGAGCAGAGACTGCGAGCCAGGCCTCCTCCCTCGACATCAATGCCTGACCTGATAAATGTGCTTTTGGAAGAATGGTCCAACCTTCCCATAGACACCCTCCTAAACCTTGTGGATGGCCTTCCCAGAAGAGTTGAAGCTGTTATAGCTGCAAAGGGCGGGGCCAACTCAATATTGAACCCTATGGACTAAGACTGGGAGGCCATTAAAGGTCATGTGTGTGGAAAGGGCGGGGCCAACTCAATATTGAACCCTACGGACTAAGACTGGGAGGCCATTAAAGGTCATGTGCGTGGAAAGGCAGGAGGCCCAAGACTGGACACAAACCCATCTTTTATATACAGATCAGGAATTTATTGTAGTTGTGAACTAACATTTGTTGTAGAAGTCACAGTTGTAGGACAGTCGGTTGTACAGGCCGCCTTCTTTCATTCAGGACATGTACTGTGTGGGGGGGGGGTTCCTTTTCTGGCTCACGGTACAGATCTGATCATGCGTGTGGAAAGTGGCTCCAGACACGACGAGGTCCATAGACATGGGAGGACGAAGCATTTCCCCGACGTGTCCCGGAGGGTTCCTCAGTCCTTACGCCCTGATGGAGGAGGAGCTCTTGGCCCCCGAAACACATTGCGTGTAATGTGACGTCGCCGAGGATCCAGTGAAGCATTTAAGGCTCTTTGTCTTTTGGCTTGGAGTTCCTGTTGTATTGTCAGGGTGAGAGTCACGTCCCGGGGCCCCGTTGGTGGGGCCCCGCATGTTATGTGAGCAGCCTAGGAGGAGCCAGTGAGCTCATTGGACAAGTATCTCCCTTCATGACGAATAACTAGTTGAAGTCTCAGGGCTGCTGGGGTCATCCTTTCTGAAGGGGGGGAAGGGGGGTCACCTGCGTGGCTTCTAAGGTGGAACTATGGTAAAAGCACGCTCACTCAGGCCTCATTTATCAAACATTTCCACACATTGGTCAGGAAAGGGGACGCTGACCCGTGTGACTTTTCCGGCGTCTACGGAGGCTTCCCTGATCAATATAAGATTCATATGAATCAGGATGCAGCCCAGTGTGCCTGCTCTGGTGTTTATCAAGAGCAGATTTCAGTGGAAAACATTTCCCGCACAGTGGGCAGGGAAAAGGGCACGCTCCTGCGTGCCTTCTAAGGTGTTCGAGAAGGTGCGAATTCTGTTGGTAACCTTTTCCGCACTCTGAACAGGTGTAGGGTCGCTCACCCGTATGGGTCCTCTGGTGTCTACGAAATCTTTCTTTATGGGAGAAACCTTTCCCACACTCTGAACACGAAAAACGATGCTGGCCTGTGTGACCGTTCAGGTGTATAGCGAGTTCACTTTTCCGACTAAAGGCTTTCCCACACTCCGGACAGGAGAACGGCTTGTCGCCCGTGTGCAATTTCATGTGACTGGTTAAGCTTCCCTGCCGTGAGAAACACTTCCCGCACTCTGGGCATGAAAAGGGCATCTCACCGGTATGACTTCTCTGGTGGATGGTAAGTTCAGATTTACTTACACACAATTTCCCGCACTCCGAGCATGACAACATCTTCTCGGCTTGGGCTAGCTGATGTATAGAAAGTTCAGATTTATTATCACAAGATTTCCCGCACTCTAAAAACGTCAAGGAAGTCTTTTCTATGTGGACTTTCTGATGGCTCCAAAGATTACTTTTCTGAGTGAAGCGTTTGTCGCAGTCTGGGCAGGAGTACGGCTTCTCCCCTGTGTGGATTCTCAGGTGTCTGATGAGTGAATCTTTCCACACAAAACATTTCCCGCACTCTGTACAAATGTGCAACTTTTCTCCGGTGTGGATTCTCAGGTGTGCCGTGAGTCTGTCTTTCTGCCTGAAACATTTTCCGCACTCTTCACATTGAAAAGTCTCACCGGTGTGAACTCTCATATGTCTTTCCAAGCTAGTTTTCCATTTAAAACTTTGACCGCACTTCAAGCAAAAATAGGGGCTTTCCTTCTGAGGATCTGTTGGGATTCCATTATTTCCTCCACCAAGATCTGCAGATGGAATCTGGGGCACCTCTGAGGAATTCCCAACATCACAGCCATCTGTTAGGAAGAATCAATGTATCAGCATCAAACGTATTTCCATCGTTCATGTTCTGCAGTCATTGTGGATGTCGGTCTAGAAGTCACTGATGTACCATAGATCTGAGGAATGGAGATGGACCTTCCATATGGTGTCCAGTATCTCCTCCCCGTTTGTTTTGAACGTGACGTTATATTGAGGAATGGAGATGGACCTTTCATATGGTGTCCAGTATCACCTCCTTATTTGTTGGGAACCTGACATTATATTGAGGAATGGAGATGGACCTTTCATATGGTGTCCAGTATCTCCTCCTCATTTGTTGGGAACATGACGTTATATTGAGGAATGGAGATGGACCTTTCATATGGTGTCCAGTATCTCCTCCTCATTTGTTGGGGACATGACGTTATATTGAGGAATGGAGATGGACCTTTCATATGGTGTCCAGTATCTCCTCCTCATTGGTTGGGAACGTGACGTTATATTGAGGAATGGAGATGGACCTTCCATATGGTGTCCAGTATCTCCTCCTCATTGGTTGGGAACGTGACGTTATATTGAGGAATGGAGATGGACCTTCCATATGGTGTCCAGTATCTCCTCATTTGTTGGGAACATGACATTATATTGGGGAATGGAGATGGACCTTTCATATGGTGTAATTGGTTCTCACCTGCGCTAACCTCTGGAAGAATTTCCTCCTCTTTATAAGTTGGGTTGTTCAGTAACAACCTTTGATTATTGTCCTCGTTTTCTTCTATTCTAGAAACATGCTCTTCATCCTGAAAAATATAAAAATGCAAATGTCTTTACAACTTATACAATATAACTACAGTGTGTTTCTGTGATGGTTTAGGATTTGTTGAGTCAATCTACCTCATAACACTGATCTTCCTGTGTGGAATCCCGGGAATACAGAGGACGGGGACATCTCTCTGGTGGGTTCCCATGACTGGAACCATCTACCTGATGATGGTGAGGGATGGTGTGACCTTCCTGTGTGGAATCCCGGGAATACAGAGGACGGGGACATCTCTCTGGTGGGTTCCTGGTATTAGGTAGCTCCATCATATCCTTGTGTCCTTCTGAGAACTCCTCCATCACTCCATACTCCTCATCCTCCTCTTTATACTCTTCTTTAACAACAATGTTATAATTCTCAAGGTTTTCACCCTAAATATATAATAAAACATTCATTGTAACAAACAAGCTGTGAAGAAACTACAAGTACCAATAATTGTTCATGATGTACCTGAGCATGCTGAGTGTAGCTGTGATCCTCCTGTGTGGAATCCTGGGAATACAGAGGACAGGGACATCTCTCTGGTGGGTTCCTGGTATTAGGTGGCTCCATGATATTCTTCTGTTCCTCTGAAAACTCCTCCATCACTCCATACTCCTCATCCTCCTCTGTATACTCTTCTTTAACATCAATATTATCATCCCCGTGACATCTCTTTGGTGGGTTCCCATGACTGGATCCATCTGTAGGAAACACACACACTGACTGAATCCATTGTTTCAGTGTGTTTATCAGATGATGGGGGATCTAGGTGGAGCCTCCGTACTGCTCTCTCCATTCCAATAAAGTCTCCTCTTACCCGGTGATGTGAGGGGCGGCTGATTGTCCATCTTGATGTCCTTGTGTCCTTTTTGGTGGTCCTCCATCATGACGTCTTTGTAGAGATTCTTGTGTCCTTCAGAAACCTTCTTCATCACACCATGGTCCTACAGAGAGAAATAGACAGTGACACCCTGACACACACAATGATACAGTCACCATCCAGACACATCCCTTGTCTGTTACTGGAGAATGTCCCAGAATTCCCGCCACCGCTCACCTCTCCTGTCATCAGATGGACCATCATGGTGGTCAGTTCCAGGATCTTCTGCTCTTTGTTCCTGTCAGGTATCGGAGAACGAGGGGGAGGCACCATGGTGGGGCTCTGGGTCCTGCTCCATCCTCCTGAGATTGGCTCCCCACTAGACTTCTTCACTACAACATAATCCTACAGATCAGGAGAAAGAGAAACTGATATCAATCATCTGACATCATCTATATGTCTACAAGAAGAACATGGTCTATTGGCCAGACTAGACCAGAGTGATGTCATGTGACCTCCCAGAATCCTCCTCACCTCTCCGGTCAGGTCTGTTTGATGTCATGTGACCTCCCAGAATCCCCCTCACCTCTCCGGTCAGGTCTTTGTGATGTCATGTGACCTCCCAGAATCCTCCGCACCTCTCCGGTCAGGTTTGTGTTTTATTAATAGAGATGAGAGTGATGTCATGTGACCTCCCAGAATCCTCCTCACCTCTCCGGTCAGGTCTGTTTGATGTCATGTGACCTCCCAGAATCCCCCTCACCTCTCCGGTCAGGTCTTTGTGATGTCATGTGACCTCCCAGAATCCTCCGCACCTCTCCGGTCAGGTTTGTGTTTTATTAATAGAGATGAGAGTGATGTCATGTGACCTCCCAGAATCCTCCTCACCTCTCCGGTCAGGTCTGTGTGATGTCATGTGACCTCCCAGAATCCTCCTCACCTCTCCGGTCAGCAGGTAGATGATCTCCAGGGTGAGGCTTAGTATCTTCTCAGTCATGTGACTCCGGTCCTCCTCCATCATTGGTCATGTGATCTATACAAGACACAACTTTCTGTAGATGGAATTCTGTTCACAGTGCTGTAATACATGAAGTGTTAATGTTCACCAACTGCCATTCTTGTAACTTCCATCCCGCAATCCCATCACCGAGATCCCTTCTCCAGTTGTGGGTTCCAGAACTCAACTCAAAGTATTATTATTGATATTTCATATCATAGGAAGAGGACGGACGCGACGGTGGAGGAAGAGGACGGACGTGACGGTGGGGGAAGAGGACGGACGTGACGGTGGGGGAAGAGGACGGACGTGACGGTGGGGGAAGAGGACGGACGTGACGTTGGGGGAAGAGGACGGACGTGACGGTGGAGGAAGAGCATGATGATGGAGGAACAGGATGGACGTGACAGTGGAGGAAGAGCATGATGATGGAGGAACAGGACGGACGTGACGGTGGAGGAAGAGCATGATGATGGAGGAACAGGACGGACGTGACGGTGGAGGAAGAGCATGATGATGGAGGAACAGGACGGACGTGACGGTGGAGGAAGAGGACGGACGCGACGGTGGAGGGAGAGGACGGACGCGACGGTGGAGGGAGAGGACGGACGCGAAGGTGGAGTGGACGGACGTAAAGGGAGAGGACGGACGTGACGGTGGAGGGAGAGGACAGACATGACAGGGGGTTACTGGGTGTAAATATAAAATCAGATCTTATTACCTCCTCTGCTGCCACTTCCAGCAATGTCTCCTCTCTACTTCCTCCCGACTCACCTCTCGCCTGGAACTTCCCATTTATACCTGACATCACTTCCTATCTGTCCCTGACATCACTTCCTGTCTACCATAGATACTTCCTGTCTGGGTAGCAGTGAGATCCCCACCTTGTGGAGCTCAGAGGAGCCCTGAGAACTGTCTCGCCTGTAGAGGTGGAGCTCCTGTAGAGCCCATCCACAGCTTTGGGTTCAATGATCAGGTCAACTTGTTGCATTGAGAAGGTCAATACATGCTACCACTACGCTGCAACAGTATGAAAATTGGTTTTCTGGCTTTTTCGGCAATGTGGCGCACCACAAGGTATAGTAGTGCACTGCCAGGGGCTGTAGTGCCCCTCAGACCAGGTGCATTGCTGTGGTGCATGGAGGTGCCAGTAGACGTCAATGGAACTACAAGGATCAGTGAGAACCTATAGAACGGGCACTCATGACATATAAGGCTGGAGTCACATTTCTGCTTCGTTCTTCATGGGACTCATCCATATGCAATGCAACCCACCATTAGAATTCACTTCGAGATGAGTCCATATGGAGACCTGTAGTGTTGTGACCATTGGGCTGACCTCCTTCTATAGAGGACCAATACTCCAGCCTGTATCCAGCTCCAGTTACCCCAGTGTTGAGCCTAGATCCTGTGCTGGTGTCCCCAGTGTAGAGCCTAGATCCTGCGCTGGGGACCCCAGTGTAGATCCCAGTGTATATCCTGTGCTGGTGACCCGTGTAGAGCCTATATCCTGTGCTGGTGTCCCAGTGTAGAGCCTATATCCTGTGCTGGTGTCCCCAGTGTAGAGCCTATATCCTGTGCTGGTGACCCATGTAGAGCCTACATCCTGTGCTGGTGACCCATGTAGAGCCTATATCCTCTGCTGGTATCCCCAGTGTAGAGCCTTTATCCTGTGCTGGTGTCCCCAGTGTTTTCTAGCCTATATCCTGTTCACATGATCCCGTATACCCTAACCTGTACCCTGCTCCAGTGTCCCTATGCACCCCAGCCTACATCCAGCTCCAGGACTCTCTACTCTGTGTTCTGTTGCCTTTGGCATGCCTGCCAACCATAGACTGTTACTTACACCATATTGCCCACAGTATTGGTTGGCCGGCCTTCCCAGACACATGACCTTTAATGGCCCCCCAGTCTTAGTCTGTAGGGTTCAATATTGAGTTGGCCCCACCCTTTCCACGCACATGACCTCTAATGGCCCCCTAGTCTTAGTCCGTAGGGTTCAGTATTAAGTTGGCCCCGCCCTTTCCACGCACATGACCTTTAATGGCCTCCCAGTCTTAGTCCGTAGGGTTCAATATTGAGTTGGACCCTCCCTTTGCAGCTATAACAGCTTCAACTCTTCTGGGAAGGCCGTCCACAAGGTTTAGGAGGGTGTCTATGGGAAGGCCAGTCAAGTTCCTCCACCCCAAACTGGCTCCTCCATGTCTTTATGGACCTTGCTTTGGGCACTGGTGGGCAGTCATGTTGGAACAGGAAGGGGCCATCCCCAAACTTTTCCCACAAAGTTGGGGGCATGAAATTGTCCAAAATGTCTCCTTAAGAGTTCCCTTCACTACAACTAGGGGGCCATGTCCAACCCCTGAAAAACAACCCCCACACCATAATCCCCCCTCCACCAAACTTTACACTTGGCACAATGCAGTCAGGCAAGTACCGTTCTCCTGACAACTGCCAAACCCAGACACATCCATCAGATTGCCAGACAGAGAAGTGTGATAGGTCACTCCAGAGAACAAGTCTCCTCTGCTCTAGAGTCCAGAGTCGCGTGCTTTACACCACAGCATCCGACGCTTTGCATTGCACTTGGTGATGGAAGACTTGGATGCAGCTCCTCGGCCATAGAAACCCATTCCATGAAGCTCTCTACACACTGTTGTTGGGCTCATCTGAAGGCCACACCAAGTTTGGAGGTCTTAAGCTATTGACTCTGCAAACAGTTGGCGACTTCTGCGCACTGTGCGCTTCAGCATGCACTGACCCAGCTCTGTCATGTGATGTGGCCTACCAGTTGGTGGCTGAGTGGCTGTTGTTCCCAGTTGCTTCCACTTTGTTATAATCCCACTAACAGTTGAGCGTGGAATATTTAGTAGCCAGGAAATGTCATGGATGGACTTATTGCACAGGTGGCCACCTATCACGGGACCACGCTTGGAGTCACTGTGCTCCTGAGAGCAACCCATTCTTTTACCAATGCTTGTAGAAGCAGTCTGCATGCCTAGGGGCTTGATTGTATACACCTGTGTCCATGGAGGGGATTGGAACACCTGAATCACATGATATGGAGGGGGTTGGAGCACCTGAATCACGATTGGGAGGGGATTGGAACACCTGAATCACATGATTGGGAGGGGTTGGAGCACCCGAATCACATGATATTGAGGAGATTGGAACACCTGAATCACATGATTGGGAGGGGATTAGAACAACTGAATCAGATGATTGGGAGGGGATTGGAACACCGGAATCACATGATATGGAGGGCAATACTTTGGGCAATATAGTGTATTTCTGACCTATGTTCCCAGGATCCTTCTACTGCGAGACTCTTTCCTGCATTTCTGTGCTCAGCCTCCAATAGATGCTTGCTCAGGTCAGAGGCCTGCAACCTTCAAGCTGCCAGCAGCAAAACCCATCATCCCTTGTGTGGTGCTCTGGTGAAATCCTGGTGACTCTGTAGACCTCTGTGCCTTTGTCCTTCTGAGGGTCCTAACCTTTGCCAAACATGTGGGCTCATTGAGTCCTATTACTTCAGAGCCACCAAGTATCCTGCTCCTCCAAGACTCCACTGGTGCTCTGTGTCTCCTCCATGGCCTCTTCTATGACAGCTTCCTGCTCAGGCTTTTGGTTGCCAAGAGGCCAATATGTCCCGACATCCTACCAACCTATGATACTTCTCTGCGCCCATTTCGATGATTGTTAACCACCTCGATGGGAATGAAGCCTGACCTCAAATGGATAAAGATAGTCATGAAGCCATTATTTGGTCATTGATGTCAGCCAGAATCGTGACTAGGGCTGGGGAGAAGTCATTGGTTGCTAGGTATCAGCATCCACTGTGGAGAACAGCATTGAAGCTTGGATGTCATTCACCATGACAGGATCGGTGGGATAGGATCTTCCTGGGACACGCTGAGAAGGGTCTCACCCTCAAAACGGGCAAGCTCGTTGGTTGCCTGCTGGATTTTTCCATCTAATTGACCATTTACTATTGTGAGTAAGTTGGCATTCTTCTTTTTATTCGTTCATGAAAGCCTTTCGGTGATGGACTAGGCTGGTTGGCGTTCTTCTTCTTATCCATTTATGAAAGTCTTTGTCAGGAATGGACTTGCCAGTAATGGTGGGACTCACCTGCCTTGTGGGCTGCAGTACCAGGACTGGCCAGCGGGTGCTCTCAGCAATCAGAGACTCAACCCTGCAGTCAGCCAAAACACCTGAGGCTGATTGCAGGTGTATTTAAGGGATGGCCAGACCTGCAGTCTGTGCCTTGGTGTGTTTTTCCATGGAGCCCTGTATCTTGTTACCTGCATTCCTGTTCCTGTTCAACTAATTTGTTGCCGACCCTGCCTGATCCGGACCTCTGCTGACTTCTCCTGTTTGATCCCTGGCTTGTGACCCCGACCATTCTCTGCCTGACCCCCTGTACCTACCTGCCCGTTAGTTGCTGTACCCGGCTCGTGACCTGACTACTCTCTGCCTGCTCCTCCTGTTCCTATCTGCCCAATTGTTATTGACCCGGCCTGCCTGACTACGCTTGCATTGTATGTATTGTTATCTGTGGGTGGTTTGGTTTGGTTCTTTTGCACTGTGTTATGTTTTAGTATTGCACTGCGTTTATGTATTGTTAGTATTAATAAATTATATTGTTTATAACATATCTGAAGCCTGCATTTCCCTGCATCAGTTCACATACCTCTGGTCATACCTGGAGCCCTGACAGTCTTTCAGTGATGGACTAGGCTGGTGGGCATTATTCTTCTTATCCATTTATGAAAGTCTTTTGGTGATGGACTAGGCTGGTGGGTGTTCTTCTTATCCATTTATGAAAGTCTTTAAGTGATGGACTTGGCTGGTTGTCGTTCTTCTTCTTATCCATTTATGAAAGTCTTTTGGTGATGGACTAGGCTGCTGGGCGTTCTTCTTTTGTTTATAGCATTGGTTCCTTCCCCAAAATGAAGAAAGCAGGAAGGCCTATCTAGTGGTGGACATCTGAGTTGCCAGTGGTGGCTACTTCTATTGCCTGACAAAACTGAAGAAGAGCCTGCCCTCTCGGTGTGGACTATCTATCTGGAGGGCCCTTTTCCTGTTTTCTCTGCCCCCGTGTTCTTCTATTGCACCCATGGGTTCCCCAGTATGATTTCTCAGATACCTGATGGAGGAAACAAGTGTTTGAGGAAGCATACGACACAAATTATACTCAACTACGGGTAATGACTCCATTTTTATTTTCCTTCCATCAATGGCAAACATGACACAACCCTTCATTGATGCCTTCAGCAGATCTCCTCATGTTCTTGAGATCATCCCATATGTTTGACGTGCATCTTCCTCACGTGAGATCTCTCATGTACGGCAAAATATAGGAGGCGGTCTCCGAGTCTTGAGACTAGTTTTGTAACACGCCAACAGATGGCAGCACAAGGCTGCACGTGCAGTCACAGGGAGCACGGACCTTCATACGTCAGTGTACCAAAAGACATCAGGAGCTGTGCCACTGGTGCTATTCTGACCACGTGCGTTACCAAGGGAGCAGTTTCGTCATGGATAGCAAGCTGGAACAAAGAGCCAACGTGGCATTCTGCGTGAAACCAGGCAAATCGCTGGATTTCCACCATGTTGTCACAACGGCGACCTTCGAGCTGGATCTTCATCTTCGGGAAGAGGGCATTTTTGGGGGTTGAGCTCCTTGAAGGTCTTCCTCCTCTCTCATCATCTTCCAGAGATGTTATTCCGCTCCTGAAGGTCGCGTGCCGCACAGAACACCTCGAACGACTCACTGCAGCATCGCCGTAAATTTTCTGAATCGTGTCCGACGTCTGTGGGGCAGATTTTCCCGGTTTCAAACAGAATGCTTCAAAAGCGAAAGAACATCACTGGAAGATGACAAAATGAGGAAGACCTTCAAGGAGCTCAACCCCCAAAAATGCCCTCTTCCCGAAAATGAAGGTCGCTGTTTTGACTACATGGTGGAGATTTGCCCGGTTTTCACGCAGAATTTCACATTAGCTCCTTGTTCTGACTTGCTGCCCATGATGAAATTGGCAGACGCGGTAACACACGTGGTCAGAATAGCACCAGGTACACAGCTCCCGATGTACACAGGACCTTGTCTTTTGGCACACTGACTTTTGAAGGTCGGTGCTCCCCGTGACTGCGCCTGCAGCCTGTTGCTGCCACCTGTTGGGGTGTTACAGAACTAGTCTCCAAACGGTTTGATACCGCCTCGTAAATTCATTTAGAAGATTGCGTTGAGTGGGATCTCTTATGGACAGTAAGATTGGACTTTCGTGAAAAACATTTCCCGCACTCAGAACAGCAAAATGGTTTCTCCCCCGTGTGAGTCATCTGATGTCTGATAAGTTCCAATTTCTGCGTAAAACTTCTCCCGCACTCAGGACAGGAAAACGGCTTCTCCCCCGTGTGAAATTTCTTATGTTTGTAAAGATAGGTCCTGTCTGAAAAACATTTCCCGCACTCAGGGCAGGGATACGGCTTCTCCCCCGTGTGAGACCTCTGGTGTGTGAGAAGTGTTGATTTATCCAGATAACTCTGCCCACATTCAGCACACGAATACGGTTTTGTACCCGAATGATAGAGCTGATGTCTGATATATTGGGATTTCAGCAGATAACCTTTCCCGCACTCTGTGCAGGAATACGGCTTCTCCCCCCTGTGAGCTTTCTGATGCAAGGAAAGGTAGGAGGCGTCTGAAAAGGACTTTCCACAGTCAGAGCAGGAGAACGGCTTCTCCCCCGTGTGAGACCTCCAATGTTTACTGAGACTCGCCTGATATAGAAAACATTTCCCGCACTCAGAGCAGGAATACGGCTTCTCCCCCGTGTGACATCTCTGGTGTCTGGAAAGATGGGACTCGTATGGAAAACATTTCCCGCACTCAGAACACGGATACAACTTTTCTCCCGTGTGCATCTTCTCATGTTTATTGAGGTCTATTTTACGGAGGAAACATTTCCCGCACTCACGACAGGAATACGGCTTCTTGCTCAAATGAGATTTTTTATGCACGTGTAGACTGGATTTAAAACTAAATAGTTTCCTGCACTCGGGACAGGGAAACTTATCGGTTAGGGTGCCACCGCTGCTCACAGAATGAGGGTCCTCAGGATAGGCCGAGCAGGATAGTCCAGACCGATTCTCTCCTTCATAAGATTGGCTGGTCGCTGGCTTGTCTCTCAGACAGGGTTGGGTGGTTTCCAGCTTGTCTCTCGGACAGGATTGGTCAGTCGCCGGCTTGTCTCTCGGACAGGATTGGCCAGTCGCCGGCTTGTCTCTCGGACAAGATTGGCCAGTCGCCGGCTTGTCTCTCGGACAAGATTGGCCAGTCGCCGGCTTGTCTCTCGGACAAGATTGGCCAGTCGCCGGCTTGTCTCTCGGACAAGATTGGCCAGTCGCCGGCTTGTCTCTCGGACAAGATTGGCCAGTCGCCGGCTTGTCTCTCGGACAAGATTGGCCAGTCGCCGGCTTGTCTCTCGGACAAGATTGGCCAGTCGCCGGCTTGTCTCTCGGACAAGATTGGCCAGTCGCCGGCTTGTCTCTCGGACAAGATTGGCCAGTCGCCGGCTTGTCTCTCGGACAAGATTGGCCAGTCCCCGGCTTGTCTCTTGGACAAGATTGGCCAGTCCCCGGCTTGTCTCTCGGACAAGAATGGCCAGTCGCCGGCTTGTCTCTCGGACAGGATAGGCCAGTCGCCAGCTTGTCTCTTGGACAGGATTGGCCGGTTTCCGGCTTGTCTCTCGGACAGGATTGGCCGGTTTCCGGCTGTTCTCCTGAACTATACTGTGTGATGTCCTTATCTTCTACTTTCCAGTCTGGAGACAAAGTGAGACAATCCTCGGAGGTTTTCCTCATCTCCCGGCCATGGACTAAAATACAAAGACAAGGAGGATTACTAGACAGGAGCTGATTGGTTCCCCCAAACCAGAAAGACAGAGAGAGATCCAATGAGAACTTTATCATCTGGACCAATCAGTGAGCAGTATGGGGGGAGGAATGGATTTAGTGTTCATGACCCACCTGTGCTGATCTCTGTAGGAGTGTCCTCCTCTATAAATGTCCCCGTTATTCCATCCTCCTCCATAGACTGCTGATCATCCCTCACATATGCCTCTTCTTCTTCTGATTTCACCTCAACTTTACAATCTCTGAGGTTTCCATTCTCTGGGGGGTTCCTGGTATTAGGTGGCTCCATCATATCCTTGTGTCCTTCTGAGAACTCCTCCATCACTCCATACTCCTCATCCTCCTCTTTATACTCTTCTTTGACCTCAACTTTAGGATCCCTCAGGTTTCCCCTCTGAATATATAATAAAATGACATCAATGGTAACAATGCAGATAATGTACAGATCCTAATGACACTCTCAGTGATTGTTCCTCATCTACCTGATTATGGTGAGGGATGGTGTGACCTTCCTGTGTGGAATCCCAGGAATACAGAAGACGGGGACATCTCTCTGATGGGTTCCCATGACTTGATCCATCTACCTGATGACGGTGAGGGATGGTGTGACCTTCCTGTGTGGAATCCCGGGAATACAGAGGACGGGGACATCTCTCTGGTGCGTTCCCATGACTGGATCCATCTGTAGGAAACATTCACACTGACTGAATCCATTGTTTCTATGTGTTTATCACATGATGGGGGATCTAGGTGGATCCTCCGTACTGCTCTCTCCTTTCCAATAAAGTCTCCTCTTACCCGGTGATGTGAGGGGCGGCTGATTGTCCATCATGACGTCCTTGTAGAGGTCCTTGTGTCCTTCTAAATACTCCCACTCCTCCATGGAGAAATAGACAGTGACACCCTGACACCTTATAGGAACCTGACACACACAATGATACAATCACCATCCAGACACATCCCTTGTCTGTTACTGGAGAATGTCCCAGAACTCCCGGCACCGCTCACCTCTCCTGTCAGCAGATGGACCATCATGGTGGTCAGTTCCAGGATCTTCTGCTCTTTGTTCCTCTCAGGTATCGGAGAACGAGGGGGAGGCACCATGGTGGGGCTCTGGGTCCTGCTCCATCCTCCTGAGATTGGCTCCCCACTAGACTTCTTCACTACAACATAATTCTACAGATCAGGAGAAAGAGAAACCGATATCAATCATCTGACATCATCTACATGTCTACAAGAAGAACATGGTCTATTGGCCAGACTAGACCAGAGTGATGTCATGTGACCTCCCAGAATCCTCCTCACCTCTCTGGTCAGGTCTGTGTGATGTCATGTGACCTCCCAGAATCCTGCTTACCTCTCCTGTCAGGTCTGTGTGATGTCATTTGACCTCCCAGAATCCTCCTCACCTTTCCGGTCAGGTCTGTGTGATGTCATGTGACCTGCAGAATCCCCCTCACCTCTCCGGTCAGGTCTGTGTGATGTCATTTGACCTCCCAGAATCCTCCTCACCTTTCCGGTCAGGTCTGTGTGATGTCATGTGACCTCCGGAATCCCCCTCACCTCTTCGGTCAGGTCTGTGTGATGTCATGTGACCTCCCAGAATCCTCCTCACCTCTCCGGTCAGGTCTGTGTGATGTCATGTGACCTCCCAGAATCCTCACCTCTCTGGTCAGGTCTGTGTGATGTCATGCGACCTCCCAGAATCCCCCTCACCTCTCCGGTCAAATCTGTGTGATGTCATGTGACCTCCTAGAATCCTCCTCACCTCTTCGGTCAGGTCTCTTTTATTAATAGAGATGAGAGTGATGTCATGTGACCTCCCAGAATCCCCCTCACCTCTCCGGTCAGGTCTGTGTTATGTCATGTGACCTCCCAGAATCCTCCTCACCTCTCCGCTCAGGTCTGTGTTTTATTTATAGAGACAATAGTGATGTCATGTGACCTCCCAGAATCCTCCTCACCTTTCCGGTCAGGTCTGTGTGATGTCATGTGAGCTCCCAGAATCCTCACCTCTCTGGTCAGGTCTGTGTGATGTCATGCGACCTCCCAGAATCCCCCTCACCTCTCCGGTCAAATCTGTGTGATGTCATGTGACCTCCTAGAATCCTCCTCACCTCTTCGGTCAGGTCTCTTTTATTAATAGAGATGAGAGTGATGTCATGTGACCTCCCAGAATCCTCCTCACCTCTCCGGTCAGGTCTGTGTGATGTCATGTGACCTCCCAGAATCCCCCTCACCTCTCCGGTCAGGTCTGTGTGATGTCATGTGACCTCCCAGAATCCCCCTCACCTCTCCGGTCAGGTCTGTGTGATGTCATGTGACCTCGCAGAATCCCCCTCACCTTTCCGGTCAGGTCTGTGTTATGTCATGTGACCTCCCAGAATCCTCGTCACCTCTCCGGTCCGGTCTGTGTGATGTCATGTGACCTCCCAGAATCCCCCTCACCTCTCCGGTCAGGTCTGTGTTATGTCATGTGACCTCCCAGAATCCTCCTCACCTCTCTGGTCAGGTCTGTGTGATGTCATGTGACCTCCCAGAATCCTTCTCACCTCTCCGGTCAGGTCTGTGTTTTATTAATAAAGATGAGAGTGATGTCATGTGAGCTCCCAGAATCCTCCTCACCTCTCCGGTCAGGTCTGTGTTTTATTAATAGAGATAAGAGTGATGTCATGTGACCTCCCAGAATCCTCCTCACCTCTTCGGTCAGCAGGTAGATGATCTCCAGGGTGAGGTTTAGTATCCTCTCAGTCATGTGACTCCGGTCCTCCTCCATCCTCATTGGTCTATACAGGTCTTCTTGTAGATGGATCACTTTGGGAAATGACAGTAAGAATGATTTGGATGGTATCGGTCACACAATGATAGGTGGGTGGTGGTGTGGGGGGGGGGGGGGAGGGGTAATAGGAGGGTTGCTGGACATATAGGAGATATGGCCCCCATGGGGACACATTTAGTTTGGAGTGTTTAGTGTTGGTTACATCTTGGAGGTCCCAGGACCCTCTTGTCCTGCCGGGTGAGAAATCCCCTTTTCTCTGTTTGGTCCCTGAACTGGTTTTGATGAGTATTAGATCTGCAGACGAGGAAAGATAAATACGATCCTTCCTATGCCTTGTTTGCTTGGAGGCAGTGCTGTGAGGTCAATGTTGGGTCATCATGATGTCCAGGAAGGAGAAGTTGCTGAATTTTGGCTGGAGTTGTCCGCTAATCAGGATAATTGGTAGAACTCCGGCTGCAAGGCTCCAATCTCTGGCAGCCTGCTGACTGACAGGAGTGATGTCACTGTCACTCTCTGCAGGAAGAGAAGGCATTGGATTGGATAACAGGAGGATGGTGCTGGTGGAGTAGAGAGCTGTGGGGGAGGAGTCTGTTCTCTTCCCTCCAATGGCAGCCCAGTAAGGGTATGAAGAGGGCAGCGGGGGAGGGGTTTATTTTCTTGGTGGCCAAGTATACTGTGGTATCAAGGACATTGTACAGAGTGGTGGTGGGATCCTGGCGCACTGAAGTCTGGCACAGAGTACTTCCAGAGCCTGTGTCATGGGAAGGTATTGGACCAGACCTTGGGATACACAACACTGACCTCTGACCACCAGTTTGGTGATGCTGTGCAAAAAGACCCCCGATAAGAGCCCACCAAGGGGTGAAGAACCACTTGGTAGGAACATTTTATTTGACCAGTGAGATGGTAAGAAGGTGAAGGTTGCCTTCATTTCCTGGCAGGAGTTCTGAAAAGAAAGTGCAGGTGGGAGGAACAGCATAGGCCAAGAAGCCCCCCCCCCCCCATAGAGTCCCCGTGATCCCTACAGCCTCCTCTTCATTCAGAATCATGCTGCCTACCAACCCTATGAAGGACCCTTCAACTCCACTACCCCCTCAGGAGCACTAAAGCCCCTCAGCTCCTCTGCTTCCCTCAGACCCCTCAGCTCCTCTACTTCCCTCAGCTCCTCTACTTCCCTCAGGCCCCTCAGCTCCTCTACCTCCCTCAGGCCCCTCAGCTCCTCTACCTCCCTCAGGCCCCTCAGCTCCTCTACCTCCCTCAGGCCCCTCAGCTCCTCTACCTCCCTCAGACCCCTCAGCTCCTCTACCTCCCTCAGACCCCTCAGCTCCTCTACCTCCCACAGACCCCTCAGCTCCTCTACCTCCCACAGACCCCTCAGCTCCTCTACCTCCCACAGACCCCTCAGCTCCTCTACCTCCCTCAGACCCCTCAGCTCCTCTACCTCCCTCAGACCCCTCAGCTCCTCTACCTCCCTCAGACCCCTCAGCTCCTCTACTTCCCT
This sequence comes from Staurois parvus, assembly GCF_062004578.1. NCBI lineage: Eukaryota > Metazoa > Chordata > Amphibia > Anura > Ranidae > Staurois > Staurois parvus. The sequence goes on along the minus strand of NW_028318176.1, from coordinate 1,787,497 downwards.
CAGACCCCTCAGCTCCTCTACCTCCCTCAGACCCCTCAGCTCCTCTACCTCCCTCAGACCCCTCAGCTCCTCTACTTCCCTCAGACCCCTCAGCTCCCCTACCTCCCTCAGCTCCTCTACTTCCCTCAGACCCCTCAGCTCCTCTACTTCCCTCAGACCCCTCAGCTCCTCTACTTCCCTCAGACCCCTCAGCTCCTCTACTTCCCTCAGACCCCTCAGCTCCTCTACTTCCCTCAGACCCCTCAGCTCCTCTACTTCCCTCAGAGCCCCTCAGCTCCTCTACTTCCCTCAGAGCCCCTCAGCTCCTCTACTTCCTTCAGACCCCTCAGCTCCTCTACTTCCCTCAGAGCCCCTCAGCTCCTCTACTTCCCTTAGACCCCTCAGCTCCTCTACTTCCTTCAGACATCTCAGCTCCTCTACTTCCCTCAGAATTTCCTCCCTCTGACACCAATGATGGAACATATTCTTCATGGCAGGCTGGGGGATGTTTTCTTCCTCCTGACCAGCAATGTAAGGGTCTCTATGCTCCATACTCCTGACTAGCAATGTAAGGGGCTCTATGCTCCATACTCCTGACCAGCAATGTAAGGGGCTGCCTGTGTAGTGTAATCATCGCCCTCTGTAAGCCATGTATGGTCAGGATGGTCCTTGTCTTGTCTGAGAATGTTCTGGCCCCGGAAGTGGGGGAATGTTCTTCCCCTGAAGGGGTTAATCTTAGTTCCCACACTATATATGTGTGTATCATCATTTGCTGGAGATAAAAGACATCACAATGACTATGGAGGAAGAGGACGGACGTGACGATGGAGGAAGAGGACGGATGTGACGATGGAGGAAGAGGACGGAGGAGGAAGAGGACGGACGGGACGGTGGAGGAAGAGGACGGGCGTGACGGTGGAGGAAGAGGACGGGCGCGACGGTGGAGGAAGAGGACGGGCGCGACGGTGGAGGAAGAGGACGGACGCGACGACGGAGGAAGAGGACGGACGCGACGACGGAGGAAGAGGACGGACGCGACGACGGAGGAAGAGGACGGACGCGACGACGGAGGAAGAGGACGGACGCGACGACGGAGGAAGAGGACGGACGCGGCGACGGACGACGTGGACGGATGTGACGACGGAGGACGGACGCGACGACGGTGGACGAGGACGAACGCGACGACGGAGGAAGAGGACGAACGCGACGGTGGAGGACAGACATGACATGGTGTTACTGGGTGTAAATATAAAATCAGATCTTATTACCTCCTCTTCTGCCACTTCCAGCAATGTCTTCTCTCTACTTCCTCCCACCTCACCTTACCCGAACTTCCTATTTATACCTGACATCACTTCCTGTCTGTCCCCGACATCACTTCCTGTCTTCCATAGAGACTTCCTGTCTGGGTAGAAGTGAGATCCCCACCTTGTGGAGCTCAGAAGACCTGCAACCCTGAGAAATGTTGGCGGTAAGAAGTACCTCCAGGTCCCATCGCTGCAGTGAAGTCGATGAACAGAACACCATGGACGGTGTTTATAAAAGTCGATGTATTTACATTTGCTGCCAACGCCCCACAACGGTGTGAAAACTGGACTTTGCAGCATTTCCGGTACTGCGGCACGCCATGATGTGCAATCACCATGAGTTGTAGCGGTCTTCTTCCCCCGTGTGCATTCCCCTAAACCTGAATGGCACCACAATGCATCGGCTGTACTACCCCACGATGAGTCCTTATAGACTGGCACTCCTGAGATGGAACTAGCTCTGGATTCACACCCGTGCGTCTTTCTTTGACGTGAATTGCAATACGCCATTAAAATTCACATGGATATCAATATACGGAATCATTTTTTTACAAAACCCCCCCAATGCCTCCAACCTAAAACACCAGGCATGATGAACAGTTCCCCCATTGACAGTTGGCAAGTAGGTGACCCCTTCCATACATACACCAGCTCAAACTGCTGAGTATTAGGGAGGCGCGTCTCCATGGGAAGCCAATAGGTTGCCACCATCTCCCAAAAGATCTGAACCCAGTGGATGTCAGTCGCCATGTATGAAGCATCCATCAAGTTTTCAGAAACCTTTCTTGAAGCCCTCTCAGCCCCATCCATTGTGTTCACTAGCAACTTTCCTCCTGTAGCCCAGTGCCCCCAGCATTCCCCATGTCATCTGCTCCTCCAGTGGTTCCAGTCTACTCCAGCCCCTATCCAGCTCCAGAGTACTTGAGCGATCATTGTCTCTGTGCCCACCAGCCTCTTTACTAAGGCATGCTGCCTGGCTAGAAAAGGGTAGCAACAGTGAACATGTGCTGAACTATACCAGGCCCACATGTCCTCAACATGGAGAGGATATCCTGTCAGAGGAAGGGATAACCCCCCGGACAAGGCATCCTGTTCCCTTGTTGGTGAGGACAAGGGCCTCATCTCTATATCTCTGAGGGTCTTCAGGTGGAACTTATCAGAATCTAGAAGCCCCCTTTAGAAGGAGGGAGCCCCCAGATATCTGCCCCTATCCAAGCGAATGAAGAAGGTTCTCCTTCCCCAAAAAATTAGTGAATAATAACACGCCGACCGCGGAAAAAGTCCTTCATTAAAAGAAAAGATTAAAAAAATTACCACAAATGTAAAGCCAACACCATTCACATTGTCCAGCGATGGAGCTCCAATGTCAGTCGCCATGTTCGAAGACCCAACCACCTACCAACACGACCCTCGTCATAATGATCTTCTCCCATCGCACTCCTGATACAAATGGCGGCTCCCCAATTAGATGCTGGGTGTCAATAAACCGGTCAGGGATCCTTGGTGACACCATCGACATTGTCCAGCGATGGAGTTCCAATGTCAGTCACCATGTTCGAAGCCCCAACCACCTACCGACATAACCCTCGTGGTACTGTTCTTCTCCCATCGCACTCCTGATACAACTGGCGGCTCCCTAATTGGATGCTGGGTGTCACTAGACCGGTCAGGGATCCTCGGTGACACCATTGACTACATGTGCTCAGGACCATCTCTGATCAATGACCTCACCCAGGATTCCCTGCTTGTTTACGAACAGAAGGGCCGGCGGTCAGTAGTGCAACCACAGCACAATGACAGATACCCACCGGCATCTGCCGGAATGGCGTCCAGAGGCAGCAGCCGGAGGCTTGGTTCTGGTCATTTGGTTTGTCCGTTCAGCAAACTGTGAAGAACTTGGGTTGGGGCTGAACTTATAGTCAACCCAACCCCCGAGGACGGACCTGATGGTGGAGGAAGAGGATGGACGTGACCGTGGAGGAAGAGGACGGATGTGACCGTGGAGGAAGAGGACGGATGTGACCGTGGAGGAAGAGGACGGACGTGACGGTGGAGGAAGAGGACGGACGTGACGGTGGAGGAAGAGGACGGACGTGACCGTGGAGGAAGAGGACGGACGTGGCCGTGGAGGAAGAGGACGGACGTGACCGCGGAGGATGAGGACGAACATGGAGGGGGGGTTACTGGGTATAAATATAAAATCAGATCTTATTACCTCCTCTGCTGCCACTTCCAGCAATGTTTCCTCTCTACTTCCTCCCGACTCACCTCTCACCTGGAACTTCTTATTTATAGCTGACATCACTTCCTGTCTGACCCTGACATCACTTCCTGTCTGACCCTGACATCACTTCCTGTCTGTCCCTGACATCACTTCCCGTCTGACCCTGACATCACTTCCTGTCTGGCCCTGACCTCACTTCCTGTCTGACCCTGACATCACTTCCCATCTGTCCCTGACATCACTTGCTGTCTTCCATAGAGACTTCCTGTCTGGGTAGAAGTGAGACCCCACCTTGTAGTTGTTGGATCTGCGGTTGTCGTATCTTCGTTTGGCCTCATTCGGAATGTTTCTGTTTTTTTTTCACAAATTATATTTCCTTTAAAGCCAAATCCATAAATAAAACGATTGAGTGATTTTCTCTGTAAAGTGCTGAAGAGGTTCAAAACATAAAAAAGGAGGGTGATGGGTAGGGTGACCCCCTCACCCCTGAGTACCCTGAACACATATTGATGACACGGGTTCCGGAGCTGGTGAAGGTGGTCATTAGGTTTTTATCCGTCCCAGAAGCTGTGTTATCAATATGAGTTCAGGGTTTGTAGGGATGAGATGGCCAAACCTTGGATGATAGGCAGGACAATTTTCCCAAGAGATATCGTCTCGTTTTTCGGCTTGGTTGTCACCTTCTGGAAATTTTGGACTTTTGGTTTTCACTGAAATAATTGAATATGACAATTTATAACATGAATTTCCCCAAACTAGGTAAAATATGAGATACAAATGAAGTAAATTGAGGGAAGGTCGTGAAGGTCCCTCCGGAGGAACGGAATAATTTCTGGTCTTAAACAGTCATGGAGAACTTTGAGTTTGTCCCAAGAAAGTCCGACTCCACGTCCTGGGGACTGACTCCCTCCCTCTGCTGGAAGTCCATTCCTACCACCAACTATTCCTCCAGTAGAATAATATTTCTAAGATTAATTCTTTCCTGCTGCTGGTTGGGGGTCCTGCTCCTGTGTTCCTCATCTTGGCAACATATTGAAAATCCCACCCTCCTGGACCTTATTCATCCCCGTCATGGATTTAAAGGTTTCACTAACGTCTCCCTTTCCTCTTCTTTCCTCCAGACCGGACATGTCTGTTTTCTTTTTTACCACTTGCAGTCAGTAGGAGGCCAGTGTTGGGTCTTCTGAAGGATGATTAATTAGTATTTCCTGGGTCCTGGCAGCATACTACAACATGTTGGCGCCAGGAAAGGAAAATTACAGCAAATAGTTGATACAATTTTCCTGGTGCCAACATGGCAGGATAGAGGTAGTCGTGAGCTGCCATGGACTGGGACCAGGAAAGGAAAATTACGGCAAGTATTTGATACAATTTTCCATTTTCCTGGTGCCAACATGAAAGGATAGAGGTGGTAGTGAGCTGCCATGGGTTGGGACCAGGAAAGCAAAATTACGGCAAGTATTTGTTACAATTTTTCATTTTCCTGGTGCCAACATGGCAGGATAGAGGTGGTAGTGAGCTACCACGGACTGGGACCAGGAAAGGAAAATTACGGCAAGTATTTGATACAATTTCCATTTTCTTGGTACCAACATGGCAGGATAGAGGTGGTAGTGAGCTGCCGTGGACCAGGACCAGGAAAGGAAAATTGCGGCAAGTATTCAATAGCTCCTATGAAGAATGGCTATTCAAATTCAAATTTATTCTATTGAAAAATTGAATATTAGAAGACAGTTATATTCTTTCTCTTCTTTTTATTCTATTCTATTCTTTTAATATCTATTTTATTCTTTTTTATTCTAATATATTCTATTCTTATCTAATCTATTTTATTCTATTCAAAATTAAAATTTCCGAAGACAGTTATATTCTTTCTATTTTATTCTATTTTGTTTTATTGTTTTTTTTCTGTTCTACTCCATTCTTTTCTATTCTAATCTTTTATGTTCTATTCTATTCTTTTCGTATTCAAATTTCCTCTGAATTTTGTTTCCTTATTTCAGATTCATTGCTATTGTAATTCAGAAATTCTGAGACACCCGAATGTCAGGATAATGAAAAATGTGTCCGAATAATAACTTGTAAGGAAACGAGCTGCACATGTCTAATATTTGGGGACAACCATAATGGAGCCACTGACTGCACAAAATCCGAGTCTCAGGAATTCAATAGCTCCTATGAAGAATGGCTAGCACAAGGCTCTTTGGCTGCTGAGAAGAAAAAAAAAGGCCAAGGGATGGCTCCACCAGTGAGGATATTTCTCGTGGTTGCAGGTTTAGAAAAGGTAGTCTCACATTTCTGAAAAACCTCATAAGGAAGCCAAGACGACCAGCTGCCCACAATGAAAGTAGACCTCAACTGAGTGAAAGGTTTTGTATTCTCTTTAATGACATAAAATGATTTGAAAAAAAGAAAATTAACAAAGAGGAACAAAAATAAGATATTCATAAGTATATAGTGCCTAAAAAACCAGCCTACTAACATTCAGAGCAGCTTGACCTTTGCCAAAGTAAGACCTTCGTGGTCCAGGCTTCTGAGATTGGAGTACATTGTGTCCAAAAACCAGCCCACCAACATTCAGAGCGGCTTGACCTTTACCAAAGTAAGAGTAACGTGGTCTAGGCTTCTGAGGTTGGAGAACATTGTGCCCAAAAAACAGCCTACTAACATTCAGATCAGCTTGACCTTTCCCAAAGTAAGACCAATGCGGTCTTGGCTTCTGAGGGGGGAGTATATGGTGCCCAAAAAAAACAGCCTACCAACATTCAGAGCGGCTTGACCCTTCTCATGTAAGACCAACGTGGTCTAGGCTTCTGAGGGTGGAGAACATTGTGCCCAAAAATCCAGCCCACCAATATTCAGAGCGGCTTGACCTTTCCCAAAGTAAGACCAATGTGGTCTAGGCTTCTGAGGGTGGAGTACATTGTGCCCAAAAAACCAGCCTACCACCATTCAGAGCAGCTTGACTTTTCCCAAAGTAAGACCAACGTGGTCTAGGCTTCTGAGGGTGGAGTACATTGTGCCCAAAAAAACAGCCCACCAATATTCAGAGCGGCTTGACCTTTCTCAGAGTAAGAGCAACATGGTCTAGGCTTCTGAGGGTGGAGTACATTGTGCCCAAAAAACCAGCCCACCAATATTAAGAGTGGCTAAACCTTTCTCAGAGTAAGAGCAACGTGGTCTAGGCTTCTGAGGTTGGAGTATATAGTGACCAAAAAACCAGCCCACCAACATTCAGAGTAGCTTGACCTTTCCCAAAGTAAGACCAACGTGGTTTAGACTTCTGAGGTTAGAGTATATAGTGCCCAAAAAACCAGCCCACCAACATTCAGAGTAGCTTGACCTTTCCCAAAGTAAGACCAACGTGGTCTAGACTTCTGAGGTTGGAGTATATAGTGCCCAAAAAACCAGCCCACCAACATTCAGAGCTGCTTGACCTTTCCCAAAGTAAGACCATCGTGGTCTAGACTTCTGAGGTAGGAGTATATAGTGCCCAAAAAACCAGCCTACTAACATTCAGAGCAGCTTGACCCTTCCCTTCTATTCTAGGCTTCTGAGGTTGGAGTACATGGTGCCCAAAAAAATCTGGCAGCTCCAGATCCTGGTATCCTTCAAGATGGTTGGTGGTAAGAGTAGAGGCCTAGAACTGGTCCATCTCATATATGGGGCTCACAGTTTATTAGGATGGACATCCTAATATACAGACAACCTCTGTCCACAATCAAGGTCTGGATCCTGCACAGCGTTCCACATGATCATCATCTCAAAGGGAACAAAGCGGTGTACCATTAAAAGTTGCCTATAAAAGCACGGGTCAAAAGAGTCAAAGTTTTCTGATGGCACTCTCACTCCCACCGTACTCATGGCCATGTGAGAAGCTGGGGCCAAGCCAGCCTTCTCCAGGCACATTCCAAGGTAAACATCATCAATGGGGATCAGCGGGATGTCCAACGACATTTTGTAAATGGCATGGGCGGTATATTGGGACATGAGGATTCCTCCACCTGCACAATAAGCCGGGTAGGAATTGGAGCTGAAGACTTGTACGGGGACGTAATATTTGCTTTTTGGGTTACGAATGGGCCCAACGTTGGAGATCAACTGTCCAACATAGAGGTGACTATCGGCATCCATGTCACGTACGTATTTGACTACATTGATGGTGTTAAGAAACACGTCATCGTCTCCATTCATCACAAAATGAACTCCTGGGCAGTTTTCAGTAAGCCACTCGTGGAAGAGGAACTGCTTTAAGGTCAGGTTATAAAAAGTGTCATGGAAGTCCCAGTGAAGGATGTCCCTGTATTTTTCGCTCTCGATTTTTAGAAGGTGCCTTAAATGTCTGTCCACATGCTCATTTTTAGAAGTGCCGGAGAGGAAAATCCTTTTGACATGGGCCCCTTCATAGCTTCTTTCCTCCCCCCAAGTCTGTCGAACGATGGATCTCCTTTCAAAGTTTTGTGGAGAAGACTTTATGGCAAGAAGCAGAATAACCTCTTTAGATTCGGCTCTCCCACCACATTTCATGGGTGCGTCCAGGATCTGCGGGAAGCTCCTGCATTGTTTGTATCTCAAGAAGTCTTGATAGATCCCAGGCAGCTGGGTAAAACCTGAAATGTTGTTCACCAATGGGTCCTCCCTGCATCTGCCCACCACTCTGCCTTTCTTTGGTTGGGTAAGGACTGGTGTGTCTTCTTTATTTTCTTCTTCATCTCTGTTGTCACACCTGTTCATGATGAGTAGGAGACAGAGAAGAGCCATAGCCAGCAGCAGGATGTGCTCCACCGTGACGAAGGACAACCTCATGGTGACACTGTTAAAACAACAAGGTATTTCTGAATGTTGAGGTCCAAAAATAAGACCACCCCCTCCTCCCCCAATCTCATCACTCTACTGAACTACAGAATTTATTCCATATCCTATGACTAGCTACTGCTGGCCACACACCACTAGAATTTGGTTTGGACATTAATATGAAAGTTCTGGAATATCGTTCACCAAAGTCGAGTAACTTCATTGGAGAACCCTTAAAATGTTGTTCAGATCTGCCAATGGGATGGGATCCCCGGAACGAAGGAAGACGGCATTCAAAGTCAGAATTTCATTCCTGCACCTTCCAAATGTTCTCATCACAACAGCTGAGAATGAACGCTGACTTTGACTCCCATTAACCATGAGAAGATCTAACGAATGTTCCAAAAATGAGACGTTTCTTCTGGAGTAAAGCCAGCCGTACGCTGGGGCCCCGTTCACACCGGAGGTCCCCAACTTCAGGGAGTTGGCCATGGTTTCTAAGGAAGCAGCGGGTACTGGGACCCCGTGATCTCATTGATCAAATATGGTCATGTCCATATATAGTCAGTGATGGTACCCAGGAGACCCCGCCCAGGGTTGGACTGACAACTCATGGGGCCCCCTGGGCAATAGGGGATCATGGGGCCCCTGTGTCCTCGCCCACACTCAAACCACATCCAAAAAAGATTATGAAAGGTACCAGGGGCATCTCATGGGGCTCCCTACTGACCCCGGGCCCTTGGGCAGTGCCCGAGTTCCCAAATGGTCAGTCTGCCCCTGACCCCCCCCCCCTGTATGTAACAGCTGTCATCCAATCAACCCTCCCCTTCAGTCTTGCACAGGTGTACTGGCACCTCCCCCTAAGTCTTGCACAGGTGTACCGGCTCCTCCCCCTCAGTCATGCACAAGTGTACTGGCTCCTCCCCCTCAGTCTTGCACAGGTGTACCGGCTCCTCCCCCTCAGTCTTGCACGGGTGTAGCAGCTCCTCCCCCCTCAGTCTTGCACAGGTGTATTGGCTCCTCCCCCTCAGTCTTGCACAGGTGTACTGGCTCCTCCCCTTCAGTCTTGCACAGGTGTACCGGCTCCTCCGCCTCAGTCTTGCACAGGTGTAACCACTCCTCCCCCTCAGTCTTGCACAGGTGTACCGACTCCTCCCCCTCAGTCTTGCCAAGGTGTAACGGCTCCTCCCACTCAGTCTTGCACAGGTGTACCGGCTCCTCCCCCTCAGTCTTGCACAGGTGTACTGGCTCCTCCCCTTCAGTCTTGCACAGGTGTACCGGCTCCTCCCCTTCAGTCTTTGCACAGGTGTACCGCCTCCTCCCCTTCAGTCTTGCACAGGTGTACCGTCTCCTCCCCCTCAGTCTTGCACAGGTGTACAGACTCCTCCCCCTCAGTCTTGCACAGGTGTACCGCCTCCTCCCCCTCAGTCTTGCACAGGTGTCCTGGCTCCTCTCCTTAAGTCTTGCACAGGTGTACCGGCTCCTCCCCTTCAGTCTTGCACAGATGTACCGGCTCCTCCCCTTCAGTCTTGCCCAAGTGTACTGGCTCCTCATCCTCAGTCTTGCACAGGTGTACCGGCTCCTCCCCTTCAGTCTTTCCCAGGTGTACCAGCTCCTCCCTCTCAGTCTTGCACAGGTGTACCGGCACCTCCCCTGGTTACTCTGATGTCACTGCACACTGTGAGATCCTCACAATGTGCATTAGAAGCTGCAGCAAATCAGAACAGGCTGAAGGACATCCAGCATTATCTAGTTCTTTCTTCCCCAGCCTGACTGTCCCTGGGCCCCGCCCCTTACATTCACTGGATTTCAGTTCTGTCAATTGGAGGCTCACCATCCCATGTGGGCGTTACCTATGCAAATATAGCCTGCTTAGGAACGCCCACTATTCCAGACTGACACCCACCAAGGCATTTTGATATTTGCATAACTCCTCCTACTGCTTACATCAGGGCTGAGGAATCTGTGTACAGCCCCCTGCATGCTCCTCCCAACAGTCATGATCTGCCTGCATTGCAGAGAGAAGCACAGAGGCCCAGTGATGAAATCACTGTATATAAAATAAGATTTTATTTAACCGCTTCCTGACCACCTTATAGTAAAAGAATGGCTGCAGGGCGGCCCGGGGGTGCAAAATCACCTGTATATATATATATATATATATATATATACACACGTGACTTTGCAGTTCTGGGTAGGGAGCGCTCCTACCTGCATCGCCATTCGCGGCCATGGCTGTCAATCACCAGCGCCCAGTAATTGCCGAGGATCTCTGATGGAGAGGAGGACTGTCAGAAAACAAAACCGTTCACCTCCCTGTCGGCTCCGCACACAGGTAACCCTTTGATCGCCCCCCATGTTACCCCCTTCCTGCCCAGTGCCATCAGTACAGTGTCAGGGCTTTGTATTATCACTGATCACTGTATTGGTGTCACTGGGGATGTCAGTGACACCAAGTCAGTCCCCCCCCCAGTGTCAGTCGCTGATCGCCACCATTACTAGTATATAATCCCGATATCTATCCCGCCATTTGTAGACACGATAACTGTCACGTCAACCAATTCATTTACACGCAGTGGGATGTGACAGCAAAGACATGGAGCAGAATGTGACAGCGAAGACACGGAGCGGGATGTGACAGCGAAGACAAGGAGCGGGGTGTTACAGCAAAGACACGGAGCCGGGTGTTACAGCAAAGACACGGAGTAGGGTGTTACAGGGAAGACACGGAGCGGGATGTCACAGGGAAGACACGGAGTGGGGTGTTACAGGAAAGACACGGAGTGGGGTGTTACAGCGAAGACACAAAGCAGGGTGTTACAGCGAAGACACGGAGCGGGGTGTCACAGGGAAGACACAGAGCAGGGTGTCACAGCGAAGACACAGAGCGGGGTGTCACAGCAAAAACGCGGAGCGGGGTGTAACAGAAAAGACGCGGAGCGGGGTGTCACAGGGAAGACGCGGAGCGGGGTGTCACAGCAAAGACGCGAAGCGGGATGTTACAGCGAAGACACGGAGTGGTATGTTACAGCGAAGATACGGCGCGGGAGACATTTTGGCCGAAATTTATGACAAAATTTGATTTTTTCAATTTTTTTACTGGACGTGTTTAATAGCAAAAAGACCAAAATATTGTTTTTTTCTCAAAATTGTTGGTCCTTGTTTTAAGGCACAAAGAACAAAAACCGCAGAGAGGGGATCAAATCCCAGTGAAAGAAAGCGCAATTCATGGGGGAAAAGGACGTAAATGACATTTGGGTGCAGCGTTGCATGACCGCGCAATGGAGCGCCGTATCACAAAAAATAGCCTGGTCAGGGGGGGGGGGGGGGGGGAATCCACTGGAGGAGGAGGGGTAAATCCTCTGGAGGGGAGGGGTAAATCCTTGGTAGGGGAGGGGTAAATCCTTATTCTCTGGAGGGGGAGGGGTAAATCCTCGGGAGGGGAGGGGTAAATCCTCAGGAGTGTGAAGGGTAAATCCTTGGGAGGGGAGGGGTAAATCATCTGGAGGGGAGGGGTAAATCATCTGAAGGGGAGGGGTAAATCCTTGGGAGGGGAGGGGTAAATCCTCAGGAGGGGTAAATCTTCAGGAGGGGAGGAGTAAATCCTTGGGAGGGTAAGGGGTAAATCCTCAGTAGGGGAGGGGTAAATCCTATGGAGGGGGAGGGGTAAATCCTCTGGAGGGGAGGGGTAAATCCTCTGGAGGGGAGGAGTAAATCCTCATCAGGGGAGGAGTAAATTCTTGGGAGGGTGAGGAGTAAATCCTCGGGAGGGGAGGGGTAAATCCTCGGGAGGGGAGGGGTAAATCCTCGGGAGGGGTAAATCTTCTGGAGGGGAGGAATAAATCCTTGGGAGGGTAAGGGGTAAATCATCTAGCGGGGAGGGGTAAATCTTCGGGAGGGGTAAATCTTCAGGAGGGGAAGAGTAAATCCTTGGGAGGGTGAGGGGTAAATCCTTGGGAGGGGAGGGGTAAATCCTCAGGAGGGTGAGGGGCAAATCCTCTGGAGGGGAGGGGTAAATCCTCGGGAGGGGTAAATCTTCAGGAGGGGAGGAATAAATCCTTGGGAGGGTAAGGGGTAAATCATCTAGCGGGGAGGGGTAAATCCTCGGGAGGGGTAAATCTTCAGGAGGGGAAGAGTAAATCCTTGGGAGGGTGAGGGGTAAATCCTTGGGAGGGGAGGGGTAAATCCTCAGGAGGGTGAGGGGTAAATCCTCTGGAGGGTGAGGGGTAAATCCTCAGGAGGGGTAAATCTTCAGGAGGGGAGGAGTAAATCCTTGGGAGGGTGAGGGGTAAATCCTCGGGAGGGGATGGGTAAATCCTCTGGAGGGGAGGTGTAAATCCTCTGGAGGGGAGGGTTAAATCCTCGGCAGGGGAGGAGTAAATCCTTGGGAGGGTGAGGGGTAAATCCTCGGGAGGGGTAAATCCTCAGGAGGGGAGGGGTAAATGCTTGGGAGGGGTAAATCTTCGGGAGGGGAGGAGTAAATCCTTGGGAGGGTGAGGGGTAAATCATTTGAAGGGGAGGGGTAAATCCTTGGGAGGGGTAAATCTTCAGGAGGGGAGGAGTAAATCCTTGGGAGGGTAAGGGGTAAATCATCTGGAGGGGAGGGGCAAATCCTCAGGAGGGGTAAATCTTCAGGGGGGAGGAATAAATCCTTGGGAGGGTGAGGAGTAAATCCTCAGGAGGGGAGGGGTAAATCCTCGGGAGGGAAGGGGTAAATCCTCTGGAGGGTGAGGGGTAAATCCTCTGTAGGGGGAGGGATAAATCCTCTGGAGGGTGAGGGGTAAATCCTCTGTAGGGGGAGGGATAAATCCTCTGGAGGGTGAGGGGTAAATCCTCTGTAGGGGGAGGGATAAATCCTCTGAAGGGTGAGGGGTAAATCCTCTGGAGGGGGAGGGGTAAATCCTCAGAAGGGAAGGGGTAAATCCTCTGGAGGGGGAGGGGTAAATTCATATTGATGAGGGGGAACCAGCGAAGTTTAAATTTCTCCCGGCTGAAGGTCCTCTTCTGGAGCTCCTGAGGCTAAATGTGTGACAACAGGGGGTCGGGTCCCGCGTTTGGCACGTTGGGGCGCGTTGTCACCCCTTTCACTAAACTGCCTAAATGCAGCACGAAGTAACATGCAACACAAGAACAGGTCAATCCAGCTTGATCATGCCCCTCCCCCTCAAGGCATTTCATCACAAGGACAACATTTCATGGAAAACTCCCAATTTTTGAAGTGATTTCAAGAAAATGTAAACTTCCAATTCTGCTCTGCAGTCCTGATAAGCGGTTGTCTTGTCCAAAATCTACAGAAATCTAAGGAAATTCTGGAGGAACCTCATTTTATTTTTTGGGGTTATAAAGTAATCCGGGTCTCTGCATTCATGGGGTTCACATCCAGAGCCGGAGACTGGAGACTGGAGATGCCCACCACCCGCATCTCTCCCGTAGGCCAGGCATTGGTGGCTTCTATTCCTCTGTCCTATCTTTCCTCCCATCTCCCTGGACTAGGATGGTGGTTGGCACTTACCTGGCACAGGTGATCCTTGCCGTCTGCTGATTTTATGATAATGGAAAGGACACGCCGAGGTTCAGATGAACTGGTAAAATCTGATGCAAGAGATGGCTTTCTGGTCCTACAAGCTCACTGCTAAGAAATATAGGCGTGTGTGTAATTTATTCCAGGACTACAGAGAATTCCGACGTCAATTACGAGGCTAAATACCACGAAATTATGTAGCGCTGACATATAATGATAACTAAACACATATATGATAAATATCTATACACGTGTGCTTATCACCATTTAAAGCGATACGATCCTCCCAGGATCCAATGGTGAAAAAAATAAAGTGAAACGTGTAAAACAGCAAAAAATCCTGCGAAGTGAAGACACAAACGCACACAACACACAATCCCCAAATGAGGGATCAAAAAAACAAAATACTGAAGTGAATCCCCTACCAGTGGGATATTTCCCTAACAAGAAATGATAAGTGCTATAAACAAAAATACTTAACCACATATTACCATCAACATATAGCGAAAAAATATATATACATTGTAACATACATGTAAGATTTGGGTCGCTGAGATGTTACATGTAGAAAACATGACAATGTAGGTTTAGCTCAGTCCATGGTAATATAATATGCGTTCAGGATTCAGTCAGAGACAGATGGTCACCAATTAGCATCTGAAAGGACAGAGCTTCCTCTGGACTGGAGGTGACACCTGGATGCCAATAAGATTTGTCACCTCCTGGAAATCTGGAAGGAAAAGGCTGGAGACAGTTCGGCTTCATGACACCAGGGGGACCAGAGGTGGTTCCGATGTGTCTGGGGGCTTTGACAAATATACACAGATCCTTGGGAGGGGAGGGGTAAATCCTTGGGAGGGGAGGGGTAAATCCTCAGGAGGGGTAAATCTTCAGGAGGGGAGGAGTAAATCCTTGGGACGGTGAGAGGTAAATCCTCGGGAGGGGTAAATCCTCTGGAGGGGGAGGGGTAAATCCTCTGGAGGGGAGGGTTAAATCCTTGGCAGGGGAGGAGTAAATCCTTGGGAGGGTGAGGGGTAAATCCTCGGGAGGGGAGGGGTAAATCCTCAGGAGGGGAGGGGTAAATCCTTGGGAGGGTGAGGGGTAAATCATCTGGAGGGGAGGGGTAAATCCTCAGGAGGGGTAAATCTTCAGGAGGGGAGGAGTAAATCCTTGGGAGGGTAAGGGGTAAATCATCTGGAGGGGTGGGGCAAATCCTCAGGAGGGGTAAATCTTCAGGAGGGGAGGAATAAATCCTTGGGAGGGTGAGGGGTAAATCCTCGGGAGGGGAGGGGTAAATCCTCGGGAGGGGGAGGGATAAATCCTCGGAAGGGTGAGGGGTAAATCCTCTGGAGGGGGAGGGGTAAATCCTCAGAAGGGAAGGGGTAAATCCTCTGGAGGGTGAGCAGTAAATCCTCAGGAGGGTGAGGGGTAAATCCTCGGAAGGGAAGGGGTAAATCCTCTGGAGGGGAGGGGTAAATTCATGTTGATGAGGGGGAACCAGCGAAGTTGAAATTTCTCCCGGCTGAAGGTCCTCTTCTGGAGCTCCTCAGGCTAAATGTGTGACAACAGGGGGTCGGGTCCCGCTTTTGGCACGTTGGGGCGCGTTGTCACCCCTTTCACTAAACTGCCTAAATGCAGCACGCAGTAACATGCAACACAAGAACAGGTCAATCCAGCTTGATCATGCCCCTCCCCCTCAAGGCATTTCATCACAACGGCAACATTTCATGGAAAACTCCCAATTTTTTAAGAGATTTCAAGAAAATGTAAACTTCCAATTCTGCTCGGCATTCCTGCTAAGCGGTTGTCTTGTCCAAAATCTACAGAAATCTAAGGAAATTCTGGAGGAACCTCATTTTATTTTTTGGGGTTATAAAGTAATCCAGGTCTCTGCATTCATGGGGTTCACATCCAGAGCCGGAGACTGGAGACTGGAGATGCCCACCACCCGCGTCCCTCCCGTAGGCCAGGCATTGGTGGCTTCTATTCCTCTGTCCTATCTTTCCTCCCATCTCCCTGGACTAGGTTGGAGGTCGGCACTTACATGGCACAGGTGATCCTTGCCGTTTGCTGAGATGATGATAATGGGAAGGACACGCCGAGGTTCAGATGAACTGATAAAATCAGATGCCAGAGATGGCTTTCTGGTCCTACAAGCTCACTGCTAAGAAATATAGGCGTGTGTGTAATTTATTCCAGGACTACAGAGAATTCCGACGTCAATTACGAGGCTAAATACCACGAAATTATGTAGCCCTGACATATAATGATAACTAAACACATATATGATAAATATCTATACACGTGTGCTTATCACCATTTAAAGCGATATGATCCTCCCAGGATCCAATGGTGAAAAAAATAAAGTGAAACGAGTAAAACAGCAAAAAATCCTGCGAAGTGAAGACACAAACGCACACAACACACAATCCCCAAATGAGGGATCAAAAAAACAAAATACTGAAGTGAATCCTCTACCAGGGGGATAATTCCCTAACAAGAAATGATAAGTGCTATAAACAAAAATACTTAACCACATATGACCATCAACATATAGTGAAAAAATATATATACATTGTAACATATATGTAAGATTTGGGTCGCTGAGATGTTACATGTAGAAAACATGACAATGTAGGTTTAGCTCATTCCATGGTAATATAATATGCGTTCAGGATTCAGTCAGAGACAGATGGTCACCAATTAGCATCTGAAAGGACAGAGCTTCCTCTGGACTGGAGGTGACACCTGGATGCCAATAAGATTTGTCACCTCCTGGAAATCTGGAAGGAAAAGGCTGGAGACAGTTCGGCTTCATGACACCAGAGGAACCAGCGGTGGTTTCCGATGTGTCTGGGGGCTTTGACAAATATACACAGATCCTTGGGAGGGGAGGGGTAAATCATCTGGAGGGGAGGAGTAAATCCTTGGGAGGGGAGGGGTAAATCCTCAGGAGGGGTAAATCTTCAGGAGGGGAGGAGTAAATCCTTGGGAGGGTGAGAGTTAAATCCTCGGGAGGGGAGGGGTAAATCCTCTGGAGGGGGAGGGGTAAATCCGCTGGAGGGGAGGGTTAAATCCTCGGCAGGGGAGGAGTAAATCATTGGGAGGGTGAGGGGTAAATCCTCGGGAGGGGAGGGGTAAATCCTCAGGAGTGGAGGGGTAAATCCTTGGGAGGAGTAAATCTTCAGGAGGGGAGGAGTAAATCCTTGGGAGGGTGAGGGGTAAATCATCTGGGGGGGAACGGTAAATCCTCGGGAGGGGTAAATCTTCAGGAGAGGAGAAAATCCTTGGGAGGGTGGGGTAAATCATCTGGAGCGGAGGGGCAAATCCTCGGGAGGGGTAAATCTTCAGGAGGGGAGGAATAAATCCTTGGGAGGGTAAGGGGTAAATCCTCGGGAGGGGAGGGGTAAATCCTCTGGAGGGTGAGGGGTAAATACTCTGGAGGGGAGGGGTAAATCCTCTGGAGGGTGAGGGGTAAATCCTCTGGAGGGGGAGGGATAAATCCTCGGAAGGGTGAGGGGTAAATCCTCTGGAGGGGTAAATCCTCGGAAGGGAAGGGGTAAATCCTCTGGAGGGGAGGGGTAAATTCATGTTGATGAGGGGGAGGGGGAATCAGCGAAGTTGAAATTTCTCCCGGCTGAAGGTCCTCTTCTGGAGCTCCTGAGGCTAAATGTGTGACAACAGGGGGTCGGGTCCCGCGTTTGGCACATTGGGGAGCGTTGTCACCCCTTTCAGTAAACTGCCTAAATGCAGCACGCAGTAACATGCAACACAAGAACAGGTCAATCCAGCTTGATCATGCCCCTCCCCCTCAAGGCATTTCATCACAACGGCAACATTTCATGGAAAACTCCCAATTTTTTAAGAGATTTCAAGAAAATGTAAACTTCCAATTCTGCTCTGCATTCCTGCAAAGCGGTTGTCTTGTCCAAAATCTACAGAAATCTAAGGAAATTCTGGAGGAACATCATTTTATTTTTTGGGGTTATAAAGTAATCCAGGTCTCTGCATTCATGGGGTTCACATCCAGAGCCGGAGACTGGAGACTGGAGATGCCCACCACCCGCATCCCTCCCGTAGGCCAGGCATTGGTGGCTTCTTTTCCTCTGTCCTATCTTTCCTCCCATCTCCCTGGACTAGGATGGAGGTCGGCACTTACATGGCACAGGTGATCCTTGCCATCTGCTGAGATGATGATAATGGGAAGGACACGCCGAGGTTTAGATGAACTGATAAAATCTGATGCCAGAGATGGCTTTCTGGTCCTACAAGCTCACTGCTAAGAAATATAGGCGTGTGTGTAATTTATTCCAGGACTACAGAGAATTCCGACGTCAATTACGAGGCTAAATACCATGAAATGATGTAGTGCTGACATATGATAACTAAACACATACATGATAAATATCTATGCAGTGTGCTTATTACCAATTAAAGCAATAAGATCCTCCCAGGATCCAATGGTGAAAAAAATAAAGTGAAACGTGTAAAACAGGAAAAAATCCTGCGAAGTGAAGACACAAACGCACAAAACACACAATCCCCAAATGAGGGATCAAAAAAACAAAATACTGAAGTGAATCCCCTACCAGGGGGATAATTCCCTAACAAGAAATGATAAGTGCTATAAACAAAAACACTTAACCACATATGACCATCAACATATAGTGAAAAAATATATATACATTGTAACATATATGTAAGATTTGGGTCGCTGAGATGTTACATGTAGAAAACATGACAATTTAGGTTTAGCTCATTCCATGGTAATATAATATGTGTTCAGGATTTAGTCAGAGACAGATGGTCACCAATTAGCATCTGAAAGGACAGAGCTTCCTCTGGACTGGAGGTGACACCTGGATGTCAATAAGATTTGTCACCTCCTGGAAATCTGGAAGGAAAAGGCTGGAGACAGTTGGGCTTCATGACACCAGGGGAACCAGAGGTGGTTCCGATGTGTCTGGGGGCTTTGAAAAATATACACAGATCAAATGAATATATTTAATCTCTCATAAAAGCTAAAATATTAGTTGCAGAAAGATGAAAATACCTCCTTCTGATTGGACACACTGTAGGCTACATCTGCATGTAACAACTGTATTTGTAGCCTCTGTAGAATCCCAGAGAAATGCAGAAAACGGTTATATGGCACCTGATTGTGACATAAATGTACAGATTTGAGTAGCTAAAATGTGATCTGTAGCAATATGTAATCATAAATTTAGTTCAGTCCTTGTCATTAAACATATATTCAGTCAAAGGTACTCAGAGACAGATGGTCATCAATTAGCATCTGAAGGGACTAGCTTCCTCTGGAAGTGACACCTGGGTGCTAATAAAATTTTGTCACTATATGTAATCAGACTTGGCCACCTTCCTGAAGCTGAAAAGAGGAACGCAGACGTTTCGGCTTCATGACACCAGGGGGGGCTCTGAGCTGTCTAAGAGAGCTCTAAAAGTATATACATACATCAAAGGAGTATGTTTCATCCCTCAAAATAGCAAAAATATTAGTTGCAGAGAGATGAAAATACTTCCTTCTGATAGGACACTCTGTAGGCTACATCTGCATGTAAAACTGTATTTGTAGCCTCTGTAGAATCCCAGAGAAATGCAGAAAAAGTGATTGGTACTGTCGCGATCGGACTGATGTTCTGGTATCAGAAATTCAATCCCCGACTTGGGGATTCAAACCGTTCCTGGTCCAATTGACTTTGGGCATTTCAGGACCAAGAACATCCTGTGGGCGGGTATGGGAATAACCCCCAGAGTCAATTGTTACAGCGAAGACACGGAACAGGGTGTTACAGCGAAGACAGGGAGTGGGATGTTACAGCGAAGACACGGAGCGGGATATTACAGCGAAGACGCGGAGTGAGGTGTTACAGCGAAGACACGGAGCAGGATGTTACAGCAAAAACGCGGATCGGGATGTTACAGCGAAGACGCGAAGCGGGATGTTACAGCGAAGACGCGGAGAGGGATGTTACAGCGAAGACGCGGAGTGAGATGTTACAGCGAAGATGCGGAGCGGGATGTTACAGCGAAGACACGGAGCGGGATGTTACTGCAAAGACGCGGAGCGGGATGTTACAGTGAAGACGCGGAGCAGGGTGTTACAGTGAAGACGCGGAGCGGGATGTTACAGCGAAGACACGGAGCGCGATGTTACAGGGAAGACACAGAGCGGGGTGTTACAGCGAAGACACAGAGCGGGATGTTACAGCGAAGACACGGAGCGGGATGTTACAGCGAAGACACGGAGCGGGGTGTTACAGCGAAGACACGGAGCAAGGTGTTACAGCGAAGACAGGGAGTGGGAAGTTACAGCGAAGACACGGAGCGGGATATTACAGCGAAGTCGCGGAGTGAGGTGTTACAGCGAAGACGCAGAGCGGGATGTTACAGCGAAGAAGCGGAGCAGGATGTTACAGCAAAGACGCGGAGCAGGATGTTACAGCAAAAACGCGGAGCGGGATGTTATAGCGAAGACACGAAGCGGGATGGTACAGAGAAGACACGGAGCGGGATGTTACAGCAAAGACGCGGAGCAAGATGTTACAGCGAAGACACGGAACAGGGTGTTACAGCGAAGACAGGGAGTGGGATGTTACAGCGAATACACGGAGCGGGATATTACAGCGAAGACGCGGAGTGAGGTGTTACAGCGAAGACGCGGAGCAGGATGTTACAGCAAAAACGCGGATCGGGATGTTACAGCGAAGACGCGAAGCGGGATGTTACAGCGAAGACGCGGAGAGGGATGTTACAGCGAAGACGCGGAGTGAGATGTTACAGCGAAGATGCGGAGCGGGATGTTACAGCGAAGACACGGAGCGGGATGTTACTGCAAAGACGCGGAGCGGGATGTTACAGTGAAGACGCGGAGCAGGGTGTTACAGTGAAGATGCGGAGCGGGATGTTACAGCGAAGACACGGAGCGCGATGTTACAGGGAAGACACAGAGCGGGGTGTTACAGCGAAGACACAGAGCGGGATGTTACAGCGAAGACACGGAGCGGGGTGTTACAGCGAAGACACGGAGCGAGGTGTTAC
Organism: Staurois parvus; assembly: GCF_062004578.1. Taxonomy (NCBI): domain Eukaryota; kingdom Metazoa; phylum Chordata; class Amphibia; order Anura; family Ranidae; genus Staurois; species Staurois parvus. Next base: position 1,766,613 of record NW_028318176.1, on the reverse strand, counting down.
AGCGAAGACAGGGAGTGGGAAGTTACAGCGAAGACACGGAGCGGGATATTACAGCGAAGTCGCGGAGTGAGGTGTTACAGCGAAGACGCAGAGCGGGATGTTACAGCAAAGACGCGGAGCGGGATGTTACAGCAAAGACGCAGAGCGGGATGTTACAGCGAAGACGTGGAGTGAGATGTTACTGCGAAGACACGGAGCGGGGTGTTACAGCGAATACACGGAGCGGGATGTTACAGCGAAGACACGGAGTGGGATGTTGCAGGGAAGACACGGAGCGGGATGTTACAGTGAAGACACGGAGCGGGGTGTTACAGCGAAGACACGGAGCGGGATGTTACAGGGAAGACACGGAATGGGATGTTACAGCGAAGACACGGAGCGGGATGTTACAGCGAAGACACGGAGCGGGAGACATTTTGGCTGAAATTGATGACAAAATTTGATTTTTAAAATTTTTTTACTGGACGTCTTTAATGGCAACAAGACCAAAATATTGTTTTTTTCTCTAAATTGTCAGTCTTTGTTTTATAGCACAAAGAATAAAAACCGCACAGAGGGGATCAAATCCCACCGAAAAAAAGCACAACTCGTAGGGGAAAAGGACGGAAATGACATTTGTAAGTTACAGTACTGCAGCACCGTATCACAAAAAATGGCCTGGTCAGGAGGGGGGGGGGGGGGGAGGATCCTTTGGAGGGGGAGGGGTAAATCCTCAGGAGGGGTAAATCCTTGGGAGGGGGAGGGGTAAATCCTCTGGAGGAGTAAATCCTCTGGAGTGTGAGGGGTAAATCCTCAGGAGGGGAGGGTTAAATCCTCTGGAGGGTGAGGGGTAAATCCTCAGGAGGGGATGGTTAAATCCTCAGGAAGGGAAGGGGTAAATCCTCTGGAAGGTGAGGGGTAAATCCTCAGGAGGGGAGTGGTAAATCTTTGGGAGGGGTAAAATCTTTGGAGGGGAGGGGTAAATCCTCTGGAGTGTGAGGGGTAAATCCTAAGGAGGGGAGGGTTTAATCTTTGGGAGGGGTAAATCCTCAAGAGGGGCGGGGTAAATCTTTGAGAGTTGGAAGGGTAAATCCTTGGGAGGGGTAAATCCTTGGGAGGGGAGGGGTAAATCCTCAGGTGGGTGAGGAGGAAAACCTCTGGAGGGGGAGGGGTAAATCCTCAGTAGGGGAGCGGTAAATCCTTAGGAGGAGGAGGGGTAAATTCTTCGGGAGGAGTAAATCCTTGGGGAGGGGAGAGGTAAATCCTCTTGAGGGGGAGGGGTAATTTCTCGGGAGGGGAGGGGTAAATCCTCAGGAGGGTGAGGGGTAAATCCTTGGGAGGGTGAGGGGTAAATCCTCTGGAGGGGTAAATCCTCAGGAGGGTGAGGGGTAAACCATCTGTAGGGGAGGGGTAAATCCTTGGGAGGGGTAAATCTTCAGGAAGGGAGGAGTAAATCCTTGGGAGGGCGAGGGGTAAATCATCTGGAGGGGAGGGGTAAATCCTCGGGAGGAGTAAATCTTCAGGAGGAGAGGAGTAAATCCTTGGGAGGGTGAGGGGTAAATCCTCAGGAGGGGAGGAGTAAATCCTCGGGAGGGGGAGGGGTAAATCCTCTGAAGGTTGAGGGGTAAATCCTCTGGAGGGTAGGGGGTAAATCCTCAGGAGGGGAGGGGTAAATCCTCTGGAGGGTGAGGGGTAAATCCTCAGGAGGGGAGGGGTAAATCCTTGGAAGGGAAGGGGTAAATCCTCTGGAGGGGGAGGGGTAAATTCTTGGGAGGGGGGTAAATCCTCTGGAGGGTGAGGGGTAAATCCTCTGGAGGGTGAGGGGTAAATCCTCTGGAGAAGAGGGGTAAATTCGTGGGAGGGGGGGTAAATTCTCTGCAGGGGGAGCAGTTAAAAAATATCATGTTGATGAGGGGGAGGGGGAACCAGCGAAGTTGAAATCTCTCTGAATATTCTCCCAGCTGAAGGTCCTCTTCTGGAGCTGCTGAGGCTAAATGTGTGACAACAGGGGGTCGGGTCACGCGTTCTGCTGGTTGGGGCGCGTTGTCACCCCTTTCAGTAAACTGCCTACATGCAGTGCGCAGTAACATGCAACACAAGAACAGGTCAATCCAGCTTGATCATGCCCCTCCCCCTCAAGGCATTTCATCACAATGGCAACATTTCATGGAGAACTCCCAATTTTTGAAGAGATTTCAAGAAAATGTAAACTTCCAAATCTGCTCTGCAGTCCTGAAAGCGGTTGTCTTGTCCAAAATCTACAGAAATCTAAGGAAATTCTGGAGGAACATCATTTTATTTTTTGGGGTTATAAGTAATCCAGGTCTCTGCATTCATGGGGTTCACATCCAGAGCCGGAGACTGGAGATGCCCCCCACCCGCATCCCTCCCGTAGGCCAGGTATTGGTGGCTTCTATTCCTCTGTCCTATCTTTCCTCCCATCTCCCTGGACTAGGATGGAGGTCGGCACTTACCTGGCACAGGTGATCCTTGCCGTCTTCTGAGATGATGATAATGGGAAGGACACGCCGAGGTTCAGATGAACTGATAAAATCTGATGCCAGAGATGGTTTTCTGGTCCTACAAGCTCACTGCTAAGAAATATAGGCGTGTGTGTAATTTATTCCAGGACTATGGAGAATTCCGATGTCAATTAGTAATAGCACCTTATTACGTGGCATCTTCTTTCCCTTTCCGGCTCACATCTCTTCCATTGTTTCACCCTTTCATTTTGCAATCATGAACAAAAAGTTGATAAGATTAGAAAACCAATGAGATCAATTCTTCTCCGCCGTCTCCTTGACCTGGAAGCCATTTGTCCCAACGACGCTCCAAGACGTGGATTCCATTGAAGAAGAACCTTTCATGTTGGTCCTCCAGCCTTAAAATTTCATTTTGCAAGGGCGTCCAAAAAGCTGATTGTAGCAGTTGTACGTACAGAGATGGATGTGAACTTCCATTTTGGCAAAGGCCTCCATCTTGTATCATTTCTACTCCTAAATCAGCTTCCCTCCAATCCCCCCCTCCCTATCTGTTGAGTGACATGTGGCCTGTATGATGCCAGAGATCACAGGCATCAAGCACAGTGGGAGAGATCATGGTTATAAATCCCAAACTAGCTGGTGCCCGGGTGTCTGCTAGCTTCTCAATTTGAGATATCGTAAAACCATAAACCAGTCCTTCACTGAGCTTCAAAGACATTCCAGCTAGCTGTAAAACAGACTTACATTTAAAAACCCACTTTTCCATATAATTTTATATCTGGAGATATGAAAGACTTACAAGGAGACCAGGCATACAGTCAGGTCCATAAATATTGGGACATCGACACAATTCTAACATTTTTGGCTCTATACACCACCACAATGGATTTGAAATGAAATGAACAAGATGTGCTTTAACTGCAGACTGTCAGCTTTAATTTGAGGGTATTTACATCCAAATCAGGTGAACGGTGTAGGAATTACAACAGTTTGCATATGTGCCTCCCACTTGGTAAGGGACCAAAAGTAATGGGACAGAATAATAATCATAAATCAAACTTTCACTTTTTAATACTTGGTTGCAAATCCTTTGCAGTCAATTACAGCCTGAAGTCTGGAACGCATAGACATCACCAGACGCTGGGTTTCATCCCTGGTGATGCTCTGCCAGGCCTCTACTGCAACTGTCTTCAGTTCCTGCTTGTTCTTGGGGCATTTTCCTTTCAGTTTTGTCTTCAGCAAGTGAAATGCATGCTCAATCGGATTCAGGTCAGGTGATTGACTTGGCCATTGCATAACATTCCACTTCTTTCCCTTAAAAAACTCTTTGGTTGGTTTTGCAGTATGCTTTGGGTCATTGTCCATCTGCACTGTGAAGCGGCATCCAATGAGTTCTGAAGCATTTGGCTGAATATGAGCAGATAATATTGTCCGAAACACTTCAGAATTCATCCGGCTGCTTTTGTCAGCAGTCACATCATCAATAAATACAAGAGAACCAGTTCCACTGGCACCCATACATGCCCACGCCATGACACTATCACCACCATGCTTCACTGATGAGGTGGTATGCTAGGATCATGAGCAGTTCCTTTCCTTCTCCATACTCTTCTCTTCCCATCACTCTGGTACAAGTTGATCTTGGTCTCATCAGTCCATAGGATGTTGTTCCAGAACTGTGAAGGCTTTTTTAGATGTCATTTGGCAAACTCTAATCTGGCCTTCCTCTTTTTGAGGCTCACCAAATGGTTTACATCTTGTGGTGAACCCTCTGTATTCACTCTGGTGAAGTCTTCTCTTGATTGTTGACTTTGACACACATACACCTACCTCCTGGAGAGTGTTCTTGATCTGGCCAACTGTTGTGAAGGGTGTTTTCTTCACCAGGGAAAGAATTCTTCGGTCATCCACCACAGGTGTTTTCTGTGGTCTTCCGGGTCTTTTGGTGTTGCTGAGCTCACTGGTGCATTCCTTCTTTTTAGGAATGTTCCAAACAGTTGTTTTGGCCACACCTAATGTTTTTGCTATCTCTCTGATGGGTTTGTTTTGTTTTTTCAGCCTAATGATGGCTTGCTTCACTGATAGTGACAGCTCTTTGGATCTCATCTTGAGAGTTGACAGCAACAGATTCCAAATGCAAATAGCACACTTGAAATGAACTCTGGACCTTTTATCTGCTCATTGTAATTGGGATAATGAGGGAATAACACACACCTGGCCATAGAACAGCTGAGAAGCCAATTGTCCCATTACTTTTGGTCCCTTACCAAGTGGGAGGCACATATGCAAACTGTTGTAATTCCTACACCGTTCACCTGATTTGGATGTAAATACCCTCAAATTAAAGCTGACAGTCTGCAGTTAAAGCACAACATGTTTGTTTCATTTCAAATCCATTGTGGTGGTGTATAGAGCCAAAAATGTTAGAATTGTGTCGATGTCCCAATATTTATGGACCTGACTGTATATTCAGATCGGTCACTTTAATGCATGTCGTCTGATATCTTACACCCTCTAGTGGAGTCTACAGGAGAGCAGAAAGCCAGATAGTTCTAGCTGGGATAGTGAGGTATGGCATATTTCATATCTAGACGTTCAGTAGATGATTCTGCTTATTAATCTACTAGTGGCCAGGCTGCTACATGCACCGAGGGTAGGTTATTGATCATGATATAAACGGTGAGGGATTTTGGTTCTAGCTGGGGTCTCCGCCTCCAACACCCTCCCCAAATGAGGCGATTGGTTCTCTGCTTTAAGGAGATACCCTGCTGAGTTCCTAGAAAAAGGCTGTTATGCTGGGAGCAGTTGAGTTGAAGTTGAAGAATTCTCCCTTTTAACATCGGAACCAACTTTGGGAGAACGGTACCCTTTTGCTCTGACACTTGAACGCTGCTTAAACCAAGGTTGACAGCAAGTACTTTACCTCTCTAAACTTCTTTCTGTTATCTCTTTGCTGTGTTATTGCTTTCTGTATTTATATATATATATATATATTGGCTACATCTTTTTCTGTAAATATTTTTTTGCACCATTTTGACCTTTTTAGTAATAAATCCTATTCTCTGAAAAGTGCTGAACTGTTCCTAAAGCTCTTTAATGCAAACTAAGAATCCCTGTCACTGAAGAGCGCTACTGTGTGTGTTTTAAGCCTCTATATACATCTGCCTGCTGTGACAGTGGTATACAGACGATTATATCAACCCTTATAGTGTTATTGCTGATATTGCTGAGTTTCCTCTTTCTCTGTACAAAAGGAGGTGGTTGCAGTGTGAAGGGTTATTTGCATAATTAACCTGACCCAGTAACAATTGATTCAGGCTGCAGGTACATCGATTGTGGTCCATGAGCTGGAAAATCATTGTGCAGGGTGCAGCTGAGTGTGGCATTGTTACGCACGTGACATCGTGGTTTTAGATTGGCCAGTCCTTTGGTCACAAGTTGGTGAGAAGGGCTGGGGTCTGAAGCCGCGATCGTCACACTGATAAGATTACAAAACCAATGAGATCAATTCTTCACCGCCGTCTCCTTGACCTGGAAGCCATTTGTCTCAACGATGCTCCAAGACATGGATGCCATTGAAGAAGAACCTTTCATGTTGGTCCTCCTGCCTTAAAATTTGCAAGGGCAGCCAAAAAGCTGAAAAATTACAAAACCAATGAGATCAGTTCTTCACCACCAACTCCTTGACCTGGAAGCTCCAATTGAAGGACCTTTCATTTTGGTCCTCCAGCCTTACATATTCATTTTGCAAGGGCAGCCAAAAAATTGACAAGACTACAAAACCAATGAGATCAATTATTTTCTGCTGTCTCCTTGACCTGGAAGACATTTGTCCCATTGACGCTCCAAGAAATGGTTTCATTGAAGAAGAGCCTTTCATTTTGGTCCTCCAGCCTTACATATTCATTTTGCAAGGGTGGCCAAAAAGTTGACAAGATTACAAGGCCAATGAGATCAATTCTTCATCGCCTTCTCCTTGACCTGGAAGCCATTTATCCCATCCATGCTCCAAGGAATGGGATCCTATTGAAGGACCTTTCATTTTGGTCCTCCAGCCTTACATATTCATTTTGCAAGGGCGGACAAAAAGTTGACAAGATTATGAAACCAATGAGATCAATTCTTCACCACTGTCTCCTTGAACTGGAAGCCATTTGTCCCATTGACACTTCAAGACATGGATTTCATTGAAGAAGAACCTTTTGTTTTGGTCTTTCAGCCTTACATTTTCATATTGCAAGGACGGACAAAAAGTTGACAAGATTACAAGGTCAATGAGATCTATTCTTCAGCGCCTTCTCCTTGACCTGAAAACCATTTGTCCCATTCACGCTCCAAGGATCGGATCTCATTGAACAACCTTTCATCTCAGTTCTCCAGCTTTATATTTTCTTTTTGCAAGGGTGGCCAAAAAGTTGATATTCCAAAACCAATTATATAAATTCTTCACCACTGTCTTCTTGAACTGGAAATGATTTGTCCCATCAACACTTCATGGATACCATTAATGAAGAATCTTTCATCTTGGTCCTCCAGCCTTAACTTTTCATTTTGCAAGGATGGCCAAAAAGTTGACAAGATAACAAAACCAATTAGATCATTCTCTCTCCACCGTCTCTTTGAACTGGAAGTTATTCATCCCATCGACTCTCCAAGCCATGGATCCCATCGAAGAACTTTCCATCTCAGTCCTCCAGCCTTACATTTTCATTTTGCAAGGATGGCCATAAAGTTGACAAGATTATGAAACCAATGAGATCAGTCCTTCACCCCAGTCTCCTTGAACTGGAAGCCATTTGTCCAATCAATGCTCCAAGACACGGATCCCATTGAAGAAGAAACTTTCATTTTGGTCCTTAACGCTTACCTTTTCATTTGACAAGCTTGTGAAACCAGTTGTATCAATTCTTCACCACCATCTCCTTGAACTGGAAGCCATTCATCTCATTGATGCTCTAAGGCACAAGTCTCATTGAAGAAGAACCTTTCATCTTGGTCTTCCAACCAGTGTTGACTTGAACATCACTTGGCCGTCTCTAGAAAATGTCTCTACCTGCAGATCTTCATTCAGATATTTAAGCAATTGAAGGTTACCTCTGTATTGGATCAATTGTGTGACCACTCATTCACTCAGCCAGGGTACCTGTGTGAATTAATCCCTAGGGACCATTCACACGTGAGGTTAGGGGGTGGTAAAACCCAACATTTGGGTCCAACCTGAGGAGGGAAAACGGCATGTCTGTGAGGGTACACAGGGGGGCCCAAGCAGCAGGTAAGAGGGGGGTGCACAGGGAGGTCCGGACAGCAGGGCTTGGGAGTTACCAGAGCGGTGGGGGGGATTGTGGGTGCAGATTCTTGAACCAATTCTCCTGCCTTAAGGAGTTAGAGAAGCCGGAAGAACTGCAGGGGGAGCCATGAGAGGATCAGAGTCAGTACTACAGCCAGCACTTCTCCCGGGCCCCGTTTTAAACTGATGGTGCCTCAGACCTGTACAGGATGGCTGGCTGTACTGCCTTATCAGTGGCCCTGGTTACCGCCCCCTGCAAGTCACACCATAGGGGTTCAGTAGCCCCCTGAAAAGTCTAGAGCTTTCCTGTTCAAGATGTAGACATTACTCCGTTGGTCTGTACCCCCTACTGGGGAGCACAGCTGGGGTTCCCAATGGGGTCTGAAACCTCTGGATCTAGATGGAATTGCATGGCCTTACTGCCGGTTTTGGATTATCGACCATTCAGTGGTTCAGGGGATTGCCTACTATCCCCTGTGGATCTGCTGCCTAAGTGGACTCTGGCCTTGGAATGATTGCTTTTATGGACTTTGCTGTTTAATTCAGGTATGACAGCTCCATGGGGGGCACTAGAGATCTTTGTAGAAGGAAGTGTGTGGAAGATGTCATTGAGAACTGTCTGTTGCCCTTCGCTACTTCAGTAAAAGATCTTTATTGTTCATTCAAATTGCCTGGTCTAAAGTCTCTCCCAAGGGGTGCATGTTAGGGGTATCAAAGAAAGGGGCTTTCCTCCGGGGACTGAAGAGGTTAGAGAAGAAACAGTACAAAGTCTAATGGGCAGAATGCTGTCCAGAGGAGGCTATACATTGGTAAGGAAGACCGTAGTTGTGAAGCAGTCATCCAGCCAGGAGACAGGTGACATGGCAGAAGTGACGGTTACTCTGGTAGTAAAGGGGTGTTAAGCTTGGCCCCTCTACTAGCTCCCCACATACTAGGACTGAACATGCAGCACAGAGTAGAATAGAATAAACAGTAAGCGCTCAATACTGGTGGCAGCAGCTGAACATATAGGAAAACGCATAAGAAGTCCCACAATACATAAATATATAAATGCAGCGCTTAAGAGTGATAAACACAGTCCGGTGAAAGGAGTGCTCCGTGATTCCTAGTGCAAATGGTGGAAATTTACACTAACCAGAAAGCGTAAATTAAAACGCATGTGTGTATAAATCCTATGAGATCGCCTTCTCCACTTGGATCTGGTCAGAAGAATAGCCGGGAAAGGTAGATGTCCTGCGCCCTCATGTGGTGAAAGTGTGGTCCAGCAGGTCAGAAAGATGCCAATCTGAGAAAAGTCTCCCCCGTCCTAGAAGATCCTGAGGGGCTGTGAAAAGGCAAGAAGCTCCTCACAGGAGACACAGGGGAGTACTCATAGTGTAGTAGATAGTAGATATGGCTTTATTTATAAAACAACTGTGCACAATGAACAGGGTATAGGCAGATATGGATGAAACACACTGACCCCTTGATAACAAAGATGGCCGCCGGGCCTCCTCGTGGCGCCGGCGGCTTAGTGTCAACGGCGTCCTGGGTCCCACCTGACGCGTTTCGTGCGCACGCACTTCTTCAGAGGTAGGAACAAAGGAACCGCCGTGACCGTCTTTCCTGACATTTATACCGTAACTGGCGCATGCGCACTGATGCGGCGCCATCTTGCCGGAGTCCGGGCGTCCGCACTTATTCAAGTGCGCATGCGCGGGTGCCATTTTATCATGGGCCAGGGGTGAGTGCAGAAATATAAACGCGGCTCGTTTCTAATGGAGTCCGGGCGTCTGTATTTGCGCGAACGCGCATGCGTAGACGCCATTTTACCATGGGAACAAGAAGCCGTGGTGCCAAGCGCTGACAAAGGCCGTCTTGATGAGGGCAGATGTCATATGCGCTGAGATAAAATTAAAAAAGAATAGTCTTTGTGGAAAAGACTCTTTAGAGGAGATATACAATGTGAAACGTTGTATGGGGGAAAAAATTTTTTTTAAAATTGAATAAAGGAATTCCCAAACAATATAAAATAGCCAGGACAAGGGCTCATAGAGTGAGTGGTGAATAGACCACTGTCGTAACTAGGGGGGCCAATATATTCAAAACCCCATAAAATAAACCGATGATAGAATATAAATATTGATAGAATGTCACGCCCCAATCTTAGGTATAATCCTATCCATTAGGCCAAAACGACATGATAAAATGGCATTAAAATTGTTTGTAAATACCCTTCATATGGGGGTTCAAACCCACAATAGTAGGGTATTCCAAAGTGAGATAAATATCCGTTTAAATTGGCTAGCAAAATAATAGCAATGCTAAAACGGGCATATATTAAAAGCATGTAACATAAATGCAGAATAAAAAAAAAAACCGTCATACAAATGGCTGAAAATAAGTAACTAGAATGGATGCGCAAAGGTAAATTATCATGCATAGAGTAGAAATAAAAGGATAAATGTAAAATAGCTCCTAGTGAACTCAAAGGTATATCAGCATGATTTCATGAAAACCCACAAAAGTTCAGCTGTTATCAATGTAACAGTTGACATCAAGCTCAATGTTCAAACCTGCGGGATACAAAGTGTCCAATTCAAAGATATATTTGGTCTCCATCTGTGAGACTGCCCTGGTTTTGAAGGTTCCTCTCCAGTGTGAGGTGACTACATCAATACCAACAAATCTCAGACTGGAGGGGTCTCTATGGTGATGCTTCCTATAGTGGAGGGACAGGGAGTGTTCCTTGTATCCCTTTTTTATGTTATTGACATGTTCCCGGAGGCGGTCCCTAAGCCGTCTAGTTGTCCTTCCAATGTATTGTTTGGAACAGGGACATTCTAGTAAGTATACAACATATTTACTATTGCAGCAAATAAATTTATCAATGTTGTATGATTTTCTGGTCTGGTTAGAGGCGAAAGTATCAATCTTTCTCTTCCTCTTCCCGTTGCACTTGCAAGCAATGCAATTATTACATGGGTAGAAGCCAGTATAGTTAAACAGGGAGGGAGATGGTGTAGGCAGAGAGACCACATTAGGAGCTATTTTGTCTCGCAGAGTAGATGATCTGCGGAAGATAACCTCGGGTTTATCCGGGAGAATCTTAGTGAGCGTGGAGTCGGCCTTCAGGATCCCCCAGTTTTTGGTAATTATATGTTTTAAGGATCTGTACTGAGTCGAAAAAGTGGTGATGAATGGACAAACGCATGTGTGTATAAATCCTATGAGATCGCCTTCTCCACTTGGATCTGGTCAGAAGAATAGCCGGGAAAGGTAGATGTCCTGCGCCCTCATGTGGTGAAAGTGTGGTCCAGCAGGTCAGAAAGATGCCAATCTGAGAAAAGTCTCCCCCGTCCTAGAAGATCCTGAGGGGCTGTGAAAAGGCCAGTACCAGTAATTTATTCATAGGCTTAGCAGGAGCAAATTTCAAACCCTTATTAAGGAGAATGAGTTCACTGTCAGAAAGGGGAGTTGCACTGAGATTAAAAATGCCTTTCCCTATCAAGTCCTTCTTCGCTTTGTTGGATCTGTTGATTCTCCTCCCTCCCCTCTTACCTCTATATTGTCGCTTCGTTTTCTTACCCTGCCTCTCTCTAAAAAACGATTGTCGTTATTAGTGCGGGTATCCGGAGTTCTGGGGGTGGGAGGTGCATAATATTCATCATAGGGTGGTCTCCAATGTTGATTTTGATAATCGCGGGGGTACTGGTCTCTATAGTACCCTTGTTGTGGGGAATTGTAGTAATGGTAATCATTATGATAGTCCGAGGAATTCCTCTGTGAATAAGCAGGGCCCTGGTGGTGATTATTCTTATAGTTATTTCTGCGTTTATTGGATTTGTTGGGTTTATACTGGGTGTTATAATGGACAGGATTTCCCTGTTTAAGGGGAGCATTAGAATTTCCCTGTTTAGGATGAGCATTAGGATGCCATCTATTGTCCCTAGACCCAATATTCCTGTCAGATAAATCCGATAGTGGTTGGAATCTATTTTGGGTGGTGATGTTGTAACCTACTTTATTAGGGTTAATGGGATTTTGCTTGCTGAATATGTGAGCCGGAGTAGAAGGTAGAAGAGATCCGCCAGTACTCCCCATGGTATTGGTGTCCAAAGTTTGCCATTTGAACACCTGTTGTGTTTGGTAATCAGCTGAGTCCCTACTATATTTCTTTCTTTTTTTGTTTTTTTGCTCCAAATCTACATTTTCTAAATGTTTTTTTAGCTTGTTGGATTCGGTGATATAATCATCATTGGCTTTATAAGGAGTGAGTTTATCCCTCACCAAATTAATCTCCTTATCCAAATAGGACAATTTTTTCTTTTTCCTGACAATTAAAAATTTAAGCATGTCAATGCCAACCGTGTTGAAGTAGTGGTACCATTCCAGCAGTGATGAAGTATCATCAGTGTCAGGAGAAATGTCCCATCTGAGGGATCTGGGGACCATTTGGTCTTTAACGTATTTCTCCAGGAAGGAGATATCCCAGATGGTCTTGATTTCAGAGGTAGTAAGGTTGTGTAGATGAATGAACAACCCCCTGAGATCCTCCGTATCATTTACTTGTGTAAAGATATCATCCGATATTAGAGATCTAGAGGCTCTAATATCAAAAATATCTCCCATGAGGAAAAGTATTAGAGAGCTGCTATACTAATAAATATGGTTAAAACAAATGTAGAATAGAATAAACAGTAAGCGCTCAATACTGGTGGCAGCAGCTGAACATATAGGAAAACGCATAAGAAGTCCCACAATACATAAATATATAAATGCAGCGCTTAAGAGTGATAAACACAGTCCGGTGAAAGGAGTGCTCCGTGATTCCTAGTGCAAATGGTGGAAATTTACACTAACCAGAAAGCGTAAATTAAAACGCATGTGTGTATAAATCCTATGAGATCGCCTTCTCCACTTGGATCTGGTCAGAAGAATAGCCGGGAAAGGTAGATGTCCTGCGCCCTCATGTGGTGAAAGTGTGGTCCAGCAGGTCAGAAAGATGCCAATCTGAGAAAAGTCTCCCCCGTCCTAGAAGATCCTGAGGGGCTGTGAAAAGGCAAGAAGCTCCTCACAGGAGACACAGGGGAGTACTCATAGTGTAGTAGATAGTAGATATGGCTTTATTTATAAAACAACTGTGCACAATGAACAGGGTATAGGCAGATATGGATGAAACACACTGACCCCTTGATAACAAAGATGGCCGCCGGGCCTCCTCGTGGCGCCGGCGGCTTAGTGTCAACGGCGTCCTGGGTCCCACCTGACGCGTTTCGTGCGCACGCACTTCTTCAGAGGTAGGAACAAAGGAACCGCCGTGACCGTCTTTCCTGACATTTATACCGTAACTGGCGCATGCGCACTGATGCGGCGCCATCTTGCCGGAGTCCGGGCGTCCGCACTTATTCAAGTGCGCATGCGCGGGTGCCATTTTATCATGGGCCAGGGGTGAGTGCAGAAATATAAACGCGGCTCGTTTCTAATGGAGTCCGGGCGTCTGTATTTGCGCGAACGCGCATGCGTAGACGCCATTTTACCATGGGAACAAGAAGCCGTGGTGCCAAGCGCTGACAAAGGCCGTCTTGATGAGGGCAGATGTCATATGCGCTGAGATAAAATTAAAAAAGAATAGTCTTTGTGGAAAAGACTCTTTAGAGGAGATATACAATGTGAAACGTTGTATGGGGGAAAAATTTTTTTTTAAAATTGAATAAAGGAATTCCCAAACAATATAAAATAGCCAGGACAAGGGCTCATAGAGTGAGTGGTGAATAGACCACTGTCGTAACTAGGGGGGCCAATATATTCAAAACCCCATAAAATAAACCGATGATAGAATATAAATATTGATAGAATGTCACGCCCCAATCTTAGGTATAATCCTATCCATTAGGCCAAAACGACATGATAAAATGGCATTAAAATTGTTTGTAAATACCCTTCATATGGGGGTTCAAACCCACAATAGTAGGGTATTCCAAAGTGAGATAAATATCCGTTTAAATTGGCTAGCAAAATAATAGCAATGCTAAAACGGGCATATATTAAAAGCATGTAACATAAATGCAGAATAAAAAAAAAAACCGTCATACAAATGGCTGAAAATAAGTAACTAGAATGGATGCGCAAAGGTAAATTATCATGCATAGAGTAGAAATAAAAGGATAAATGTAAAATAGCTCCTAGTGAACTCAAAGGTATATCAGCATGATTTCATGAAAACCCACAAAAGTTCAGCTGTTATCAATGTAACAGTTGACATCAAGCTCAATGTTCAAACCTGCGGGATACAAAGTGTCCAATTCAAAGATATATTTGGTCTCCATCTGTGAGACTGCCCTGGTTTTGAAGGTTCCTCTCCAGTGTGAGGTGACTACATCAATACCAACAAATCTCAGACTGGAGGGGTCTCTATGGTGATGCTTCCTATAGTGGAGGGACAGGGAGTGTTCCTTGTATCCCTTTTTTATGTTATTGACATGTTCCCGGAGGCGGTCCCTAAGCCGTCTAGTTGTCCTTCCAATGTATTGTTTGGAACAGGGACATTCTAGTAAGTATACAACATATTTACTATTGCAGCAAATAAATTTATCAATGTTGTATGATTTTCTGGTCTGGTTAGAGGCGAAAGTATCAATCTTTCTCTTCCTCTTCCCGTCGTTTTGGCCTAATGGATAGGATTATACCTAAGATTGGGGCGTGACATTCTATCAATATTTATATTCTATCATCGGTTTATTTTATGGGGTTTTGAATATATTGGCCCCCCTAGTTACGACAGTGGTCTATTCACCACTCACTCTATGAGCCCTTGTCCTGGCTATTTTATATTGTTTGGGAATTCCTTTATTCAATTTTAAAAAAAATTTTTTCCCCCATACAACGTTTCACATTGTATATCTCCTCTAAAGAGTCTTTTCCACAAAGACTATTCTTTTTTAATTTTATCTCAGCGCATATGACATCTGCCCTCATCAAGACGGCCTTTGTCAGCGCTTGGCACCACGGCTTCTTGTTCCCATGGTAAAATGGCGTCTACGCATGCGCGTTCGCGCAAATACAGACGCCCGGACTCCATTAGAAACGAGCCGCGTTTATATTTCTGCACTCACCCCTGGCCCATGATAAAATGGCACCCGCGCATGCGCACTTGAATAAGTGCGGACGCCCGGACTCCGGCAAGATGGCGCCGCATCAGTGCGCATGCGCCAGTTACGGTATAAATGTCAGGAAAGACGGTCACGGCGGTTCCTTTGTTCCTACCTCTGAAGAAGTGCGTGCGCACGAAACGCGTCAGGTGGGACCCAGGACGCCGTTGACACTAAGCCGCCGGCGCCACGAGGAGGCCCGGCGGCCATCTTTGTTATCAAGGGGTCAGTGTGTTTCATCCATATCTGCCTATACCCTGTTCATTGTGCACAGATGTTTTATAAATAAAGCCATATCTACTATCTACTACACTATGAGTACTCCCCTGTGTCTCCTGTGAGGAGCTTCTTGCCTTTTCACAGCCCCTCAGGATCTTCTAGGACGGGGGAGACTTTTCTCAGATTGGCATCTTTCTGACCTGCTGGACCACACTTTCACCACATGAGGGCGCAGGACATCTACCTTTCCCGGCTATTCTTCTGACCAGATCCAAGTGGAGAAGGCGATCTCATAGGATTTATACACACATGCGTTTTAATTTACGCTTTCTGGTTAGTGTAAATTTCCACCATTTGCACTAGGAATCACGGAGCACTCCTTTCACCGGACTGTGTTTATCACTCTTAAGCGCTGCATTTATATATTTATGTATTGTGGGACTTCTTATGCGTTTTCCTATATGTTCAGCTGCTGCCACCAGTATTGAGCGCTTACTGTTTATTCTATTCTACATTTGTTTTAACCATATTTATTAGTATAGCAGCTCTCTAATACTTTTCCTCATGGGAGATATTTTTGATATTAGAGCCTCTAGATCTCTAATATCGGATGATATCTTTACACAAGTAAATGATACGGAGGATCTCAGGGGGTTGTTCATTCATCTACACAACCTTACTACCTCCGAAATCAAGACCATCTGGGATATCTCCTTCCTGGAGAAATACGTTAAAGACCAAATGGTCCCCAGATCCCTCAGATGAGACATTTCTCCTGACACTGATGATACTTCATCACTGCTGGAATGGTACCACTACTTCAACACGGTTGGCATTGACATGCTTAAATTTTTAATTGTCAGGAAAAAGAAAAAATTGTCCTATTTGGATAAGGAGATTAATTTGGTGAGGGATAAACTCACTCCTTATAAAGCCAATGATGATTATATCACCGAATCCAACAAGCTAAAAAAACATTTAGAAAATGTAGATTTGGAGCAAAAAAACAAAAAAAGAAAGAAATATAGTAGGGACTCAGCTGATTACCAAACACAACAGGTGTTCAAATGGCAAACTTTGGACACCAATACCATGGGGAGTACTGGCGGATCTCTTCTACCTTCTACTCCGGCTCACATATTCAGCAAGCAAAATCCCATTAACCCTAATAAAGTAGGTTACAACATCACCACCCAAAATAGATTCCAACCACTATCGGATTTATCTGACAGGAATATTGGGTCTAGGGACAATAGATGGCATCCTAATGCTCATCCTAAACAGGGAAATTCTAATGCTCCCCTTAAACAGGGAAATCCTGTCCATTATAACACCCAGTATAAACCCAACAAATCCAATAAACGCAGAAATAACTATAAGAATAATCACCACCAGGGCCCTGCTTATTCACAGAGGAATTCCTCGGACTATCATAATGATTACCATTACTACAATTCCCCACAACAAGGGTACTATAGAGACCAGTACCCCCGCGATTATCAAAATCAACATTGGAGACCACCCTATGATGAATATTATGCACCTCCCACCCCCAGAACTCCGGATACCCGCACTAATAACGACAATCGTTTTTTAGAGAGAGGCAGGGTAAGAAAACGAAGCGACAATATAGAGGTAAGAGGGGAGGGAGGAGAATCAACAGATCCAACAAAGCGAAGAAGGACTTGATAGGGAAAGGCATTTTTAATCTCAGTGCAACTCCCCTTTCTGACAGTGAACTCATTCTCCTTAATAAGGGTTTGAAATTTGCTCCTGCTAAGCCTATGAATAAATTCCAGGCTTTTATTGATATTCAAAAATTTGTTAGAAGGTTATCCATCAAAAGGTACTTCATGAATAACCCCATTTCTAAACAACCCTCTGGTCAATACACCTCCCTTGCTAACGCTTCCACTTTCAACCCTCCACCACAGAATAATTCTGCTGTAGGTTTATTCAAAGACCAAGTACTGAAAGACCTAAAAAATCTCCCACTTAAGAAAATATATAAAGATCCCAAGACTGATGTGGCTATTAAATCCCTCTTGGAGAAAAAAGATCTTGTAATAAGACCAGCGGACAAGGGGGGAGGGGTTGTAATTTTAGATAAGAGAGATTACACAACGGAAGTGTATAACATTCTCGGGGATGCGTCAACTTATCAGTTGCTTCATAGAGATCCCTTGCCTGGGTACAAACGCACCCTCAAGACCATTATAAAAAATGGTTATGAGAGTTCTATTATCAATAAAAAAGAGAAGGAATTTTTGTGCCCCAAAGCTCCTCGCCTTCCAGTTCTGTACATTTTACCAAAAGTACATAAGAACCCATTGAAACCACCGGGTAGACCAATAGTGAGCGGTATCGATTCACTTTGCTCAAGAATAGGCGCCTATATTGACCAGCATTTACAGCCCTTAGTACTTGACACCCCTTCCTACCTAAGAGACACTAAACATGTTCTCAACTCCATTAAAGATATCTGCATTCCTCCGTCTGCCTTTCTGGTCACAGCGGACGTTGAGGCGCTGTACAGCAACATCAATCATAAGGATGGGATGATTGTTGCCAACCACTACCTTACACATGAGAGTTCGTTACTCCCCCCACATATTGAGTTCATATTAAAACTTTTAGATTTTGCTATGTCCAAGAACTATATGTGGTTCGATAGTAAATATTATCTGCAGGTCAAGGGCGTTGCCATGGGGGCAAAGTTTGCCCCCAGCTTGGCAAACCTGTTTATGTCCTTTTGGGAGGAGGACAACATTTATGCTATGGACTGGCCTGAACTGCTTTTCTATAAGCGGTACATTGATGACATACTCCTTTTTTGGAATGGTACAGAACAGTCCCTCATTAATTTCTTCACCACTCTCAATAACAATACGGTCAACATCAAATTGTCATATAAATATAGTAATACGGAAATTGACTTCTTGGACCTCACTTTACTAAATCTAGAGGGGCGTATTGCTACTAAATCTTTTTTCAAGTCCACCGATCGCAATAGTTTCATTCCCCTTGGAAGTTGCCATCACCCTAGCTGGTTAGCAGGAATACCTAAAGGACAATTCCTTAGACTTAGGAGAAACTGCACTAGTGTTGATGTCTTCCGTACGCAGGCAAACATTCTTAAAGACAGATTTCTTGAAAAGGGCTATGATAAGGAGAAGCTGGATAGCACTATGGAATTAATAGCCAACATGGATAGACAGGAATTACTGAGTACCCAGACTAAACCACCTAAAACTTTGGTTTGTCCATTCATCACCACTTTTTCGACTCAGTACAGATCCTTAAAACATATAATTACCAAAAACTGGGGGATCCTGAAGGCCGACTCCACGCTCACTAAGATTCTCCCGGATAAACCCGAGGTTATCTTCCGCAGATCATCTACTCTGCGAGACAAAATAGCTCCTAATGTGGTCTCTCTGCCTACACCATCTCCCTCCCTGTTTAACTATACTGGCTTCTACCCATGTAATAATTGCATTGCTTGCAAGTGCAACGGGAAGAGGAAGAGAAAGATTGATACTTTCGCCTCTAACCAGACCAGAAAATCATACAACATTGATAAATTTATTTGCTGCAATAGTAAATATGTTGTATACTTACTAGAATGTCCCTGTTCCAAACAATACATTGGAAGGACAACTAGACGGCTTAGGGACCGCCTCCGGGAACATGTCAATAACATAAAAAAGGGATACAAGGAACACTCCCTGTCCCTCCACTATAGGAAGCATCACCATAGAGACCCCTCCAGTCTGAGATTTGTTGGTATTGATGTAGTCACCTCACACTGGAGAGGAACCTTCAAAACCAGGGCAGTCTCACAGATGGAGACCAAATATATCTTTGAATTGGACACTTTGTATCCCGCAGGTTTGAACATTGAGCTTGATGTCAACTGTTACATTGATAACAGCTGAACTTTTGTGGGTTTTCATGAAATCATGCTGATATACCTTTGAGTTCACTAGGAGCTATTTTACATTTATCCTTTTATTTCTACTCTATGCATGATAATTTACCTTTGCGCATCCATTCTAGTTACTTATTTTCAGCCATTTGTATGGCGGTTTTTTTTTATTCTGCATTTATGTTACATGCTTTTAATATATGCCCGTTTTAGCATTGCTATTATTTTGCTAGCCAATTTAAACGGATATTTATCTCACTTTGGAATACCCTACTATTGTGGGTTTGAACCCCCATATGAAGGGTATTTACAAACAATTTTAATGCCATTTTATCATGTCGTTTTGGCCTAATGGATAGGATTATACCTAAGATTGGGGCGTGACATTCTATCAATATTTATATTCTATCATCGGTTTATTTTATGGGGTTTTGAATATATTGGCCCCCCTAGTTACGACAGTGGTCTATTCACCACTCACTCTATGAGCCCTTGTCCTGGCTATTTTATATTGTTTGGGAATTCCTTTATTCAATTTTAAAAAAAAATTTTTCCCCCATACAACGTTTCACATTGTATATCTCCTCTAAAGAGTCTTTTCCACAAAGACTATTCTTTTTTAATTTTATCTCAGCGCATATGACATCTGCCCTCATCAAGACGGCCTTTGTCAGCGCTTGGCACCACGGCTTCTTGTTCCCATGGTAAAATGGCGTCTACGCATGCGCGTTCGCGCAAATACAGACGCCCGGACTCCATTAGAAACGAGCCGCGTTTATATTTCTGCACTCACCCCTGGCCCATGATAAAATGGCACCCGCGCATGCGCACTTGAATAAGTGCGGACGCCCGGACTCCGGCAAGATGGCGCCGCATCAGTGCGCATGCGCCAGTTACGGTATAAATGTCAGGAAAGACGGTCACGGCGGTTCCTTTGTTCCTACCTCTGAAGAAGTGCGTGCGCACGAAACGCGTCAGGTGGGACCCAGGACGCCGTTGACACTAAGCCGCCGGCGCCACGAGGAGGCCCGGCGGCCATCTTTGTTATCAAGGGGTCAGTGTGTTTCATCCATATCTGCCTATACCCTGTTCATTGTGCACAGATGTTTTATAAATAAAGCCATATCTACTATCTACTACACTATGAGTACTCCCCTGTGTCTCCTGTGAGGAGCTTCTTGCCTTTTCACAGCCCCTCAGGATCTTCTAGGACGGGGGAGACTTTTCTCAGATTGGCATCTTTCTGACCTGCTGGACCACACTTTCACCACATGAGGGCGCAGGACATCTACCTTTCCCGGCTATTCTTCTGACCAGATCCAAGTGGAGAAGGCGATCTCATAGGATTTATACACACATGCGTTTTAATTTACGCTTTCTGGTTAGTGTAAATTTCCACCATTTGCACTAGGAATCACGGAGCACTCCTTTCACCGGACTGTGTTTATCACTCTTAAGCGCTGCATTTATATATTTATGCAGCACAGAGTACCTAGGGACCTAGCCTGGAAGTCAGGAGGGAGAAGTAGAGGTGTCCTGGGAAGGAGAACAAGCACCGAGTTATGGAATAGTGCCTGTCCTGTATCCAGCAGCAACATTTGATCGGTCTCTGGGAGCTAGTGTTGGGTCGGATGTTCGAACATGGGCCGTTCGTGTGTCCACTGAACTCATGAGCAATACGGACGTGTTCGCCCGCCGTGTCCCACAATGCACTGCATCCTGACAGTGCATTGGGATTGGCAGCGGCAGGGGCAGGCATCTTGATTGACTTTGGGTCTACTTCGAGGGACATTATTTTTAACAAAGGACTTGTCAGAGACTGTCTGTACCCCATACTCATTCACATGGGGGGGGGGGCAGGATCTGGGGCCCCACAAGGGGGCTTCCAAATTCCAATAAAACCCCCACAACCTCAGCCCAGGGTTGTGGGGAAGAGGCCCTTGTCCTCCATCAACAAGGTGCTTTGCTGGGGAGCCCCTCATGTTGAGGGCATGTGGCCTGGTATGGTTCCTGACATGCCGGGCTGCATGCTTGGATAAGGGTCTTGCATGGATTTTGGGTAAATTCCATACAAACTACTTTACACCACAAAATGATACTTGGTTCTGTATTCACTAAAAGGGGCGTTACTGGGAGGTGGGTAGGCGGTGGAACCAAAGGACGGTGCTCGGATGTGGGTAGAGGGCGGAGACAAGAGGTGACGGAGGAAGTTCCTGCACCTATTCCCTGAGAAAAAAATGCCCTGGATAACATTATTGAGCTTCTAGGAGCAGAAAAAAAAATGCCGATAATAGCCGGCCTTCCCACCAAATACGGCACATGGAGCCTGACAAGTCACATCCCTGGAGGCCAAGTGAGGAAGAGGGCGGCTATAGTGTTGCCAAATGTAAAGGAACCAGATACTGTCTCACGATGACCTTCAGGCTCGCTTCAACCAACGCGTGTTCCTGGGAGTTTACTAACTGCAGGCTTGGTGGAGTCATGTCACTATCATGTCCCCATCAGGAGCCTTTATCTGCTGCATCCTCCAGGACCCTTCATTATAATCCGTCAGTCAAATAGAACGAGCTCCATACCAATCACCATGTCCCAATGTCCGTGTACTCAATTTATGGGGATATGGATGTAGGCGGGACATTAGTTCTCGGCCAATTGACCATGGGCGCTGCTCCTGTACCTGCTCACAGGATGTTCTGGGTGCTGACCTGCCCAAGTTCAATCGGACTAAGACCGGCTTGAAACACCAAGTCGGGATTGGATTTCCGACACCAGCGCATCAGTCTGATCGCGACAATACCAAACACCGTTCGACTGTCGCACTCCAGCGTCACCATTTCCTGCATTTTTCTGGCCTTCTACCTAAGCCACAAATATGGTTTTCATATGCCGGTGTGACCCACAGAATGCCCCATCAAAAAGGGAGCATGTTCATCTCTCTGCAACTAATATTTTTGCTGTTATGAGAGATGAAACATACCCCTTTGATGTATGGATATACTTCTAGTTCCCTGCTGTCATGAAGCCGAAATGTCTGGAGCTACTTCCTCCTAAACCGGTTTCCCCAGAAGGTGACAAAACCTTATTTAGCACAAAGGCATCACATCCAGGAAGCCGGGCTTTTCAGAAGCCAATTGATGCTAATTGATGACCACTGTCTGAGTACCTCATGTCCCCAATGACAAGGACTGAATACATCCTTAATGACAATGGAATGTCCCTAAGGTCACGATTACATATTGCCACTGATCATATCCTATCCACTCAAATCTTACACGTACGTTACAACATGGATAACCAGTTTGGTGAAGACCCTTTTCTGTTCCCCCTGACTGTTCCCGTGTACAAAAGCAGCTCTAAAAAGACTTGGAGGACCAGTTTGGTGAAGACCCTTTTCTGTTCCCCCATGACTGTCCTCTGTGTACTGTCTTGTCTTACTCCCTCAAGAGTTGGTTGTGGCCAACTCAGTGGACTGCTGTAGGAAAGTCCTGGATTCTTTCTTGGATACACAGAATATAACTGGATATAACATTTATAGGGAAAGTTGATCCAGGGAATATCCAATTGCCTCTCGGGGGATCAGGAAGGAATTTTTCCCCTGCAGGAGCAAATTGGATTGTGCTTTGCTGGGTGTTTTGCCTTCTTCTGGATAAACTGTGGGTGTAGGATTATAACTTTTTTTTTATGGTTGAACTGGATGGACTTTTGTCTTTTTTCAGCCAGACTAACTATGTAACCATGTGTACAAAGCCAACTCCATAAAGATACGGATGACCAGTTTGGTGCTGAAGAACTCCAGTGTCCTGTACACAAGTCCTGACATCAATCCTACTGAACACCTTTGGGATGAATTGGAACCCCAAGGGTTAGCCAGGTCGTCTCCTACTCAACACCTCTGGAATGAAACGGGTTGTGTACCAGGTCTTCTCATCTAACATCAAACCTGACTTCACCAATGCTCTGTTGGTTGAATGGGCATCAATTACCAGACACATTCCTAAATGTTGTAGGAAGCCTTCCAAGAAGAGAGGAGCCAGCTCCAGTACGACAGTTTGGTGTGGAGGAACTCCAGTGTCCTGCACAAAGTCCTGACCTCAACCCAACTGAACACCTTTGTGATAAATTGGAACACCGATGGTCATCAAACAGCAGTACCTGACCTCACCAATGGGCACAAATTCCCAAAGACACCCTCCAAAATCTTGTGGAAAGTCTTCCCAGAAGAGTGGAGGATGTTATAGACATAAAGGGAGCAACCTAATATTAATGCCCATGGGGGAGGCAGCTACATATTTATGGCCATGGGGGAGGCAACTACATATTTATGGCCATAGGGGAGGCAGCTACATATTTATGGCCATGGGGGAGGAAACATAGTATTAATGGCCATAAGGGTTGGGAACAACTCCATATTAATGACCAAGGGAGAAGCAACTCCATATTTATGGCCATGGGGCAGAGGACCACTCCATATTAAAAGTCACAAGGGTTGGGAGCATCTCCATACAAATGCCCAAAGGGGATTCAACTCCATATTACCGTGATAGGCACCATAATTACATAGATTACTCACTGGACGCCATGATTGATGTGGATTACCTCACTGAGCACCATGATTGATATGGATTACCTCACTGGATGCCATGATTGATGTGGATTACCTCACTGGGCGCCATGATTGATGTGGATTACCTCTCTGGACGCCATGATTGATGTGGATTACCTCACTGGACGCCATGATTGATGTGGATTACCTCACTGGACGCCATGATTGATGTGGATTACCTCACTGGACGCCATGATTGATGTGGATTACCTCTCTGGACGCCAAGATTGATGTGGATTACCTCACTGGACGCCATGATTGATGTGGATTACCTCACTGGGCACCATGATTGATATGGATTACCTCACTGGACGCCATGATTGATGTGGATTACCTCTCTGGGCACCATGATTGATATGGATTACCTCTCTGGACACCATGATTGATATGGATTACCTCACTGGAAGCCATGATTGATGTGAATTAGCTCTCTGGATGCCAAGATTGATGTGGATTACCTCATTGGACGCCATGATTGATGTGGATTACCTCACTGGACACCATTATTGATGTGGATTACCTCATTGGACGCCATGATTGATGTGGATTACCTCACTGGACGCCATGATTGATGTGGATTACCTCTCTGGACGCCAAGATTAATGTGGATTACCTCACTGGACGCCATGATTGATGTGGATTACCTCACTGGGCACCATGATTGATATGGATTACCTCACTGGACGCCATGATTGATGTGGATTAACTCACTGGGCACCATGATTGATATGGATTACCTCTCTGGACACCATGATTGATATGGATTACCTCACTGGAAGCCATGATTGATGTGAATTAGCTCTCTGGATGCCAAGATTGATGTGGATTACCTCATTGGACGCCATGATTGATGTGGATTACCTCACTGGACACCATTATTGATGTGGATTACCTCATTGGACGCCATGATTGATGTGGATTACCTCACTGGACATCATGATTGATGTGGATTACCTCTCTGGACACCTTGATTGATATGGATTACCTCTCTTGACAGCATGATTGATGTGGATTACCTCTCTGGATGCCATGAGTGATGTGAATTACCTCTCTGGACGCCATGATTGATGTGGATTACCTCACTGGACACCATTATTGATGTGGATTACCTCATTGGACGCCATGATTGATGTGGATTACCTCACTGGACGCCATGATTGATATGGATTACCTCACTGGACACCATGATTGATATGGATTATCTCACTGGATGCCATGATTGATATGGATTACCTCACTGGACCCCAATAATTGATATGGATTACCTCTCTGGACGCCATGATTGATGTGGATTACTTCACTGGACACCATGATTGATATGGATTACCTCTCTGGACACCATGAATGATGTAGATTACCTCACTGGACGTCATGATTGATGTGGATTACATCTCTGGACGCAATGATTGATGTGGATTACTTCACTGGACACCTTGATTGATGTGGATTACCTCTCTGGACACCATGATTGATGTGGATTACCTCACTGGACACAATGATTGATGTGGATTACCTCACTGGACACCATGATTGATGTGGATTACCTCTCTGGACACCTTGATTGATATGGATTACCTCCCTTGACAGCATGATTGATGTGGATTACCTCTCTGGATGCCATGAGTGATGTGAATTACCTCTCTGGACGCCATGATTGATGTGGATTACCTCACAGGATGCCATGATTGATGTGGATTACCTCACTGGATGCCTTGATTGATGTGGATTACCTCTCTGGACGCCATGATTGATGTGGATTACCTCACTGGACGCCATGATTGATATGAATTACCTCTCTGGACGCCATGATTGATATGGATTACCTCTCTGGACACCATGATTGATATGGATTACCTCACTGGAAGCCATGATTGATGTGAATTAGCTCTCTGGATGCCAAGATTGATGTGGATTACCTCATTGGACGCCATGATTGATGTGGATTACCTCACTGGACACCATTATTGATGTGGATTACCTCATTGGACGCCATGATTGATGTGGATTACCTCACTGGACACCATGATTGATGTGGATTACCTCTCTGGACACCTTGATTGATATGGATTACCTCTCTTGACAGCATGATTGATGTGGATTACCTCTCTGGATGCCATGAGTGATGTGAATTACCTCTCTGGACGCCATGATTGATGTGGATTACCTCACTGGACACCATTATTGATGTGGATTACCTCATTGGACGCCATGATTGATGTGGATTACCTCACTGGACGCCATGATTGATATGGATTACCTCACTGGACACCATGATTGATACGGATTATCTCACTGGATGCCATGATTGATATGGATTACCTCACTGGACCCCAATAATTAATATGGATTACCTCTCTGGACGCCATGATTGATGTGGATTACTTCACTGGACACCATGATTGATATGGATTACCTCTCTGGACACCATGAATGATGTAGATTACCTCACTGGACGTCATGATTGATGTGGATTACATCTCTGGACGCAATGATTGATGTGGATTACTTCACTGGACACCTTGATTGATGTGGATTACCTCTCTGGACACCATGATTGATGTGGATTACCTCACTGGACACAATGATTGATGTGGATTACCTCACTGGACACCATGATTGATGTGGATTACCTCTCTGGACACCTTGATTGATATGGATTACCTCTCTTGACAGCATGATTGATGTGGATTACCTCTCTGGATGCCATGAGTGATGTGAATTACCTCTCTGGACGCCATGATTGATGTGGATTACCTCACAGGATGCCATGATTGATGTGGATTACCTCACTGGATGCCTTGATTGATGTGGATTACCTCTCTGGACGCCATGATTGATGTGGATTACCTCATTGGACGCCATGATTGATATGAATTACCTCTCTGGACGCCATGATTGATGTGGATTACCTCATTGGACGCCATGATTGATGTGGATTACCTGACTGGACATCATGATTGATGTGGATTACCTCACTGGACACCATGATTGATGTGGATTACCTCACTGGACGCCATGATTGATGTGGATTACCTCACTGGACCCCAATAATTGATATGGATTACCTCTCTGGACTCCATGATTGATGTGGATTACTTCACTGGACGCCATGATTGATGTGGATTACCTCACTGGACCCCAATAATTGATGTGAATTACCTCTCTGGACGCCACGATTGATGTGGATTACCTCACTGGACGCCACGATTGATGTGGATTACCTCACTGGACGCCACGATTGATCTGGATTACCTCTCTGGACGCCATGATTGATGTGGAATACCTCTCTGGACACCATGATTGATGTGGATTACCTCTCTGGATGCCATGATTGATGTGGAATACCTCTCTGGACACCATGATTGATGTGGATTACCTCTCTGGACACCATGGTTGATGTGGATTACCTCTCTGGACACCATGATTGACTCTGGATTTACTTCTGGGGATATTAATAAACTTCGTTTTTAAAGGCCATAAATATGTATTTGTGTTTTGGGGGTTTTTTTTGGCTCTGGGATATGAATTTACTTCTATACTCCCCTGGGAGGGAGCTGATATCTCTTCTACCCCTTACTATAAAGGGGGATCTGATTGTTACCATAGGTCCCAAGGGGCTCTTGTTCCTCAACATAGGACAGGGATACTTTATGGGGGGTTTTGTGCCCCCTCCTTGCAAGGTGAACCCCCCCATGTTGAAAGGCATATGACCTGGTCTGGTACAGGAAGGGAGAGGTACTATGGTTCTGCCCTTTCCCTTCCTGGCCAGCCTGGTTGCATGCCTGGACAAGGGTCTGGTTGGAATATGAGGGGAACCCTCGCTGTGGGGGGCTTTCTATGTCATATAAGTGACAATACATTTGGCGATGGGAAGAATCTGGTGGAGCTGGGCCTGGCAGCCAATCAGCTTCTACCTTCAGCTTATTCCATGAAGCTTTGACCATAAAACCAGGAAGAGGATTGGTTTCTGCACTAGATTTCGCACTCTTTGGTTTTAGTCATTTAACCCCCGCTGCCAAATTATAGACCGCCCCCTTCTGGGTGATGATAGAGATACGTCAATAGTGCTCTGAGCTGCACACGTAATGACCTGACCCTAGTGGCAGCTTCGCTCGTGGAAATCCGCACGCCGCGCGGCTTTCGGCACGTTTCTTGCACTAATTTCATTGCACTCATAGAACGGCCAGCTCTGGTGGTCCAGAAGCCAATCTGCGACGTTTGGGGCCAATAGACGTTCTTCCTGAACACGGACAACCCTAATAGGAGCAATGAGGAAGCGATCCTACGGGCGAGGGAGGCTGCAGTCCTAGTGATCACCACAAGGCGGCGTCAGCGATGGGTGGAACGCACAGACAGGAAGGAGGACAATGGAACGCAGATCTCCATCTCCTGATGGGAGGAAGTCATCGCTGGACCTGGAAGGAGAAGGTAACAATGTATACAATATCTTCTCCCAATTCTTCATCAGATAGAAGGATAGATGGGCGGGGGGCCCGGGGTAGACAGCCAGCGTCTTCACTGACATACATCACGCAACCTGTCCGTCTAGGGCTCACGTTCTGCACCCGAGCAACGCCGGTCACCGCGAGGTCCCACAGAAAACAATGGTTCACCCAGATGGGAAAATACATTGCGGCTTGGCTTTTATCACAATGTATCAGAGCTCGGCGGACGCCATTGTCCCCCCCCACCTCCCAACTGGATGATCAAAATGCCAAATCCTCATTACTATATATATATATATATATATATATATAAAAACAAAAGGCACCGCCCCCAGCGCCGACCTTATCGCTCACGGTCTGCTGTGAACCGACCCCAGGGGTCCTATTGGAACATATGTGTGTGTGTGGCGGCGTCAGGGAATAAGGGTTGGATGGTATTTTATTTATTTATGTATTTATTGTCATTTCATTTTAAGTTATTAATGTTTAATATCATTTATTTATTTAATAATACATTTTATATATACAAAATTTTTATTTTATTATTTTTTTATAAAATAAAGATATCAATATTATAATATACTACATATAAATAAATATTAATGTTATATATATATATATATATATATATATATATATCTACAATTCAGTACTGTCCATGATACTTTTTTTATTTGCACTAACATACAATTTTGAGGACAAGCTTTCGGGGAGTGTCCCCTTCTTCAAGGTCCAAGCAGTACAGTACTGAATTGTTTCTGTCGCAAGTGCACTAATACGGCTACAATCACCTCAAGCTATATATATATATATATATATATATATATATATATATATATATATAATATAATTTTCCCTCATGTTGGAAAGCACTGCACAAACCATCGGTGCTATATAAATCCTGTATTATAATAATAATAATAAATGTGTATATATAAAAGCAAATGGCACTGCCCCCTTATCGCTCACAGTCTGCTGGGAACCGACTCCAGGGGTCCTATCGTAACATGTATGTGCGTGAGGGAATAAGGGTTTGATGGTATTTTATTTATGTATGTATTTAATGTCGTTTCATTTCAAGTTATTAATGTATTTATATATTTAATATAATTTATTTATTAATTAAAAAAAAAAAAAATATATATATATATATATTTTATTTAAATTTTATAAAAAATATGATATCATTAATATTAAAATATACTGCATATATATAATATACTTTTTTTAAATTATTTTTCCTTTATGTTGTAAAGCACTGCACAAACCATTGGTGCTATATAAATCCTGTATAATAATAGTAATAATAAAAGTAATATATATATATATGTGTATATGTATATGTATATGTATATATATATATATGTATATATATGTATATGTGTATATATATATATATATATATATATATGTGTATGTATATGTTTATTTTATTTTTTAATGAAAAATATGATATTAACCTCTTCACGCAGGCCGCACACAAATGTGCGGCCTCCCGGCATCTGGGCCTAGAAGCCGAGCGGACGCACATTTGTGTGCAATTAAGAAAAACTGAGAGCGCGCGCCCTGGGCACTCCCGGCACACATGTCCGGTACTGACGGAAAGGTCCCGATCTCCTCTTTCGATAAGGACCTTTTCCGATCATGTGACCGCTGTGACAGCGAATCATGGCGGTCACATGACCCTAAAACCCCGCCTCCCGGCTTCTGAAACCCTTAAAGGGCCAAGAGGCGCCGGCGCCAAGGGGTTAAAATTATAATATACTGCATATAATTAAATAAATGTATGAAATAAATATATATATATATTAGATCTCGATGTCCAGCCATAGTCATGTGATGAGCAGACAGTAGACCTCCACTCTCCATGAATGCCCCGTTGATGTGTATGAGTAAGCTCGGTAGATCTCGATGTCCAGCCATAGTCCTGTGATGAGCAGGGAGTAGACCTCCACTCTCCATGAAGGCCCATTGATGCGTATGAGTAAGCTCGGTAGATCTTGATGTCCAGCCATAGTCCTGTGATGAGCAGAGAGTAGACCTCCACTCTCCATGAAGGCCCCGTTGATGCGTATGAGTAAGCGCGGTAGATCTCGATGTCCAGCCATAGTCCTGTGATGAGCAGACAGTAGACCTCCACTCACCATGAAGGCCCCGTTGATGGGTATGAGTAAGCTTGGTAGATCTCGATGTCTAGCCAGAGTCCTGTGATGAGCAGACAGTAGACCTCCACTCTCCATGAAGGCCCCGTTGATGATGGCTTTTTAGTCACATCGATGAAACCCATTATATAGTATCATTCGCAGTCTCCATGTTGAGTGGGCGGTATATGGATTATATCCTAAGATCATCATCAACATTATTATTTTATTAATATTATACAGTATTTATAAAGCACCAACGGTTCGCTCAGCGCTGTACATTACAATGGGGGACAGTACATGCGACAGTACAATAACAATACAATGTGGTACACGAGGGTTCGAGGGCCCTGCTCCTTCGAGCTTACAATCTAGGAGGGAGGGGTTAGTGGTACAGGAGGAGATAGTTGTGGGGGATGGAGTGGTAGGAAGAGTGGAGGAGGTCGGCAATTAGCAGGGGGTGGGTTTTCAGGGTGCGCCTAAATGAGAGGAGAGTAGGTGATAGTCTGATGGATTGGGGTAGGGAGTTCCAGAGGATGGGTGACGCCCTGTAGAAATCCTGGAGGCGGGCATGGGAGGAGGAGACCAGGGAACTAGAGAGAAGGAGGTCTTGTGAGGAGCGGACAGTGTGTTTTGGGTGGTACTTGGATATTAGGTCAGTGATGTAATTTGGGGCAGTATGGTGGACAGCTTTGTACGTCAGTGTTAGGATTTTGAATTTGATCCGTTGGGCAATCGGAAGCTAGTGGAGGGATTGGCAGAGGGGGGTGGTGGAAACTGAGTGGTTTGTAAGGTGAATGAGTCTGGCTGGCGTGTTCAGGATCGACTGAAGTGGGGATAGCCTGTGGCGAGGCAGGCCAGTGAGGAGGGAGTTGCAGTAGTGGAGTCGTGATATGATGAGGGAGTGGATGAGCTGTTTAGTGGTTTCTGGGGTTAGGAACGTGCGGATGATGCGGAGGTGGAGTCTGCATGAGTTTGTTAGTGATTGGACTTGGGGCTGGAAGGATAGGTTGGAGTCCAGAATGACACCAAGTACTCTGGCCTGTGGGGCGGGCCTGATAGTGGCATTGTTGGACATGATGGAGAAGTCAATGGGTGGTGGTGTGCGGGCTGGGGGGAAGACTTCAGTTCAGTTTAAGGAAGAAGAGCGACATCCAGTCTGATATGTTGTTTAGTAGGTTTGTGATTCAGACGGAGACTGAAGGGGTGAGGCGAGGGGTTGAGAGACAGATTTGTGTGTCGTCGGCATAGAGGTGGTAGTTGAAGCCCTGAGAGTGTATGAGTTTGCCAAGGGAGGAGGTGTAGATGGAGAAGAGAAGGGTCCTGAGTTCGGACCTTTGAGGGATGCCAACAGAGAGGGGGAGTGAGGGGGAGGTGGTAGCATTATACGTAACGCTGAAGGAGTGTTGTGATAGGTAGGACGAGAGCCAGGAAAGAGCGGAATCTCTGAGGCCGAGGGAGTGTAGTTTTTTGAGGAGGAGGGGGTGGTCAACTGTGTCGAAGGCCGCAGAGAGGTCAAGGAGTAGGAGCACTGGATAGTGGCAATTAGCTTTGGCGGTTAGAAGGTCGTTGGAGAGTTTGAGTAAGGCAGTTTCGGTGGAGTGTAGGGGACGGAAGCCGGGCTGTAGGGGATCGAGGAGGTTGTTGTCGTTGAGGTGAGCGCTTAGGTTTAGACCAACATCATTCCATAGAACCCTGCAGCTGCTGTGTGGATAATAAAGTAGATGTCTGTTTTTTTTCTATATAAAGAACATTGTAGATCACACAATTTTCTCCAAGATGGACGAAGACCAGAACCATTTAATGGACAGGATATTACACCTC